>NC_053494.1:94707596-95053846 GCF_905171775.1 Rana temporaria | reverse complement strand
TAGGGGTGTTTCTCCTTTTGCTTTTTTTTTTTTGTTTTGTTCTACTTCACCAAACATACACTGCAGTCTTTTTTTACTTACTATACAGTCAGCCTGCATAAGAAGAAAAAAATATATACTGTATAATATATTGTATGTGTACTAACTGTATAAGCTGCCATGTGTCAGTAGCACACTTCAGAAGCAGTTATCTGCTCTCACAGCGTGCATTGTTCTGGGTCTCGATCAGTCAGCCACTTTCCCTGCAAAATGCTCTAAACAACAATGCTCACGTGCTACTGATTTGAGTACTATGAAGGAGGAGAGTTAGACAACCGAATACCCGGATCCAATGCATTCCAGTGGTCCAGCGATGCCAGTATGCTGCAGGCACAGGGCAAATTTCATAGTGATAAGCACAAATTTTCGTTACCCGTTATGCTGCCTGGCTGCATAACAAGTATATATACTAAGGCTTTAATTAGGGCTAGATTCACGTAGAGTTATGCCGGCGTATCAGTAGATACGCTGTCGTAACTCTGAATCTACGCCGTCGTAAATTTAAGCATATTCTGGAAACCAGATACGCTTAAATTAGGCTAAGATACAAGCGGCGTATGTCTCCTACGCCATCGCATCTTAGGGTGCATATTTACGCTGGCCGCTAGGTGACACTGCCGTCGATTTCAGCGTAGAATATGCAAATGAGCTGGATACGGCGATTCAGAAACGTACATGCGCCCGGCGGATTTTTTTTACGTCGTTTGCGCAAGTCGTTCGCGAATAGGGCTTTGCGTAAATTACGTTCACGTCGAAAGCATTGACTATTTGCGACGTGAGTAGGAGCATGCGCACTGGGATACGTTCATGGACGGCGCAAACTTACGCCCTTAGTCTTTAAAAACATGTGCCCATCTACGACTAGCCAGTGAGAAATATTAATGGGCCACGCTTTTAAAAAAAAAATCTGAAATTTTGCCTAGTGGTATTATATATATATATATATATATATATATATATATATATATATATATATATATATATATATATATATATATATATATATATATATATATATATACACACACATATACATATACATATACATATACATACACACACAGTACAGACCAAAAGTTTTCTTTATTTTCATGACTATGAAAATTGTAGATTCACACTGAAGGCATCAAAACTATGAATTAACACACGTGGAATTATACATAACAAAAAAGTGTGAAACAACTGAAAATATATTTCATATTCTAGGTTCTTCAAAGTAGCCACCTTTTGCAGCAGACACATCTCTAGAACTGGTAAGAGGAGACTGTGTGAATTAGGCCTTCATGGTAGAATATCTGCTAGGAAACCACTGCTAAAGAAAGGCAACAAGCAGAAGAGACTTGTTTGGGCTAAAGAACACAAGGAATGGACATTAGACCAGTGGAAATCTGTGCTTTGGTCTGATGAGTCCAAACTTGAGATCTTTGGTTCCAACCCCCGTGTCTTTGTGCGACGCAGAAAAGGTGAACGGATGGACTCTACATGCCTGGTTTCCACCGTGAAGCATGGAGGAGGAGGTGTGATGGTGTGGGGGTGCTTTGCTGGTGACACTGTTGGGGATTTATTCAAAATTGAAGGCATACTGAACCAGCATGGCTACCACAGCATCTTGCAGCGGCATGCTATTCCATCCAGTTTGCGTTTAGTTGGACCATCATTTATTTTTCAACAGGACAATGACCCCAAACACACCTCCAGGCTGTGTAAGGGCTATTTGACCAAGAAGTAGTGTGATGGGGTGCTGTGCCAGGTGACTACCTCTTAAAGCTCATCAAGAGAATGCCAAGAGTCTGCCAAGCAGTAATCAAAGCAAAAGGTGGCTACTTTGAAGAACCTAGAATATGAAATATATTTTCAGTTGTTTCACACTTTTTTGTTATGTATAATTCCACATGTGTTAACCACTTTAGCCCCGGACCATTTTGCAGCTAAATGCCCAGGCCAGGTTTTGCGATTCGGCACTGCGTCGCTTTAACAGACAATTGCGCGGTCGTGCGACGTGGCTCCCAAACAAAATTGGCATCCTTTTTTCCCCACAAATAGAGCTTTCTTTTGGTGGTATTTGATCACCTCTGCGGTTTTTATTTTTTGCGCTATAAACAAAAATAGAGCGACAATTTTGAAAAAAATTCAATATTTTTTACTTTTTGCTATAATAAATATCCCCCAAAAACATATATAAAAAAATGTTTTTTCCTCAGTTTAGGCCGATACGTATTCTTCTACCTATTTTTGGTAAAAAAAAAAAAATCGCAATAAGCGTTCATCGATTGGTTTGCGCAAAATTTATAGCGTTTACAAAATAGGGGATAGTTTTAGTGCCTTGTGGCTCCACCTATCTGTCATAATTGGTTGTATACCCAATGTTGATTTGTGGGGTCTGTTCCCAAATGTTTTTAACGTGTAAACCGTTTTATGTAAATACTAGTGCTGTCAGTTAAACGCGCTATTAACAGCGTTAACGCAAACCCATGTTAACGCCGTAAAATTTTTTTATAGCGCGATTAACGAGGCGGCATTCGGGGGTTATACCGGGAAGATGCCTGCAGCCGCAGGCATCATCCCGGTACCGTTGTTTAGAGCGGGCGATCGGCTATCCAAACATAACAACCGATGCGGCTAAAAGCCGCTCGGTTGTTATGCCGGAGGAGCGGGAGGGGACATCCCCCCCCTCCCGCCGCCTTTCGCCGCTCTGACCAGGCCTCCCGTCCCACCGGGAGACCCGATCCTCGATCCGCCGCCTTCTGTGTCCAGGTTGGAGACTGACACTAAGCCGTAAGCGGCTTTGATTCAGTCTCCGCATTGAAACCACGGAAGCGGCGTCATGACGTCACTTCCGGGTTTCTCGGCTGCCAATGGCGCCGGATTTAAAAAAGTACACAGTATTCAGAATCGCCGTTTTCGGCGATCTGAATACTTTGAAGTGCAAAGGAGGGCTCGGAGGTCTTTTAGACCCCCGATCCCTCCATAAAGAGTACCTGTCACCACCTATTGCTGTCACAAGGGATGTTTACATTCCTTGTGACAGCAATAAAAGTGATCAAAATGTAAAAAAATAAAAAAACACAATTTAATATTATAAAAAAAAAAAAAAAAAAAATGTTTTAAAGGGTGAACCTCCTTAATCGCGCGATACATCGTGAGTTAACTATGACATTAATGCGATTAATCGCGATTAGAAATTTTAATCGCTTGACAGCACTAGTAAATACATTTTGTTTTTTACACTTACCTGGTTTCTTATCAGTGCCGTCAAAGTCCCTCCCCCCTCCTTCCCCCCCTTTTTTTGACTTATGTTTATGAAATTGCCTGGGCCTCAAGCAGCCTTGGCTCTTTAGACTATTAGGTCATACAAGTTATATATTTATTGCATTTTTATTAATTTATTTTTTTTACTACTATTGGCGGCGATCAGCGATTTTTTTCGTGACTGCGACATTATGGCGGACACTTCGGACAATTTTGACACATTTTTGGGACCATTGTCATTTTCACAGCAAAAAATGCATTTAAATTGCATTCTTTATTGTGAAAATGACAGTTGCAGTTTGGGAGTTAACCACAGGGGGCGCCGTAGGAGTTAGGGTTCACCTAGTGTGCGTTTACAACTGTAGAGGGGTGTGGCTGTAGGACTGACGTCATCGATCGAGTCTCCCTTATAAAAAGGATCACTCGATCGATAAGCCCCCACAGTGAAGCACGGGGAGCGATCGCGACGAAGCGGCTATAAACAAATAGCCGCGCCGTCGTCCCGGACCCCCCACCCGCTAGAAGGCAGAGACGTATATATACACCCATCTGCCTGTCAGTGCCATTTTGCGGACGTATATAGTCGTGCGGCAGGCGTTAAGGGGTTAATTCATAGTTTTGATGCCTTCAGTGTGAATCTACAAATTTCATAGTCATGAAAATAAAGAAAACTCTTTGAATGAGAAGGGGTGTCCAAACTTTTGGTCTGTGTATATATATATATATATTTTTTTTTTAAAGCGTGGTGTCTGGGGACAGTTAATAAAACAAAGAAATACAAAAAGGGTAAGAATTTCCCAGTAAGCAATGAAAGCTAATTTTTCACTGTCTTGAATGAAATGTGCACTCTGAGACATCTGTAAATTGTAATTGTTGACTCTCTGAAAATGCTAGCTGTCTTGCAACCCATTTAAAAAAAGTTAAGGTAAAATAAATTGCATGCGTATTTCTACACCTGGAATAAACAGCTACCTTGTAGATCGACCATAGTAATGGATGACCGTATACAGCTGAACATGTGCATGCGTATAACCCTGGATGCAGAGTGTGTCAAAGAGTGTACGGCTTTACACACATGCAGGTTTGTGTAAGTAGCGGTGTAAATGTGACAGCTGTGTATCCTTGGTGTGGGACTATGCCTGCAATTTACATTGTACGCCAAAAAGCACCAGTGTGCATGAGACCTTAAATGATCTAATAAGTGTGCACATCACCTTTGACTTTGCTTGACTACACTTGCTTACTTCCAATGCATTACAACAGGTCTGAATATAACAACAAAAATATAGAATGTATTACCCGTTGAGCCAAGCAGTAGCATAGGCTTGTTCAGAAAGGTCTGGAGTCTTAGAGTAAAGCCTTGTTGTGCAAATTTAGTCTGGAAAAAGAAAAAGTAAGAATTAATCTTTATACATTCTTTATTTTACATTTTTCCAACATCTTACATTGCCTTGAACCCAGATTAGTATCACATCAAACAATATAAACAGTTTTCTATTACTGTATTTCTTACATTTCCAAACACTGTTATTCCTTTCTATCCCTCTTCATCCTATCATATCTTTCCCCTTGGGCGTGGTCTTCCCTGGTTCAAGGCACTACAACCCCCCCCCTCCTCCCCCCTACCTCCGAGCCCTTCTCTTGGGCACGAAAAAAAAAAAAAAAAAGATACATCAAACTTCGACGCCTCTCCCTAGTCTTCCCCCCCATCCTCCCCCTCCCGCGTCTCCCATCCCACATAGGGCCCCCATGTCTCCCTCACCCTCTCCTCCCCCTCCCTCAGGGATGCCGTAAGGTTCTCCATGCGTTGCATTTCCTTGATTTTAGCTAGCCATTGTGCTTTACTTGGAGAACATGTGCTCTTCCAAAGCACCGGGATACACGATCTAGCTGTAACCACTAAATGTCTCACAAGGGATCTTTTGTATTTCTCAATTGACATAGGTATATCTAATAGCAAATAGGTAGACGGTTCCTCCCCTAGTGCTATCTCCGTTATTTCTTCTATCACTTCAGATACCATTTTCCAGAAATCTTTAACCCCCTCGCAATTCCAAAAAATATGTAAGAGTGTTCCCTCTTCTTTTTGACATCGCCAAAAAATATTTGACACCTGAGGGTAAATCTGATTTAATACCTCTGGTGTCCTATACCATCGGCTCAATATCTTATATCCTCCTCCTTGAAATTTGGATGCTATTGATGCTTTATGGTTAAATTGGAAGATTTTTTTCTTCTGAGTTTCCGTGAATCTAACCCCTAGGTCTCCTTCCCACTTCTGGATAAAGCCTATCTCTCGCGGAGCTTTTATTTCATTTATCAAGGAGTAGAACAGAGAGAGTGGGTGTCTCACCGGTTCTCTCCTAAGACACATTTTCTCGAACTCTGACGGTGTTTCTCTCACCCTAATGTGTCCCCGTATAGATCGGAGAAGTCCCCCTAACTGTCTCCTCCTGTAGGGGTCTAAATACTCGGATAAATCCCTTTCTATTTCTTCATTTGTCATTACCCGATTCTCTCTCTGAAAATGTATCAATCTAGTTTGTCCGCTATTTTTTAAATTCGCGAAACCCTGGGTCCCTCAAGCCCGGGGCGAACACTGGGTTCCCCAGGATTGGTGTCATCGGATTCGCTCCATTTTCGTCTTCTAGGTTTTTGAATATCTTTTTAACAATGTTAATTGTCGTCCCTATCGTTGGGTGTCTTTTCACTGTCTGAGGTATCACCGATTTCGAGAGCCATATTAGTCCCTCCAGTGGAATCTCCGTCGTTGCTTGTTCTAAAAGGATCCAAGGTTTGTTTTTTGGCATAACACACCAGTCCAGAACTCTCGATAGGTGTACTGCCTCGTAATAAGCTAGCGGGTACGGGAATCCTACTCCCCCCTTCTCCTTAGGTAGTGTTAGGATATCTCTTCTTACTCTAGCCGGTTTCCCTGCCCATATGAATCCTGCGAACTTCGCTCTGATTTCTTTCAGGACTCCCTGAGGTATTCTTGTTGGGAGTGTCTGTAATAAATACAGCACCCTCGGCATTGCATTCATCTTTATAATATTGATCCTACCAAACCAGGTGAACACCTCCTTATCCCATTTCTGTAAATCTTTTTTCAATTGTCTTGCCAGAGGTGCTAGGTTTAACTCATGTATTCTGCTTAGTTTCTTCGGGATTTTAGTCCCCAGATAACCTATATGCGAGTTTGTCCATCTGAATGAAAAGAAGCTAGTCAATTGTTGTTGTTGTATAGTGCTCATCTCTACCCCCATTGCCTCCGATTTATTATAGTTTACTCTAAAATTTGAAAGTTTACCATACTTATCTATCTCCGCTAGCAGTGGGGGTAGAGATATCACTGGTTCCGAAATAAAAAACATTAAGTCATCACCAAATGCCGCTAATTTCTGTTCTCCCCCCTTAGCTTTTATACCTCTGATATCTGTACTTAATCTTATTGTCCTCAAAAAAGGCTCTAACATCAAAATAAAAATCAGTGGTGATAAGGGGCAGCCCTGCCGCGTCCCGTTACGTATTTCGAAGGGTTTTGACATCATACTGTTTATCTTAATTTTCGCTTTAGGTCTAGAGTATAAACTCATGATCCATCTTTGCATCCCCTCTCGCAGGCCTATATGTTGAATAATTGCTTTCAAGAACTTGAAATCTACCCTATCGAATGCTTTTTCAGCATCAGTAGATACTAATACTAAGGGCATTTTATATGTCTGCGAGAGGTGGATAGCATTTATTACTCGTTGGGTATTTTCCCTGCCTTCTCTTCCTGGCGTGAAACCCACCTGATCTTGGTGTACCAGGCCAGGAATATGTGGCAGTATTCTATTTGCTAGGATCTTTGCGAAGATTTTCAGATCGACATTCAGCAATGATATTGGGCGATAATTGGCGCATTGCGCTGGGTCTTTCCCCTCTTTCTTTATGACCGCTATGTGTGCCATAAGAGTTTCCTCTGGCATCTCCTGTCCCTCCCGTATCGAGTTGAATGCATCTAAAAATCTCGGCAGCAACTCCTCTACATATGTCTTGTAGTACAGAAGATTGAAGCCGTCTGGTCCTGGTGCTTTACCTGGTTTTAACTGCTTTAGCGTATTTTTAAATTCTTCTGCCGTTATTGGGCTTTCTAAACTTCTTCCTATTTCTTCTGATAGCTTCGGCATTTCCGACTTCTCTATGTACTCTTTTACTTTTCCCTCCCTCTCTCCAGTTTTTTCTAAATCCTGCTCCCCCTTCAACTGATACAAACTCACATAATAGTTTCTGAATATTGCCGCGATTTCCTGTGGGGATTTCGTTATCCTGTCTCCTGATGTTTTTATACCCTCTATATGGTTTTGCGCTCTTACCTCTCCTAAAGCTCTTGCTAACATTTTACTTGGTTTATTGCCAAATTCATAAAAAGCTTGTCTACACCTTCTCAGGGATGCTTTTGCTTTATCCGTTAGCAGTAAGTTCAGTTCCTCTCGTGCCTTCCTCAGCTTCTCCTCTACCTGTATTGCTAATGATTTTTTATGTGTTTTTTCTAATCTTCGAATTTCTCCTAACACAGTTTCCATCTGTGCTTCTATCTTACGTTTCCTATGAGACCCCAAGTATATCAGGATTCCTCTGACATAACACTTGTGTGTTTCCCAGATACACATTGGGGACACCTCTCCCGCCACATTGTTGGAGAAGAACATCTCCATCTCCTGAATTATATTTCCTTCATATTCTGGGTCTTTTATAAGGGACTCATTGATTTTCCATTGCCTCCCCCCCCTCTCCCCGCCTGGGCCCCCTCCCTTCTCCATCTCGTGGATTTTGGGGGGGGGGGGATTATAAGAGATAAATAGACGAGGGGCACCCGGACCCATGCGAAGGCGCGACTCGCCTCGGTGCTCATATACCGATCCCCATTATAGCGCCTCTCCTCCGTGTGGAGGGAAGTCATAGACGCTAGGGTTTTTTTTTTTTTGTGTCCGTCTGAGATGTTGTGTTTTTTTTTTTCTCTTCTCTCTCTCTCTCTCTCTCTCTCGGCACTCTCCCTCTCTCCCCGCCATCTCTCCCTCTCTCTGGTCACGTGTCTTTGCCGCCGAGGGGAGCCTCTTTCCCCTCGACCCCCAGTCCTGAGGGAGCCGTGGGGGAACCCGGCAAAATCTCAAAATGTCAAAAATCACGGTAATGTCCTATAATGTCAAAGGGCTGAATAGCACGGAGAAACGATCAAAACTAGTGGCAGAATTATGGAGATCGAAAGCACAAGTAATATTTCTCCAAGAGACTCACTTTAAAAAAAACAAAACGCCAAAGCTAGAAAATTACAGATTCCCAAAGGTGTATCATAGTTCCTCATCTCTAACAAAAACAAAGGGAGTATCAATTATGTTCTCAAAAATGATTTCATGGAAAGAATTAAGTGTAATACAGGAAGAGGAAGGACGGCTCCTTATTGTGAAAGGATACATTAACGACCAGAAGGTGACCCTGGTAAATGTGAACTTGCCCAATGAGGGTCAAGTTGCAGCATTAGAGAGATACACAAACAGGGTACAACAGAATGTGGAGGGGATTTTAATAATGGCAGGAGAATTAATCTTAAACAAAACAAAAATATCTCTCCAGCATGTTACAAACTAACGTTTTTGTCAAGAACAAGAAGCAGTCTCAGTAGTCGGCAGCAAAGAAGACAGAACTCCTCCTACAGATCCTGTGACTCTCTATAAAGCCGCCGAACCCCCTTGTCCTCATATCCCCTGGTCTCTGCATTGAGCAGACTCCAGCCCTCTTCTGGTCCTCCTCCAGACCCTGCACTTTCTGCTTCCCAGCTCTGCTCCCAGCATCTACCATACAGAAGGTGTGTGTGTGTGTGTGTGTGTGTGTGTGTGGGGGGGGGGGGTGGGTTCACTGTGATGTAAGGGAGGGTGGGGGGCTCTTGACCTCTGATGGTGGAGGGAATCTTGACTTCTAATGTAAGTGAGGGTGGGGTACTCTGGACATCTAGTCCTACAGATACATCAATCTCTTTGAAGGCCACCATAATGCTGATGCTTCTGGCAATGAGATTGAGTTTGACACCCCTGGATTAAAGTAAATGTGTGATGAAAAATATTAGATAATAATGTATTATTGCAATTTCTTATTATCTAATATTTTTTCATTACACATTTACTATATAGTTTAGCGCTGCACTGTTACATTTTTTTTCACTTTCCTATTCTCTATCTACACTTCCTTCCTTGGTCAGTAGAGTGCTTCCCATGGCTTTCAATTCCACCTCTATACTGACAACACAAATATATCTCTCTGCTCATAAACTTACCCTTTCAATCTCCTAATGCATTATTCATTTATTAAGGGACATCAATATGGATTTCAGTCACACCACTCTCTAAAAAAGAGATTTTTAATACAGCTTACCTGTAAAATCTTTTTCTTGGAGTACATCACGGGACACAGAGCGGCATTCATTACTATATGGGTTATATGGAGTACCTTCAGGTGTAGACACTGGCAATCTCAAACAAGAAATGCCCCTCCCTATATAACCCCCTCCCATAGGAGGAGTACCTCAGTTTTGTAGCAAGCAGTATGCCTCCCAAAATGGTCCTCAAAAAAGAGGGGTGGGAGCTCTGTGTCCCGTGATGTACTCCAAGAAAAAGATTTTACAGGTAAGCTGTATTAAAAATCTCTTTTTCTTTATCGTACATCACGGGACACAGAGCGGCATTCATTACTATATGGGATGTCCCAAAGCAATGCTTACAATGAGGGGAGGGAGAACATCTCCAAGACAAAAGGATTTAATTTAGAGATATACTCAAATCATAATAAATCCAACTTAGTTGAGAAAAATAAAATTTTTAAATTTAACTCGAACAAGAGGAGCCCCCGGAATCCGAGGGTCTCAAACTGCAGCCTGCAGCACTGCCTGCCCGAAGGCAGTATCAGTATTCCTTCTTACGTCCAACTTGTAGAATTTTGTAAACGTGTGGACAGAAGACCAGGTTGCCGCCTTGCAAACTTGAGCCATAGAGATCTGGTGGTGTGCTGCCCAGGAGGCGCCCATGGCTCTAGTAGAATGAGCCTTTAATGATACTGGAGGAGGCAACCCTTTCAAGCCGTAGGCCTGAGTGATTAATTGCTTAATCCACCTAGAAATGGTGGACTTTGCAGCTGCCTGCCCCTTCTTGGGCCCATCCGGTAGAATGAACAGCACATCTGTCTTCCGGATCTTCTTTGTAGCTTTAAGATAGGCCTTCATGGCCCTGACAATATCCAAGGTATGCAGCAACCCTTCCTTTCTGGAAGTAGGTTTAGGGAAGAAGGATGGTAATACCAAATCCTGGTTCAAATGAAAACTGGATATGACCTTCGGAAGGAAGGAAGGATGAGGGCGGAGAACGACCCTGTCCTTATGAAAAACAAGATATGGTTCCTTACAGGATAAGGCTGCCAGCTCCGAAACTCTTCTTGCGGAAACTATGGCAACCAAAAATACTAACTTCCTTGTCAGTAGAACCAAAGGAATATCAGCCAACGGCTCAAACGGTTGTTTCTGTAAACTTGACAGAACAAGATTTAAATCCCACGGACAAAGCGGGGATTTAACTGGAGGTCTAATACGTAAGACCCCTTGAAGGAAGGTCTTAACCAGCGAGTGGGTGGCCAGCGGCCGCTGAAACCACACTGACAGAGCAGAAATCTGTCCTTTGATTGTGCTTAATGCCAATCCTTTATCCACTCCTAGCTGGAGAAAACTTAATACTCTATCGATGGTAAATTTGCGAGAAAGCCATCGCTTGGACTCACACCAGCCTACATAGGCCTTCCAGACCCTGTAATAAATCACCCTAGAGACCGGTTTCCTGGCTCTGATTAGGGTAGAGATTACTTTCTGAGACAGACCTCTACCCCTGAGAATCAGGGATTCAGTTTCCAGGCCGTCAAATTTAGATGCCGTAAGGCAGGGTGGAGGATCGGACCTTGCGATAGCAGGTCTGGCCGTAGAGGAAGAGTCCAAGGGTCTCCCACTACCATCCTTAAGATTAGTGAGTACCATGCCCTTCTGGGCCATGCTGGAGCTACCAGGATGACTGGTATGTGCTCCACCCGGATCCTGCGCAGCAGGCGGGGTAGTAACTGGAGCGGGGGAAACGCATAAAGAAGTTTGAACTGATGCCAAGGGCAAACCAACGCATCGGTTCCGCAGGCCATCGGATCCCTTGAGCGGGACATGAACCTGTCTAGTTTCTTGTTGAGTCTCGATGCCATGATATCCACGTCCGGCACTCCCCATCTTTGGCAGAGTGCTTGAAAGACTAGTGGATGCAGAGACCATTCCCCCGGCCATAGAGTCTGGCGGCTTAAGAAGTCCGCCTGAAAGTTGTCCACTCCTGGAATGAATATTGCCGATATGCAGGGCACATGAGCCTCTGCCCATAGAAGAATCAAGCTCACCTCTCTCTGAGCGGCTTGACTCCTGGTTCCCCCTTGGTGATTTATGTGTGCCACGGCCGTGGCATTGTCTGATTGAATTCTCACCGGGAACCCCTGCAATTTTGACGTCCAAGCCCTGAGGGCTAGTCGAGCAGCTCTGAGCTCCAAGATGTTGATGGGCAACTGCTTCTCTGGCTTTGCCCAAGTACCTTGGCGAGTGCAACCATCCAAAATTGCTCCCCAGCCCGTCAGGCTGGCGTCTGTGGTCACTATCTTCCAAGCCACTGGGCTGAAAGACCTCCCCTTCAGTAGATTCTGAGGGTCTAACCACCAACACAGACTTTGTCGGACTCTTGATGAGAGCGGCAACGGGATATCCAAGGCCTGTGGCCTTCTGCTCCATGCTGACAGGATGGCTGCCTGTAGGATGCGAGTGTGGCTCTGGGCGTATGGTACCGCCTCGAATGTGGCCACCATCTTGCCTAGTAACCTCATACATAGGCGAATAGTCGGTTCTTTCTTGCTTAGAACCAGTAGGATTAATTCCTTGATGGCTTTTACCTTCCTCAGAGGTAGGAACACTCCTTGTTGTTCTGTGTCTAATCTCATGCCGAGATATTCCAACTGCTTTGTGGGCTGGAAAGCTGACTTTTCTCGATTTAGGACCCAGCCGAACCTCTCGAGGTATTGGACCGTGAGGGCCACTGCTCGCTCCAAGCCGGGAGACGAGTGATCTATGACTAGGAGGTCGTCCAGGTATGCTAGGATCGTGACCCCTTGGATCCTTAGTTTGGCTAGGATTGGAGCTAGGACCTTCGTGAACACCCGGGGGGCCGTAGCCAACCCGAAGGGAAGCGCCACGAATTGGAAGTGACGCGAAGCCACCATGAAGCGTAGATATCTTTGATGTGGCTGATAAATTGGAACATGAAGGTAGGCATCCTTTATGTCTATGGACGCCATGAAGTCGTCCTTCTGGAGTGTGGCAGCTGCTGACCGCACGGATTCCATCCGAAATGAGCGGATCTTTAGATATGCATTTACCATCTTTAGGTCCAAAATTGGCCTGACATCTCCATTGGATTTTGGGATGATGAATAGGTTGGAGTAGAAACCCAGCCCCTGTTCCAGGACTGGTACCTCTACTATTACTTCCTGGGAAAGTAGATGATCTAATGCCGATCTTAATGCGGCTCCCTTTTCCGGATCGTTTGGAATCCTCGACTTCTGGAAATGAGGAGGAGGAAACCTTAGGAAATCTAATTTGTAGCCTGTGGCCACGGAAGACCGTACCCACTCGTCGGGAATGCTGGCTTCCCAAATCTCTGAAAAGAGTCGCAGCCTTCCCCCCACCTTCGTGGGTGGGGGCGCCCCTTCATAAGGTTGGCTTGGGGGCTGGTTTTGCTGGTTTGCGAAACCACTGCCTTTTGCCTCTAACAGCCTGTCCTTGTGATCTGCTGTTGAAGCCGAAGTTTGCTTTTGCAGGAGGCCGTCGATACTGCTTGGCATTAGAGGGCCCCTGCCCAGGGGAATACTGTCGTTTAAACGCAGGTCCCTGAACCTTCTTCTTAGTTGGCAAGAGAGTACTCTTGCCGTTTGAAATGGTCTGAATGTATTTATCTAGGTCTTCTCCGAAGAGTCGTCCTCCATGGAAGGGGAACCCTACCAGGAGCTTCTTGCATGGGGGCTCAGCCTCCCAGCTTTTTAACCATAAGAGTCTTCTCATATGGATAAGGGATAACGATAAACGTGACGCTTGCTGGATAGAATCCTTGATTGCGTCTACCGTAAAACATATGGCCTTAGGGACATCCGAAAATTTTTCTGCCTGCTGGGCCGGAATAAGTTTAAGCATCTGCTTAAATTGATCCGATAATGCTTGAGCGACCCCAATCGCAGCCACAGCTGGCTGTACTACTGCCCCTGCAGTAGTGAAGGAGTTCTTAAGTAGTGCTTCCAAGCGCTTATCAACTGGATCCTTGAACACCTGTATGTTTTCTACAGGGCATGTTAACGATCTGTTAACACATGAGATGGCTGCGTCCACTGCAGGAGTAGCCCATCTTTTGGAAAAATTTTCTTCCATAGGATATAGGACAGAGAACCTTTTAGGTGGTAAGAAGATCTTATCTGGCTTGTTCCAATCTTGGAACAAAATTCCCTCTAATAGAGGATGGATCGGAAACACAGCATTGCTTTGAGGCGCACTCAGTGAGCCCAAAGCTGAAACCGTCGATACCTGGAGATCTGGTACTGGCAAGTTGAATGTCCTATGGACCAAGTCCGACAATCCTTGAATCCACCAGCTCTCCCTCAGGGAGACTGCCCCAGACTCCTCTGTATCCGGGTCTTCGATCCCTGAACCTACTTGGTCCGTGTCCAAGAGGTCGTCCAATTCCCCTGAGGAAAGGACCTCCTCTTCTGAGGGTCCGCGCTCGGGCGACGGAGATCTATTCCGCTTACTGCCCCGCATAGCTGCGGATATCATTTTTCCCATGCTTTTCTGCATCTCTTTTAAAGAGGTGAGTAATACCTCCTCCGTGACCATCTTAGGGTTGGACTGACCCGCGTCAGCTCCAGCCCCAGATCCCGATGGCCCCAAGGCTCCCTGTAGGGAAAACAGCGGCATACCATGGTACAATACCGAGGTACACCTGCTACCTATTGGTATTTGGAACTATAAAAGTTAATTGTCCAAACACCTGTTTGGGGGATAAAAAAATGCTTCCTCTCCCCTAGATGACTTTTTTTTTTTTTTTTTTTTTTTCGTTTTTGTTTCAAATCCAGGAAAGAAAAAACATTCTGTCCCCCTGAGTAGTATTGCAAAGAAAAACTATGAGATGGAAAAGAAACAGCCTATTTCTAGGCTTGACAAAACAGTCCTCTGAAGACTGCAATATCCTTTCTGGCCACTGTGTGTCCTCGGCGCCCCGTGCTGCCGCTCTGGTCTTTCTCCTCAGTTCCAAAGTATTGATGGAACAAACAAGGAAGGGCCGCCCCTTCCTTTAAGCCACTGACCCGCCCTTCCCCCCCAGCAACCTCAAACAGGAAATGCCCCTCCCGACAGGGGGAGGGGGGGGGGATTTTGGGAGGAAGGGACCTCTCTGTTCCAGCAAACTGCAGCCTGCAGCCTGGAACCATGAGGAGGTCAGCGTTTTGCCTGCTTGCAGGCTCTGAGGAGGAAGACTGAATGGAGCATCGCCTGGAGGCCTGCAGGTAAGCAAAGCTCTCTGACACACACATATATTTTTATATAACACAGGCCCCACTCAATGCTTTTCCAACACTACAAAGGAGGTCACATCTTATGGGGAATAATACATAGAGAGCCATCCTATCTTTATGATATGTGACTAGTTTGCCAGATGCAGTGCATAACTTTAGGCATGTCCCCTGTGACCCCCCAGAAAAAAACCTGCTAAGAACCAAGTTCCGCAAGTTTTCCCCTCACTTACCTGCTCCATGCCGCAGGACTTTGCCAAGCAAGAGGCCCAATCTTCCCCCATCTCCGTGGGGATGTCTAGACCTTCAGGCCCTGGGTTCCTATGAAGGATCCACTGTCCTGGGCCCATATAGCACCCTGGCAACAGAAAACTTTAGGTACCCAAAGGTTTCTAAGTTCTGGGCCCAGGGTCCAGCTCTCTAAAAAGAAAAGCATTATGGGCTATACCCCAAGGGTTTGGGGTCCGGTTACTGACCACTTTAGCGCTGAGGCTTTTTTGGACAGAACCGGTAGCTCACCTAATCCCAAGGATGCGGAGGCAAGCTAAACCATGACTAACACCTAAGACACTGGCGTAAAAACTGAGGTACTCCTCCTATGGGAGGGGGTTATATAGGGAGGGGCATTTCCTGTTTGAGATTGCCAGTGTCTACACCTGAAGGTACTCCATATAACCCATATAGTAATGAATGCCGCTCTGTGTCCCGTGATGTACGATAAAGAAAACTTTATTTTTAAAATGGAGCTCATGAAATTTCCTCCGCCCCATGCCCACTCCTCCGACTTTTCCAGGATCAATATCACAACTATTAGTCATGGACTCTGAACTCCCTTTTCGGGCCTCACATGAAAATCTTGTTGTCTTAAAGCGATACTAAAGTCATATTATTATACTTACCTGCTCTAACAGTTTTTCACAGAGCAGCCCAGATCCTCCTCTTCTTGGGTCCCTCCTCCGTGCTCCTGACCCCTCCCTCCTGTTGAGTGCTCCCACAGCAAGTAGCTTGCTATGGGGCACCCGAGCCGAGCCACTGACACTCAGACACTGTGCCGCGGCCTGGCCCATCCCCTTTATCTCTTTATTGGCTGCCTGACTGATTGACAGCAGCGGGAGTCAATGGCCCTGTGCTGCTGTCTCTGCCAATGAGGGGAGTCCTGAGCAGCCAAGACTTTAGTCTGGGGGTCCCATAATATGGAGAATTCTGTGTGATCTGTGTGACCAGTCTGATGCTGCAGTCACGTGCCAGCCTTCTTCACATACAAGGCAGGGTTAATAGCCTTGCACTGTAAGTGATGATGCTGAGAAACTGCCTACAGTCTGGAGTTGAGGAGAGCACTGGAGTGGGGAATAAAGTAAAGCAATACAGCCTTTTCATGTCCATCTTAAAAAAAAAAAAAGGACATTTAAAGGGGTTGTAAAGGTTTTTTTTTTTATTTTCTAAATAGGTTCCTTTAAGCTAGTGCATTGTTGGTTCACTTACCTTTTCCTTCGATTTCCCTTCTAAATGTTTTTTTTCTTTGTCTGAATTTTTCACTTTCTGTTCCTCCTCAGTAAGCTGTTCTGGCTGACTAACTCCCAGCCAGAACAGCTCGGATGATGGGGGCAAGCTTACTGAGGAGAAACAGGAAGTGAGAAATTCAGATAAAGAAAAAAAAACATTTAGAAGGGAAATCAAAGGAAAATGTAAGTGAACCAACAATGCACTAGCTTAAAGAAACCTATTTAGAAAATAAAAAAACAAACCTTTACAGCCCCTTTAACCATTGCAGTAGGTGGGGAAGGGGGTACATGTTGCTTAATTCTTGGAGTTCAGTTTCAACCTATAGAAAAATATCCAAATCATCAAATTTACAGCAGATGACCATTATAAGGAAGCCTACCCCACCTCAACCTAAAAACAAAACTTTTACAGTTTCCATCACCTCATCCCCCTACAGTTAACTATCTTTTGTATCACATCCCGGACACACCAGGATAAAAAATAGAGGTAGAAATTATTAGGATAGAAAGGTTCAGACAAACACACAAGTTGCAACTTTTTCCACTCATAAATATGTTTTTGTTATTGAGATCTCTGATCTCTTCCTACCCCTTTTGACTGTCATCAGGATAAGATGAAGTAAAATTTCCCCAGATGTGATTTGGACAAAAATAGACCTCACAATCGTTTTGACCCTTCCCTACTCGATTTCAAACGCTTTGTGCTTTTCTCATTATAATGCTAACAAAAATATAGCATTAAAAAGTACAAATGTCTTCAATCCCTGTATCAAGAAAATGTAAAAAAAAATCATATGATTTCGAAATTTTACCAATGATAATCCATAAAAACAAAAATCACCAACCTTTCTGTAATTATTAATAATGTAGCTTATCCAAATCCAGTTCCGTTTTAAATGGCTATAGAAACTAGAGTCAAGCCCACCAGCTCCCAGTCCATCTCCAGGAATCAATCCATCATCAACCACTTCTTTACTTCCCCTTCAATATAAAATACACCAGTTATTTTTCCAGTTTAAGATCCCCTTAAAAACGTTTTTAAAAGCATTGTGACAGGACAAATTCTACTGTATGCCTACCTAATCATATCACGCACAGTTTCCAGTGCCTGAAAAACTTTAGAATGCCAATAATTGGTTCACATTCGCACTCCCTATTTCAGCAAAAAAAAAAATTTCCCCCTGGTATGCAAGAGATAAAAACGGAAAATTGATATCAAATACTTACCGTAATTTTCCTTTCCTAATGGACTCCATGGCAGCCTACGTGTGGATTAATCCCGCCCCCTCATAACTCATAGGACCCCTTTCCTATAAATATTTTTTCCGGACCAGAGGCCGTGTTCCATAATTTAGCCTACTCTAGCCACTAGGAGGGAACTCCTGCTGCTACGGAGTCCATCAGAAAAGGAAAATAACGGTAAGTATTTGATAGAAATGTTCAGTTTTCCTGACAGACACCATGGCAGCCTACGTGTGGGGAAAAAACTAACCATACACACCCGGGTGGGCAATGTGCTGGACAAAAGAAAAAAAAAAAAAAAGTTAAAATGGCACCATCAACAGACAAGATACGTAAACCAAATTTAAAAGAAGATAATAATGCTGGCTCTACGCAGTAGTGTGCCATGAATGTCTTAATTGAAGACCACGAGGACACTTTGCAAATAACTTCTGGAGCCACGTGATGTGAAGCCACCCATGATGTATACACGCTTCTGGTTGAGTGAGCAATCACCGCTTCTGGAGGCGCAAGCTCATGGCTTTGTAGGCCCACTGAATGGACTAAACAATCCATGTTGCGATAGATCTGGAAGAGGCATGCATTCCCTTACTTTTCCCATGAAAAACAACGAACAGGTAGTCGGACTGATGCAACGGAGCTGTAGCTTCTAGATACCGACTCAGAGCTTTCCTGACATCTAGGGGATAAACACTGGAATCTCCGGTAGATCTAAACGTTGGAAGAGCAATCTCCTGATTGTCGTGAAATAGAGATGAAACTTTGGGGTTTGAACCCAACATAGGAATCAAAACTACCCCATCAGGAAGAAAGGTTAGAAATGACTCCTTGTATCCCAGAGAGCGGATTTTGGAGACCCTCTTGGCCGATGTTATAGCCACCAGAAAGGCAACTTTTAGAGAAAGATCCTTAATAGAGGACTGATCTGCGCGTTCCAACTCTCTTTCTGAGAAGAAATCCAGGACAAGTGGAAGATCCCACTTAGAGAATCTTGGCTTTTTCTGAGGTCTAAACCTTACTGCTTCTCTGAAGAACTACCGAGTAAGAGGGTGTGTCTAGCCCAGGAAATGCCCGTAAATGCGGAAATTGCAGAGACTTGGACCCGCAGCGAGCCGACTGACAAGGAGAGATCAAAGCCGGATTGTAGGAAGCCCAGTATATCATGTGTCTTTGGGTTTATTGCAAGACCCTGCAGTCGAAGAGAACCAGGAAGCCGAGTTGCATCAGCAGGGGAAACCATGGCCTGTTTGGCCAGTACGGGACTATTGCCACCATCTCTGCTTCTTCCACCCTGAGCCTCAACAGAAACCGGAGAATGACAGGAACCGGGGGAAAGGCATAGGCCCTGTGGAATTGCCAATGGTCTGTCAAAGCATCTACCCCGAAAGCCTGGGGACAATGAGACCTCGTCTATTATTCCTCTAGTCTGAAGTTGAACAGGGAGGCAAACAAGTCTACTTCCGGAATGACTCCCATGGACAGGACCCCCTTGAAGACTTAGGGGTGGAGAGTCCGCTTGTTGGCATCTAGAGAAACTCTTGACAGAAAATCTGCCTGAACGTTCTGGACTCCAGGGAGATAGACAACGGTCAGGTTGGCCAGGTTCTTCTGGGACCAGGTCATGATGGCCTCTACTTCCTTCAACAGGGAGAGAATGTGAGTACCCCCCTGTCTCTATGTATGAGACTGCCATTGTGTTGTCCAGTCTTAGGAGGACTGAGGCTCCTGCTGTTAAGTGGTGAATGGCCTGTAGAGCACATAACACTGCCCGTAGTTCCAGAACATTGAAGACTATCCTGTGAAAAAGGAGAGCTCCATATGCCTTGGGCTACCTCTTTCAAGCAGAGAGTGCCCCAGCTACTGTTTCTGGCATCTGTTGTGATGGTGATCCAAGACACAGGTGCAATGGAGTGACAGTTGAGGAGGTTCCTCTGTTGTAACCACAAAGGAAGACTTTCCTGCATGGATAAGGTTATTTCAGATAGAGTGATCCTGAAGCCCTGGGTTCTATTGCTGGAGGAAGTCTTTCTGGAAGGGCCACATTTTCCACTGAGCCCACTTTACCATGGGTGTTGTTGCTACCATGGTGCTGATGATTTCTAGGCATTGTGAGGCTCGGAGATGAGAGAAGGACATTGCAACCCGAACTCTGTCCCAGATCACTGGGATTTTTTCCAGGGGTAAGGAGATAGTGCTCTTGATAGTGTCGAATTGTGCCCCAATGAAAAC
Source organism: Rana temporaria (assembly GCF_905171775.1). Taxonomy (NCBI): domain Eukaryota; kingdom Metazoa; phylum Chordata; class Amphibia; order Anura; family Ranidae; genus Rana; species Rana temporaria. The sequence continues at coordinate 95,033,933 of NC_053494.1, read as the reverse complement.
CAGGGACTGTGTAGGATCTATGTGGCTCTTTTCCAAGTTCAGTAGCCGACCAAACTCGAATAGAGTGGAGATGACCTGGGATCTGTGGATTAGCAACGGCTCTCTGTCTCGAGACAACAGCAGGTCGCCAAGATAATAATACAGACAGAGACCTCTGGTCCTGATCCGTGCCACGGCAGCCAAGAGTTTTGAAAACACACGAGGCAATGTCGTAAACCCAAAGGAGAGACAGGTGAACTGCAGATGGATTTGATTGACAGCAAAGCAAAGGTATTTCTGGGACTCTGACATTATCGGAACAGTAAGCGTCCTTCAGTTCTATAGACAAGAGTCAATCACCTGGCTGGATTGCTTGACAGATCGTGAGCAGTGTATCCATCTTGAACTTCTCCTTCTTAAATTCAAGTGAGTTAGGTCTATAACTGGCCTCCAGGAGCCATTTTTCTTTAATATCATGAAGAGGGGCGAGTAGACCTTTCATCGGCTGAAACTGCTATTGCAGTGCCCTGAGCCACAAGAGAGTCTGCATAGGACAGGAGAATTTGCTTTTTCCCTCCCGAGAAAGGCAAGGATGTGGGTATGAATCAGAGAATGGGTGGGTTGCTGATCGTCCAGGCATGGCCTGATAAGACTATTTTTACGACCCAATAATCTTCAATCGAGGCGGTTCAGACATGTTGAAAAAGACTTAAGCGTGCTTCCGACTCGCTCTATCTGGGCAGGCGCAATATCAAAAAGACTTGGGGGCTTCTCGTCCACCCGGAAGATGCCCCTTTTGAAAACTTCTGGCTTGAAGGTTGTTTTTTCTTCTACGGCCAGGCCTATAGCAGCGAGCATCCCTCGCTCAATCTGAACCTTGCCTGGGCTGTGTTCTCTTCTTGTTTAGAAGATGGTGATCCTGGGGAAGAAATCCCGACTTGCCCCCTGTGGCACAGGTGATGGCACTGTCCAATTTGTTCCCAAAGAGGGACGAACAAAGGGAATCCGACACCATGCCTGCTTGGAGACAGGGTCAGCTACCCAGCCACAAGACACGCTTAGCCGTGACAGATGACAGCATGATCCGAGCCACCAGGCAAATTATGTCCAGGGAAGCCTACTCCAGAAAGGCCGCCGGCAACCTTAGTTCATGAATAGGTGAGTGCCTGGCCATTTCTTCTGATATGCTCCTCAGAGAAGCATCTACGTCATCCTTCCAGACTTCCATCGCTTTAGAAAGAGCTGCGAGAGCTAGAGGTCATACCCGCTGTAATGATACTATCTTGTATCCTGATGAAACCACTTCGCAGACCCACTGTGCTGAAAGCAGGGGAGGTCCACCGAGCTGCAAAGTCCCGAAGGCAACCCCCCACCCGAGAGTTGGGCGAGGGGAAACCTTCATGTTATTGTAGATTTGTTTGCAGGCTTGTTTGGCTTGCGGAACCAGGGACGCTTCTGTCCCTCAGCCGACACCTTGTCGGTCTGGGGACGCTTACCTGCCAACCCGGGTGGACAAAAAAATGCTCCTGAGCGGAAAAGGAGGGCCTTGGCCTACGGCGTGGCTCCTTACCTTTTTTTGGACTGTGGGAGCAACGTACTCTTAGCCCCAGTAACATTTTTAATAATGTCATCCAGCGTAGTTCCAAAGAGCCCCTCTCCCTGGAAAGGCAAATCCGCCAGAGCCTTCTTAGATGCCTGGTCCGCAAACCAGCATTTTAGCCAAATCAGGTGACATAGCACCACAGAAGATACTGAGGCTCTAGAGAGCAAGGGGGCTGTATCTAAGGCCACATCGCAGACATACGCAAGTCCATGCACTAACTGATCTGCCAGTTCCATGCAGACCGGAGAAGCCTGTTGCTTTTCCAACACACGGTGCAACAATTTTGCCCATTCAGTAAGCATCTGGGACACCAGGGCCTTGGCCAACACTGGCCGCAATGCTGACCCCACCACCGTAAACATGGATCGGGCAACCGCCTCGGACCTCCCATCAGCAGGGTCCTTAAAAGCAAGGGTCCCCTCCACCGTAATCGTGGTTATCTTATTTAACCTGGATACCGGAGGGTCCACAAATCAGGGGAGATGTTAATTTTTTCACGAAATTCTCCTCAAAGGGGTTACGCACCGCAATGCGTTTTGGACTGAAAAAGCCTGTTGCGGGCGTTCCCATTCTTGGTAGATACATTTATCAAAATAGGTCAGGTAGGGAAAAACCTTAGCCGTGCAAGACGGCTTGTGAGACCCAAAAGGGACCGACACCTCTTTAGATGCCCCTGCCGTATCCTCCATCATTAGGGTATCCCGCACTGCTGTGATGAGCGCTCCTACAAGCGCCCTTTCCTGCGCTGACCCTGACACGGGGTCATCCTTACTGTCCGAACGGTCCTGGTCCGCATCCTCTGAAACCTCAGAACAGGGGCCGGTTCAGAGCTTTCTCCAGAAGACAGTGGGGGGAGGGGGCAATTTTTAGGGCAATTTTTAACAATGGGAGGGGGTGGTTTTTTACCCCCCCTTGTGCCTGCACGTCGCTTGCACCCTGGCAACAAAAGACTCCAGGACCGCCGACAGAGTCCATAGGCACCGCAGGTGCAGGGGAAGCGACTGCCACTGTCTGGAGAAGAAGCACCAGCTTCCGATGGCATGCTGACCCACACTCGCCTGACACCCGCTAGGGACCGAGGGCAAGCCACACCAAAAGTCCACCCTCCTAGCTGCCACAGACTGAGGGGCCCCCTGTAGAATTTACCACCCAGACCCAGGTACTGCACTGTGCTGCTGTCTGCTCTCCCTCACAAGGTGCTCTGTGTGATTCAGAAGAAAATCCCCCAGCGCTAGAGGCAAAAATAAGCTGAGACTACTAGAAAATGGCCACCGGCCGCCTCAGCACGCTGGAGGGCTCCGGCAAAATGGCTGCCAGACTTCCCTGAACTGAGGCTACAGAAAAATGGTCCACGGACTCCTCACAAGAATGTACCTCAAACACCCCAACAAGGCCCATATATAGGGAAGAGATGAGCGGGCCCCATACACAGCACAGCCCCCGGTCCGGATTATATGACGAAGTACAAAAATCCTGTTTTTTATCTTCGGTTCATTGAAGGGCATAGATGATTTACTTGACCACTGGGACATGCCAAAGCAACGTCTACGGTGCGGTGAGAAAAATAAAACATTCACCTCAAGGCAGCACAAGTCTTCTGTGAGATGTGCAAGCTGTGAACAGATATGAAATCTCCCCTATATGACAGTAGTAAAATGCAAAAGCCAGGTCCACCCAGATAAATGTCCTTAAGGCCCAAAAGCCTCTACCAAGTAGCTTAGATAGAGTCAGACGTTCAACTGAACAGCTGCAAGGTACCCCATGCAGTAGGAACTGCATGTATATAGCAAAGAGAAATATGCTTCCGAAGCACTGAAGCTGGGACTGAAAGACGAGGAACCATTATCTGGTTGTGGTAGAATGCCAACACCATGAAAAATAGGATTTTTAAATACAGGTTACCTGTATAATCCTTTTCTTAGGAATACATCACGGGACACAGAGCCTTAATTACTTAATGGGTTATGTAGACACCACAGGTGATTGGACACTGGCAAACCCAATTAAAGTTGGAGTTCCTCCCCTATATAAACCCTCGCAAAGCAATAAGTGTTCCACGTTAACTCCGAAGAGGGGTGGGAGCTTTGTGTCCCGTGATGTATTCCCAAGAAAAGGATTTTACAGGTAAGCTGTATTAAAAAAAATCCTATTTTCTTGATCATACAACACGGGACACAGAGCCTTAATTACTTAATGGGATGTCCCATAGCAATGCAAATATTTGAGGGGCGGGAGACACAGATCAGAATAAGACCGCCATCGAGCCAAGTAGCAGCCTTACAGATCTGAGCCATGGAGGCCTGGTGATGCACCGCCAATGAAGCACCAACTGCTCTAGTCGAGTGTGCTTTTCACCTGAAAAGGAGGGATCTTCTTTTCTAAACCATAGGCCTGAATAATGGACTTGTCAAATCCATCTTGCAATAGTGGATTCTGACGCTGCCTGGCCCTTCTTTGGACCTTGTGGAAAACCACAAGGTCCTACTGCCATCCTTACGACTTCTGCGTACCAGGGTCTCCTGGGCCAAGCCAAGGCGACCAAAATCACTGACTTTCCTTCCATCTTGACTCTCTGAAGGAATCGGTAGAGAAGCGGAACTGGATGAAACGTATAAATCAGGGAATACTGATCCCATGTGATTGTCAGGGCATCTGACCCTTGAGCATAGGGATCTCTTGTTCTTGACACAAAGCTGTCCAGTTTTGTGTTGAACTTGGAAGCCAACAGGTCCACATATGGGGTTTCCCATTTCTGACATGTGATTTGAAACATGTCGGGGTATAGAGACCATTCTCCTGGACTCAGTTGCTGGCGGCTTAAAAAATCCGCCTGCCAATTTTCTACCCCTGGAATGATGACCGCAGATAGGCGAGGAATATGCCTTTCTGCCCAGGCCAAGATGTGATTCACCTCTTTTTGGGCATTCAGACTTCTTGTGCCTCCTTGACATAGTGATTGACATAGGTCACGGCCGTAGCATTGTCGGACTGAACCCGAACAGGCCAGCCTTGCAGTCTGTAAGACCAAACTTTGAGGGCCAAATGAATTGCCTGAATCTCCAGAATGTTGATGGGTAGGAGCTTTTTCGGCCCCGGACCACTTCCCCTGGGCAGATGCTTCTTCTAGCACTGCCCCCCAGCACAGAAGGCTGGCGTCTGTGGTGACCACTTTCCAGGTAACTGGAGCGAAGGATTTTCCTGCTGACAGATTTTGGGGGAGCAACCACCAATTGAGGCTCTGGCAAACCCCTGGACATAAGATCATAGGAAGATCCAGTGCCTGAACATCTTTGTTCCAAGCTGACAGAATTCCGCCCCGGTAACGGTCTTGAGTGAAACTGGGTGTAAGGGACAGCTTCGAATGAGGCCATCTTTCCTAATAATCTCATGCAAAGACGGATGGAAGGCCTTCTTATCGCCTTTACCACCCAGACCAAGTCTCCTATGGCTTTTGCCTTTGGCTTGGGAAGTAACACCTTGCTTAGGGACGTGTCTATAATCATGCCCAAGTACTCTAGCCTTTTTTGAGGCTGCAAGGAAGATTTCTTCAGATTGAGGACAAAGCCTAGGTACTCTAAATATTCCACTGTACTGTGCACGTTGTGGCCCAAGCGTGCGACGGACTGATCTTTGATCAACAGATCGTCCAGGTAGGCTGTTACTGCTATGCCTCGTGCCCTTAGCCTTGCTAGGGCTGGGGGGCAGAATTTTTGTGAACACTCAAGGTGCCGTAGCCAGCCCAAAAGGAAGGGCCACAAACTGAAAGTGGCGCTGATCCACCGCAAACCTTAGAAACCTTTGGTGAGCGGGAAATATTGGCACATGTAGATATGCATCTCTGATGTCAGGAATTCTCCTCCCTGAAGGGTGGAAACAATGGAGTGGACAAACTCCATGCGGAAGGAGCGAATGTTCAGAATCTGATTCAGACTTTTCAGATCTAGGATAGGTCTGACATCCCCATTCGGTTTTGGAACCGTAAACAGGTTTGAATAGAATCCTGACCCCTGATCCTCTGGGGCTAACTCCATGATGACCCCTTGGGACAACAGGTGTTCCAAGGCCAACAGTAAAGGCCTTCTTTGTTCTGGATCTTTGGCAACTCTTGATCTCAGAAAACGGGGTGGCGGAAGTTCTCTGAAGTCTAGCTTGTAGCCTGAGGACAGTGTGGCGATGACCCACTTGTCCTGAACCTTGTTCCGCCCGGCGTTTGCAAAATGCAGCAGCCTTCCCCCCACTCAGCCGAGAGGGGGCATCCCTTCATAGGGAAGTTTTGGGGGTCTGTTTAGACCTTGAACTCCAAGTTCTTTTCTGCCCTTGGGCTTGGCTCTGGGCTTTTCCCCTATTGTTAGACTGGGGCGGCCGTCGCCACTGCCTGGAGACTGAGCTTCCAGGGGCTAGAGAAAGAGTATGTTTAAATGAGGGACACTTACTCTTTTTCTTAACCGGAAATAGAGTAGACTTGCCTCCGATAATCTTTTGAATGTATTTATCCAGGTCATCCCCAAACAGGCGTTATCCCCCAAAAGGGGAACGCTGCCAAGTATTTCTTGCAGGAAGCCTCGGCCTCCCAATGTTTTAACCAAAGTGACCTGCGCATGTGTACCTGCAGGAGATTCAAGTGAGATGCTTGTTGAACAGAGTCCATAATCGCATCAATCGCAAAGTATAAGGCCTTAGGAAGGTCCTCATAAACCTCAATCTCCTCTGTAGGGAGGAGGTTAATCATCTGCTTCATTTGTTCCTTGAGGAACTGACATGCACCAATGGCTGTAACTGCATGTTGTACCACAGCCCCAGCCATGGCAGAGGAGGCTTTTAATAGGGACTCCAGGTTTTTATCAGTTGGACCCTTAAAACCCTGCACGTTGTCAAAAGCACAGGTCAGGTTTTTGTTTGCACAAGAAATAGCTGCATCAATAGCAGGTACCCCCCATTTCTTGGTGAAACCTTCCTCCATAGGATAAAGGCGGGAAAACTGCTCAGGAGGAGAAAACTGTTTATCTGGGTGAACCCAGTCATCATACATCAGTTTATCCAGCAAGGGATGAACTGGAAAGGCACATGCAGCCTGTGGGGATTTCCAGGATCCCAAAGAGGAAACCTAGAAGGCCTAGAAGCTTCAACAGGAGGCAATTTGTAAGTGGCACGCACCATCTCTGCATAATATTGCACCTGCATCTTTAGCGACTGAGACATCACAGGAAACATCTCATCTTCTGAGTCCTCAGACTGCACATGATCCTCATCTCCAGAGAGGGATTTTTCACCCTCAGAAGGCTCAACTGAAAATAGAGCTAGAGCAGATGAAGGGGATCTACCCCGCTTTCTGCTATCTCTCAAGGAGGTTGCGACAATATTGGCAATCCTTCCTTCCAAGGCATCCAAAGTAACTTTTAAAGCATTCTCAGTGACGTATACAGGAGCTGCCATAGGAGAAGCTGCAAAACCAGACAGGGGCTCACCTTGTGAGGCTGCTATCAGGCTGACAGAGGGGGATGGTAAACTGCAGGCAAGCTCAGAATCCCTAGCTGTACGCTGGAATTTTCTGGTGCCTCTTTTATTCGCCCTAGACCATCTTCTCAGGGACATAGTCCTTACTGCAAAGCAAAGGTACTATCCACAATACAAATGCAATTGCTGTTGTACTATCGTCTTACAATACACAAAATATGAGCTGCACAACGTGATACCGAGTAGGAGTCTTAGGTTTGCCTGGTTCAATCCACAGGAATGCTCACAGCTCACAGCTCTGTGTCCATGCCGCTTACAGAAGGCTCTGGCATGCTGGGCTTTTGAACCAGCCTCTTGGCACCTGCACACAGGTGTCCTGCATTGCGCATGGATCACTAGCAACCACTTTGACCTTCCCCCTAGCCATGTCTCTATTCAGACAGTAAAACGCGCTCTTGGTGCGCACACACCTCTGTCTTGGCGGGGCCCAGGAGATGAGGAAGAGGGGGGAGAGTTCACTGGGGGGCATCTTGTGGACCCCTGTATGCGTATTGTGGCAGAGCCTGCAGCGGAAAGAGGTGAGTGATGTTATATTTGACCGACTTCACTGAGCATGTATCCTGGAAGGCTATGTAAGAAAACACCAGGTCTGCACTTACTCCCTCCAGTGGTGAGAACCAGCAAAGACATCCTACTCCAAAGAAGATAATACATAAATAAAATGATCCTCTTCTTACCTGATCCATGCCACAGGAAAGCAACTAAAAGTAGTTCCAGCTTTCACCCATCACGGCGGGCAAGTTGAGCCAAACTTCAGGTTTACCAATGGTTTTATTCGAGAAAACCTCATACCTCGACCTGTAGAAGACTCTCCTAGAAACTTTTAGTACCACAGATGTATTAGTACACCAAAGTCTGGATCCCAGAGCCCAGACCTCCGCAGAGAGACATTACAGGAAAACCTTGTTTCTTCTTGCACGAGGCCCGGGTACCAACCATCTTAGGCCTTTGATTTCAGCCAGAGGAATGGATCCGTTTATAGCTCCTAGGTCTCAACAGCCAGACCATCAAAAGAGCATTTTTTTTCTTAGCACATATTGAACGTGATCAACCACCTTAACGCTGGCGAAAAAACTGAGGTACTCTCCATTTGGGAGCTCAATTTTAATTGGGTTTGCCAGTTTCCAATCACCTGTGGTGACTACATAACCCATTAAGTAATTAAAAGTTCTGTGTCCCGTGATGTATGATCAAGAAAGGAAGTTCGAGGTCTCAACACCAATATATCCGTACATGGGATCAGAGAGGGTCTATGGGCCAAGGCTGCAAGCTCAAACAAGTCTCACAGTGGGGCAACCCAGTGAGTAAGGGGAGAAAGAGAAAATATACTGAAATTATTCAAAAGAGCAGAGGCACTTAGGCTGGATGTGATGAGTGTGATCATGCATTTTTAGTACTTTTTGCATTTTGCAGATTTGCACTACAGAACGTGTTCTATAGGAAATCATGTTAAATGGACTGTAGTGCAAATCTTCAAAATGCAAAAAGTATTAAAACTGCATTGGTGTGAATCCAGGCTTAGAGACTCAAACCAATTCACTGAAGTTACAAGAGAGTGGTACCAGTGGAACTTCATACGATATCTGCAACAGAAATGTGTTGATAAAAACATGACTGTAAACAGGTCAGGAACTTAATCAAAGAATTATTATTCCTCAAAACAAGCAACAACTGTCAAACGGACGGTAGAACCTGCGTAACATAAACCACCCAACATTTACCACACAAGAACCTCCAACTCAGTGAAACCCTGTCCCCAATAAGGGTTCGGTTAAAAGGTAGTAGAGGTGAAGAGCAAACTGTGCTGATGTCACAAAGCCACCAGAACATCTGTTGACCCAAAAGTGGATCCTGTACCTGGAAACAAATCTGTCTAGTGTGTTAGTGAACTCCAGTGACCAACGGACCACATCCAGTGTCCTTTACCTACAAAACTGAGCCCAGAATACCACAGGGTATAAGATTCAATCCCACGCTATGGGTTCTGTCTGCAGAAGGAAACTGCTCATCATTCACTCTTGGGCTGATTGAATTCAGCCAAGGACAGAAACCCCTTACTGCCCTTGCCACGACAAGACCACTGGCTTCACCCCAGTGGCATGTATTCTGCAGTTGTGCTGTTTTCTAACTGATATTGGAGAGGATGACCCTCCAGCCCACTGCTGCAGGGACAACCATAGTGCTAATTTTTCCTGAATATTGAGCTTGAATGGGGATAGCTCCAATGATCAAGTTGATCCCTACACCAAGGGTGTCGAGAACCCTCTCCCAAGTCTGGCATTGGCCATAGGAATTTTTCAGTGAATCAGGAAGGAGCACCCTGGCACCAGAGTTAGATATCTAGCCAGCAGACCTGGGACAAGTTGACTCAAAGACTGAACCAAGGTGTCCCAGGAAGACCAAATAGCAACGTAGAGGCTGGAATAGAGCCAAACATCCTCGAAGGGTCCAAGATTATCATGCCAACTGCTGAGTGGGATTGACCATAGAGGGTGATTTCAGAAGCAGAGCATTGGCCTTTTCGCTTGGAGAAATATCATGCAGTGACAATCTCAGAAATTACAGTATACTTGAACCTTTCCAAAGTCTACACTGTTCTCACCATAAAAAGCAAACAGCAACAGAAATTATTGGAAATCATCAAAAAATCCCACAAGGGAGGTCCTGGGAATGTAGCCAAGTTAACAAAAGGAACACAGTGCTGAGGTGAACACTAGGGGTGTGGAGCCATGCCCATGGCAGGACCAAGTAAGAGAAACCACAGCAAGTGAGGGAAGCATTGATGCACTGGTAAATGTGGACCCGAATAATGCTTTTTGCCAGATATCTGCAGGGCCAAAAGGGTTTCCAGAGGACACAAAAAGGTTTGAAAGGATATCTCAAAGATTAGACTTTGAATCCTTTAGCACTTGAAAAATTCATGTCAGAAATTGCCAGTGCACTAGCAAGGTGGGGCTACCAGAATACTAGTGGGAAAGGTTAAAGGACTGCAAAACAAGCAAATAATGTTCCAAAGCCTTCCAGGCCCCATGCAGGGCTCCTGGGAATAGCATGTGCATTTTAAAGGGTCAGTAGTCTGAGGACCTCAGGAGGTCCAAGACAGGTAGAAGTATGCCTGTGCGTGACACTGAATGGCTGGCCATAAAATTTTAGCTCCAGTGTGGCAGTAGATCTCACTCCTACAGGACTTCATAGCTCCCAGTGGCACAAAAAAAAATGACGGTTGCAGGGCAGCTGGAGCTCAAAAAGGGAACATAAAGAATTAAAAAAAAAAGTGGGAAGTGGGAAAAAACAGCAAATGCATACAAGTCATTATTAGCTATGGAAAGCAGTGGTTCAATGCTGCAAAACTTCTCCAAATTAGGTTTTTATTGCAGTCTGTGTCCTTGTTGAGAACATGAACCTCCAATCCTCATATGTGTATTGGGGAAAATAGTAACCGATATAGTAACATCCTTATTCCTGCAAAAAGATTCTCCGTTATGTTGCTGGATTACTCTATGCGTTGTAGTTTTGACAATTTTTAAAAGAAAACTATACGGCCACTTTAACACTAATGTGCCTGCATTATCACTCAAGCATTAGGGCGATTGGGCCCAAAGAAATTAAATAGAAGCATTCTCTCATAAAATTGTAAAGTGAAGCTTCTCACAATTACACTTGTTTTATACATTTTTTAATTACAAAATTAACATGGGAAGTATCTTGTCAAACTGCATGTACAGTAAATACTTATTGATATTGGTTCTATCTGCAGTTATGCTGCAACATAAAAAAAAGGACACGCAACTGCCAGAAAAATTGCTTCACCAAATACAGAAATTTTCAGATCTGGCATATTTTGACTAAAAATTGTTTCATAGCTAAACTGGTACATACATAACACTGTCGAGAATGTTGCACTTTCTCTCCAGATTCTGCCTTTCTTCAGATTCTGCATCCATATCTTGTCCTGGCAGATTATCTTGTTCCGATGTGTTAATTTTCTTTCCACGAGGGTTGCGTACAACTCCTACAAAATACAACAAAGCATACAGATTACAGATATTCCAGCAATATGCCAAGTAATACCAGGGAGTAGTATACACAGACTGATTTTTTTTTTTTATAAAATAGGGTGGTAAACTGGTAAATCTCTAATAGGGCATTAAAAAAAAAAAGTTAGAGGTAATTTATGAAAAAATGTGACTGCAGCAAATGTTTGGTTTACTACTACTTAGGAGTAGGGCACCTTTTCTTTGTTCTCCTGCAGGTAAATCGCTTGGAACAGCTTTAGTGCAATGATCACACCTAAACTGTGAAAATGTTACACAGTATTATATACAGTATTCTGCCACTGTAACTTTAATCCTGTTGCAGAATATGGGTAATAAAAAGATTAACTATCATTTGTGCTCTTTTGGGTACAGGTTAGTTGATGTTTTGCCACACTGGTAGGTCAAACATCCTATTTCCTTTACAGTATGGGCACAGGCTTTAATCGTTACCACTGGGTTATATGCAACTAACTTCAAGTGACTAGACATTGGCTAATAGCTGCTAGGATATCCCTCATAATAACCCTTCCACTCCCAGATGGGCTCAGTTTTTGCTTAGATGAGAGAAGCTTGCTTCACGCCATGATTTTATACTTTTTACGTCTACTTTTCGAGTTTTCTATCAACTTGGCTGCATCATAGCTAAAACTCTGAAGACCCCTGTAGGAAAGGCATACCTAAGCAAGGGTCTTCAAGTTTGCACCAGAAAGAACACGACTCTGGACCTGTAAAGCAATCTGTGGGAACTTGCTTATGTTGCACTAGATGTCAAGCAGAGGACCCACAACAGGATCCAGTGCAGAAGCAATATTACAGGCCGGCAAAAAATGCAAGTGCTTGGGTATGAATCCTAATCATTTAGTGGGAAACATTTATTTTATTGTACTAAATGTGTAAACTAAATAATGTTGTGGGTTTAACAGACTCATCTGTAGTCTTGCAAATCTTAGAATGGTTAAGCAAGAGGCAGGGAGACCCATGTGGAAACTTTCAGAAAGCCCAAAAAGTGAATCCAATTTGTTAAAAGCAGATAAACACTCACTGCGTGCATCACTTCCAGACAGTGAAGAAAAATGGTCCTAGGATGTTTTGGGGAAGGACATTATTCTGATGAAGGTGGAAGACGGAGACTACTTTGAGGGAAAAGACCAAGCAGTTTTCCATCCACGTTTGTCTGTGAAGTCGCTTCCTGCGTTATGTTTGTGCATGTTTACAAAGTTAAGTATAGTTATAGTTAGTCAGGTTGAACAAAGACATGTCAATCTAGTCCAACCATACAAAAAAATATAAAAAATATCATACAATCCCATATACCCAATTCTCTACCCACAGTTGATCCAGGGGAAGGTTTTGCCAGCAGAGCATGCTCCAATTTGCTACAGCAGTGGAAAGAATTCCTTCCTGATTCCCCGAGAGGCAATCGGATTTTCCCTGGATAAACTTTACCTATAAATGTTAGTACCCAGTTATACCATGTACATTTAGGAAAGCATCCAGGCCTTACTAAAAATCAATCTTCTGAGCTGGCCTGAACCACCTCTGGAGGCAGTCTATTCCACATTTTCACAGCTCTTACTGTGAAGAAAACTTTCTGTATTTGAAGATAAAAATAGGATTTTTAAAACAGCTTACCTGTATAATCCTTTTCTTGGAGTACACCACGGGACACAGAGCCTTAGTCATTACATAATGGGTTAAGGGTCACCAACGGTGATTGGACACTGGCACAACCAATTGAACAGTTCCCCTCTATATAACCCCTTCCCATCAGGGAAGTACCTCAGTTTTGTAGCAAGCAATAAGGTTCCCAAAAGAAGGGGGGACCTCTGTGTCCCGTGGTGCACTCCAAGAAAAGGATTTTACAGGTAAGCGGTTTTAAAAATCCCATTTTCTTTCTCGTACACCAAAGGACACAGAGCCTTAGTCATTACATAATGGGACATCCCAGAGCAATGCTCCATATGAAGGGTGGGAGACACAGATCAAGCAGGGCGCCATGGACAAGAAGCTTTATACCGCTGCCCGCATCACACTTTGCCCGAAGGCGGCATCCTCTTGTCCTTTCACGTCCACTTGATAGAATTTGGAAAATGTGTGGACTGAGGACCAAGTTACAACTTTGCAGATCTGAGCCAACGAAGCCTGGTGGTGCACTGCCCATGAAGCATTTATCGCCCTAGTAAAGTGTGCCCTAACAGAAAAAGGAGGAGTCCTGTTCTTTAAACCATAGGCTTGAATAATTGTGTGTCGAATCCACCTGGAGATGGTGCATTTTGATGCCGCTTGTCCCTTCTTGGGACCATCTGGCAAAATAAACAAACATCTGTTTTACGTATCTGAGCGGTTGCCTGCAGATACACCTTTACTGCTCTGACTAGATCTAGAGAGTGCAATAATTTTTCCTCCGCTGTCAGCGGATCCAGCAAAACAATGTCCTGATTTAAATGAAAGGCCGACACCACCTTAGGTAAAAAAAGCAGGATGGGATTGTAGTACAATTTTGTCTTTGTGACAAACTAAATAAGGCTCTTTGTAAGAAAGAGCTGCTAATTCAGATACTCTTCTAGCTGAAGAGATAGAAATCAAAAAGGCCAATTTCCTTCTTAAAAGAATCAGCGAAATCTGGCGAATAGGTTCAAAAGATTGCTTCTGTAACACCGACAATACTAAATTCAGACCCCATGGGCACAAGGGAGACTTGACTAAATATACTGCCCATATTTCCAGTATGTTGATGGGCAGGCTGCTTTCGGTCTTGGCCCAGGTTCCCTGGGCTGAAGCTTCTTCTGATACTGCTCCCCAGCCTATTAGGCTGGCATCCGTAGACACCACCTTCCAGGTGACTGGGAGAAAGGATCTTCATTTCCGCAAGTTTTTGGTCTTTAACCACCAACTGAAGCTTTGGCGCACCTGTAAAAGAAAGGCGCATGGGTAAATCCAGAGCCTGGATCTTCCTGTTCCAGTAGTCTTGAATGAAACTGGGCGTAAGGAACAGCCTCGAAGAAGGCGACCATCTTCCCCAATAGCCTCATGCAAATACGAATAGATGGTCTTTTCTTTGCCTTGACCTTGTGGATCAGGTCCTTTAGTGACTTGATCTTTGGCTCTGATAGAAATACCCGGCTTTGGGCTGTGTCTATGACCATGACCAAATACTCTAGCCTTCTTTGGGCTTGTAAAGAGGATTTTTGTAAGTTTACAATCCATCCTAAATGTTCCAGGTATTTTATTGTGGTGAGCACAGCATGATCTAATCCTGCCTCTGACTGATCCATCACGAGTAGATCTTCTAGATAGGCTGTTATCGCTAAGCCTTGTGCTCTGAGATTTGCCAACAGAGGGGCTAGTACCTTTGTAAATACCCGTGGGGGGGGGGGTAGCCACACCAAAGGGCAGAGCCACAAACTGGAAGTGGCGATGTTCTACTGCAAACCTGCGTTGGACACTATCGGATTTTTAACCGATGGTGTGTAGGCAAGACTGATGAAAGTCAGCTTAGTCGGATATCTGATGAAAAAATCCATCGGTTCGTTTTCATAAGATGAACCGATCGGGTGTACAGGGCATTAGAATCATTAACCGCTTCATTAGCCTATGCATATGTACCAAAAGTAGCGTAAGGCGGAAGGACTGTTGTATAGAGTCCTTGATGGCATATACTGCAAAGCATAATGCCTTGGGAAAGTCGGCCAACTCCCAAGCTTGCTGAGCCGGGACATCTTCCAAGACCTGCTTCATCTGGTCTTTTAAGGCTTGGCAGATACCGAAGAGATGTAGCGAATTATGTTTTTAACAATGTCTCCTGTCGGGTCTTTAAACTTTTGCACGTTGTCCACCGGACAGGTCAGAATCTTGTTCACACAGGAGACAGCCGCATCCACTGCAGGGACACTCCATTTTTAGTGAACTTTTCCATGGGATATAAAATAGATTTTTTTTTTGGAGGCAGAAACAATCTATCTGGATGTTCCCAATCTTGATAGATAAGACCTCCTAATAGCGGATGTGCCGGAAAGGAATAATCTGCCTGAGGGGCTTTCAAAGAGCCCAAAGAAGAGACCTCTAATAGAGGTAACTTGAAGGCCGAACGGACCATCTCAGTAAGGGACTGTACTAACAACCTTTCGGACTGAGAAGCCAAAAACGGTTCCTCCGAGACATCTGACTGACCCTCTGCCTGATCCCCTGAAGGTAAATAAACCTCTTCCGGGGATAGTTGTTCCGTCAAAAGGAACTCTGCAGAGGGAGAGGGAGACCTGGTGCGTTTATCTCTTGAAAGAGAAGATGCAATTAAAGTTGTCAATCTTTCCTCCAGTCCACCCATGGCTGAGGCCAGAGCCTCCTCTGTTACAAACACTGGAGCAGGCGGGGCAAGGGCAGCTGAGGCACCCAATAGCCTGGGCCACCTCTAATTTCTCAGGAGAGAAAATAGCCGCAGGAGCATGCCCGAGATCCTCTGAGCCTGATGGCGAACCCTTTGTCTTTTTGCATTTTTAGTCCCTGAGCCCTTTGCCATAGTAAAGCCGAGGTACTCACAGTCAGGAATTGCATCCACTTGCGCACCTATAGACCAGCACTGGTGCTGCTATTTGATGGTCAGCGAGATGCAGAGCACACTATGCGCCTTAAGAAAATGCCACTGTCAATTTATGCACAAAAAAACTCTGTGTCCACCGTCAGCCAGGATGGATGAGGTAGACTGAGCTTTATGGACTAGGTGCAACTCACCTGACCTGCTCTGTCCTGCAATTTCAGGCTCATAGAGAGCAGCTGAAACAAATCCTTGTGCGCGCGTCGCCGTGCACATGCGCACGCGTGTCCCGCTGCGCGCCTATTCCGAGGCCGCGCGTGTCCCGGAGCGCCGGGACGCATAAAAGTAGGCTATTGCGCGCACGCCTATGATGACTATTGCGCGCCCGTGCACGAGTTTGCTGTCAGCCGAAGCCAGCATGTGAGGACCAAAAACAAACACTTCTGCAGCCAAAGTTTTGGAGGAACCATCCCCAGGAGCCAACTACCAGCAGGTGGAGGCTAAATGGCACATACTCATTATAGATAAACCTCACAATCACTGCTACACCAGGACAATGAAAGGAGAGAGAGGCACAGACAGGTAAACTTTAGGCAAACTAGCATAATGGCTCAAAAGAAGGAAACTTTTAGGGCTGCAACTAACGATTATTTTTATAATCGATTAGTTGGCCGATTATTGTTTCGATTAATCGGATAATAGCCTTTAAAAAAAAAAATATTTTTTTTTTTTTTTTTTTGGGCCAATTTGTTGTTGGGCAGATTACAAAATACAAATTGACGCAAAAACACATTACATGCTTTTCTGCAGCTTCTCCATTGAAGTATATTGAACAAAAAAAAACAAAATAGCACCCTTTTGCGTTAAAAAGTCCTGGCCCTTTCCAAATACGCAGCAGCTGAAAAAAAAAATGATGTGAACGTGTCCCATAGGAAAACATGTAAATTAACTGTAGTCTGTTTCTGCAAAAAACAGAGGTGTGAACCCAGGCCTGAGATGTATAGTAACATAATGGGGTTAAAAAAACAAAAATAAGTACAAAAAGAGCAAATAATCGCTACTGTAAGGGGTTCATTTTTTTTACTGTGGGACGGTGAAAGCAATATTTACAGTAGCGATTTGCTTTTTTGTACTATAAAGGGCTAATTTTAGTTTTTTTTAACCCCATTATTTTACTGGCCGATTAATCGATTATGAAAATTGTAATCGATTAATTTCATAATCGATTAGTTGTCGATTAATCGATTAGTTGTTTCAGCCCTAGAAACTTTCAGAACCAAGTTCTGAAAGGCCCTTCACTTACCTTATCCAATGCTGCAGGACTCTGCAAAATACAGGCAGTCCAATCTTCGCCCATCACGGAGAGCTGAGTCTGCAGACCTTCAGGGACCAGGGTCCATGGACAGGAAGACCACACCCCTGGACCCATATCGCACCCTGTCAGTAAGCTTTTGGTATTGGGAAATTAACCAAAGCACCGAAACCCAGGATCCAGCCCTCAAAAGAGGAGCATTACAGGCCAAACCCGGTTCTTCTCAACCGGGGCCCGGGTACCGTCCACTTTGGCTAAAAAGCACTTTGGACGGATCTGGTTTCTATGGAGGCTTTTTAAATCCAGCATGGATCCCTCCAGTGGAGCTCCTCAGAGCACAGGTTCACTCGTGACCAACACCTTAGACACTGGTGAAAAAACTGAGGTGCTCCCAGTATGGGAGGGGTTATATAGGGGAGGGAACTTCCTGCCTTAGGGGGGGCAGTGTCCATCACCTGAAGGAAGACTCTATAACCCACATAGTAATTACTATGCTTCTCTGTGTCCCTGGATGCACGATAAAGAAAATCCTATTTTCTTTAACGTATACCACGGGACACAGTCTTTACACAATGGGACGTCCCAGAGCAATGCTCCATATGAAAGGGGGGGAGACCCAGATCAAGCAGGCCGCCCAGGACTAGAAGCTCTATACCACTGCCCGCAGCACACTTCGCCCGAAGGCGGCATCCTCCTTGTCCGTCGAATCCACCTGGAGATAGTGGATCTTGACGCCGCTTGTCCCTTTCTTGGGACCATCAGACAACAAAAAAAATCTGTTTTGCGTATCTGAGCGGTTGCCTGCAGATACACCTTTACTGCTCTCACGAGATCTAGAGAGTGTAATAATTTTTCATCCACTGTCTGCAAATCCAGAAAAAAAAAAAAAGAAGGCAGGACAACGCCCTGATTTTAATGAAAAGCGGACACCATCTTAGGTAAAAAGGCAGGATGGGGTCGTAGTACAACTTTGTCTTTATGACAAACTAAGTAAGGCTCTTTGCAAGAAAGAGCTGCTAATTCAGATACTCTTCTAGCTGAAGAGATGGCAATCAGAAATGCCAACTTCCTGCTTAACCACTTAAGACCCGGACAAAAATGCAGGTAAAGGACCAGGCCCCTTTTTGCGATTCGGCACTGCGTCGCTTTAACTGACAATTGCGTGGTCGTGCGACATGGCTCCCAAACAAAATTGGCGTCTTTTTTCCCACAAATAGAGCTTTTTTTTGGGTGGTATTTGATCATCTCTGCGGTTTTTATTTTTTGCGCTATAAACAAAAAGAGCGGCAATTTTCAAAAAAATGCAATATTTTTTACTTTTTTCTATAATAAATATCCCCCAAAAATATATAAAAAAGTTTTTTTCCCTCAGTTTAGGCCGATACATATTCTTCTACCTATTTTTGGTTAAAAAAAAAAAAAAAAATCGCAATAAGCGTTGATCGATTGGTTTGCGCAAAATTTATAGTGTTTAGAAAATGGAGGATTAATACTAATGGCGGCGATCAGCGATTTTTTTCATGACTGCGACATTATGGCGGACACATTGAACAATTTTGACACATTTTTGGGACCATTGTCATTTTCACAGCAAAAAATGCTAAAAAAATTAATTGTTTACTGTGAAAATGACGACAATTGCAGTTTGGTAGTTAACCACTAGGGGGCGCTGTAGTTAACTGTAGGGGGTGGGGCTGGACGCGCAACGTCATTGATTGCCTTTCCCTATATCGGGGAACGGACGATCAATGACAGCGCCACATTGAACGGGGAAAGCTGTGTTTACACACAGCTCTCCCCGTTCTTCAGCTCCGGGGACCGATCGTGGGACTCCGGAGGCGAACGGGTCCTACCAACCACCTAGAGCTTACGTGCCCCCAATGCTGCGGTGTCCCGTGGGAAGAGCTGCTGGCCTTCTAGATGGATCTTTGGCTCTTAGAAGAGCGCCATTTCCTTTAAAAACGGCGTGCGCGCCCGTGCACGTCTCTCCCTGCTCCCCTCCCCTTCCTTCTGACTAGTCGATAAAGCGCGCCCCCACGACCTAGGCACAATGGCAGCTTCCTGGGAGCCTAACAAGCTTCCCCCCTGCCTTCTGGGGCTTCTTACCGGTGTCTATAAGAGCAGCAGCGGTGGCCATGTTCAGCAGAGCTCTGCAACGGAGGAAGTGTGCTCGTCCAATGGATCCGACACTGTTCTGAATGAGGTGAGACGAAACTCAGCTATTTACTCCATCTAGTGGCCAATTTGAGAAGACACCCCTCAAAATTTTGAAAAAGGTCCTTCAGATAAAACCTTAGGCTCCTTTTCCCCTTACCTTAATCCCTGCTGCAGGTTTTTCTGCTGAAAGATTTTCAGACAGTACCAATCTTCACCCCTCCTGGTGGGCTTTGTGTGCCAACCTTTGGGGATACGAGTTTCCTATTTAAAGGAGACTTCCCCCTGGGCCTTGTAAAAGACTGACCAGGACTTTAAGTCTTAATACAAAAAGTGTAGGACACCAGAGCCCAGTCCCCTGAACAGAGACATTACAGGCGACGCCTCTTGCAAGAGGCCCGGATCCATTCCAGTTTTGGCTTCATAGCCTCTTGGATGGATCCAAAAAAGGCATAGCTCCTTAGCCCCGAAGGGTCTATTTTAGCAGGTACTTCCCGGATGGGAGGGGCTATATGGAGGGGAACTGTCTCTGATTGGTTGTACCAGTGTCCAATCACCTCTGGTGAGCATATAACTCATTGTGTTAGTCTCTGTGTCCTGTGGTGTATGATTAAGAAAATACGGTAGTTTGCTTTTTATAGCGTCAGGGCACCTGCCATTTATTACCCAATAAAGGGAAGAAAGCCTGAAGGCGGTGCATGGTTTTTGGGGACCCGTACGCGGCTAGGCTCCCAAAAAGTTCCACACATGTGGTATCCCCATACTCAGGAGCAGCAACAGAATGTGTTTTGGGGTGTAATTCCACATATGCCCATGGCATGTGTGAGAAATATATCATTTAGTGACAACTTTGTGCAAAAAAAAGAAAAAGTTTGTAATTTTCCCGCAACTTGTGGCAAAATATAAAACATTCCATGGACTCAACATTCTTCTCAACAAATAGCTTGGGTGTCTACTTTCCAAAATGGGGTCATTTGGGGGGGGGGGGGGGGGGGGTTGTGTCATTTTGGCATTTTATGGCCTTCGAAACTGCGAAAGGTAGTGAGGAGCGAAATGAATGAATGAATGAATGAATGAATGAAAAACGTATAAAGCGCGGCGCATGCGAACTGAATCGCTTCTGGGCGCTAGTTGTTCGTGTCTCATGACATCAAAAGAGCAGAGTTTTGATCTGTCTTCTGAAAGTCAGGTGGTTTTCCTCCAAATAAAAAATTTGCACCCTTAGTAATGCTGAATGCGGTGCTTGGTTTTCAGGGCCCCGTACGCGACTAAGCTCCCAAAAAGTCCCACACATGTGGTATCCCCTTACTCAGGAGAAGCAGCAAAATGTATTTTGGGGTGTAATTCCACATCTAACCATGTCATGTGTGAGCAATATATCATTTGTTGTCATTATTCAATCACTTGGGACAAAAAAAATGAAATATTCAATGGGCTCAACATGCCTCTCAGCAATCTCCTTGGGGTGTCTACTTTCCAAAATTGGGTAATTTGGGGGGGGGGGGGGGGTTGTACTGCCCTGCCATTTTAGCACCGCAAAAAAATAGATAGGCAGTGAAACTAAAAGACGTAAATTCCAGAAAATGTACCCTAGATTGTAGACGCTATAACTTTTGCTTAAACCAATAAATATATACGTTTATTGAATTTTCTTTTTACCAAAGACATGTGGTTGAATACATTTTGGCCTAAATGTATGCCTAAAATGTTGTTTATTAGATTTTTCTTATAACAAAAAGTAGAAAATATAATTTTTTTTTCTAAACTTTTGGTCGTTTTTCCATTTATATCGCAAAAAATAAAAATCGCAGAGGCAATCAAATACCATCAAAAGAAAGCTCTATTTGTGGGAAAAAAAGCACGCAAATTTAGTTTGGGTACAACATTGCATGACCGCGCAATTACCAGTTAAAGCAGCACAGTGCCAAATTGTAAAAACACCTCCGGTCTTTAGGGGGCTGAAGTGGTTAACTGAATTAAAACAACAATTTCCTACTTTGCCCCCTTCCCCTCCTCTTATACAAACGTTAAAACACATTTATTTAATTTTACTGTTTTGTTGCTTATTCTGTCCTAGGCTAGGCCCTGCTGCCTTCTGGAATTGCTACAGTAAATCCAATATACATGTGCAAAATGCACTCCTGAGCTCTGCCAGCTCCTAAATGCTCCAAGAGACTAGTGGCACATCTGCACACACACACTTTTTTTTTTATTACAGCATGGAATAGGGGTGGAGTGAAGTAAGGGGGTTATTTGAAAATAGATAGACACCGATTTGCCGTCATGCTCAGCTGGTCCATATTCTGGCTGTTGCAGTTTTGAAAAAATAATCTCACTGTATATTACAGAGGTTTTCCTCCAGAATAAATGGTATGGATACACACTGTATTTAAGTTGAATGAACATTTAATATGACCAGTAAAAGACTGACAAATGTGTTAAAACACTGCTTACCCAAAGGTGTATTCAGACAAACAAATTGCAAATCAAACCATAAATTCTCCACATCTTGAAAGGTTTCCAAATGGTAAGAGCGCTTTTCAAAAGGAAGACTTGCATGAGCTAAATTGTAATGAGGATCACAGGCAGTTGTATCAATAATTGTTGCTCTTTTTTTCACATGGACAAATATCTGTAATGGAGAAAAAGAGGACAATACGTAAACGCAAAGACTAGCACAAATTAAAGTACTTGTAAAGTTTGAAGGTTTTCTACCTTCTGCATACAGCTTCCCCTGCATGCAGCCCCCTTATATACATACCCGAGCCAAATCTCGATCCAGGGATGTGCACGAGAGCCGAGGCTCTCTCGCTCCTCATTTGCTTAGATACAGCCATTGGCTTGCACGAGTGCCCCCATAGCAAGAAACTTGCTGTGATGATACTCAGCTGGGGGCGGGGGGGGGGGGGAGCCAGGAGTGGCGGCGGGGAACTTCAGAAGATGATTGGGGCTGCTCGTTGCAAAATGATTGCACAGAGCAGGTAGGTGTGACATGTTTAATATTTTAATATAAAAAATAAAATAAAAAAACACAAACCTTTACAATCACATCAACTGCTTCAAGGGAATATTAAATTATTGAATAACATAAAACTTAAAGCGGAGTTCCATCCTGAAATTTTTTTTTACACCAAAAATCAAAAAAAAAAAAAAAAAGAAAAATCTGCCTCTTCATCTTCCGCGGTAGATTCTCTTCCTATGTTTCTTCTTGTGAATGGGGCGCGCTGAATTCTGGGAACTGTGTGTATCCCATAAAGCAGCCGGCACATTCACAAAGCTGCCAGGATCGAGGATCGGCCGGGGCCGACATCGCTGGCGACTAGGACGGGTAAGTGTCCTTATTAAAAGTCAGCAGCTACAGTGTTAGTAGCTGCTGACTTTAATTTTTTTTTTTTTTTGAACGGACCTCCGCTTTAACAGGCAAAACTTCTAGTACAAGTCAATAAGTCTCTTGTAACAGGAAAGTATAATCTGTGGAATTCAAGAGTGTCCAGACACTTCGAATTTTGTTACTCCTTCACACAACAAACTTTGTTGAGGGTGAGAGTACCCATCCGTCGTAGCAACCAGTGACTCATCCCTCACCCTATTCATTTGGCAACAGGGAGATTCCCCATCTGACAGCTAAAGGAAAAACAGGGGTGGGGGTGCTGGTTGAAAAAGCTCTATTTGAGGGGAAAAAAGGACGCCAATTTTGTTTGGGAGCCACGTCGTACGACCACGCAATTGTCAGTTAAAGCGACACAGTGTCGAATCGCAAAAAGGGGCAAGGTCCTTAACCTGCATAATGGTCCGGATAATCAAACTACACTTCCGATCATGCTGTGGTAATTGCAGTCAATACGAGAGGATAAACTAGTCCTGTAAATGTTAAATGAGATCAAGCCTACTTCAAAATAAATCACACATACCCCCTTCATTCTGCAGCCACACTAAGCAGTAGCACAAAGGAAGATGGGTAACAGCCTTATAAATGCAAAGCATGTTTGGGCTCTTGCCCTCCAGGCACAACAGAAGGTAAACATATTGCCCTTACTTGCTTTATGTAACCATTACTCAACTGTAGACACATCCCACGATTATACACACTGTACTCTGCTGTAATTAAGTATTAGAAATACATCTCTTTCTAACAGCAATCTGTGTTTGTATGGTATATGAGAACATCCCTAGCTGCAACAGAAATAAATAGCCGGGTCATGCTGCTTTACATTAGCACAAGTAAATGTCGGCATGAGGGAAAAAAAGTGCAGCACTAACTTACTAATCAATAACACAATAATGGTGGAACCCTCTAATGTATGGAAATCTCAATAAACTTAAATATTACCCCAATACCAGTCTCTGTGATACAGTATCTCACAAGAGTGAGTACACCCTCACATTTTTTGTAAATATTTTATTATATCTTTTCATGTGATAACACTGAATTAATGACACTTTGCTACAATGTAAAGTAGTGAATGTACAGCTTGTATAACAGCGTAAATTTGCTGCCCCCTCAAAATAACTTAACACACAGTCATTACTGTCTAAACCGCTGGCAACAAAAGGGAGTACCCCCTATCTGAAAATGTCAACATTTTTAATTGGGCCCAATTAGCAATTTCCCTTCCCCAATTTCATGCGACTCGTCAGTGTTACAATGTCTCAGGTGTGAATGGGGAGCAGGCGTGTTAAATTTGGTGTTATCGCTCTCACTCTCTCATACTGGTCATTGGAAGTTCAACATAGCACCTCATGGCATAGAACTCTGAGGATCTGAAAAAAAGAATTGCTGCTCTACATAAAAATTGGAGTTAGTACTCACCGGTAACTCCTTTTCCGGTAGTCTTCCAGGACAGCCCTTGAGAGATGGAGTCCCTCCCATCGACACAGGAAACACATTGCCAGCAGTTCAAAAGGCGGTCCCTCAGGTCCCTGGCCAGTCTTCACCAAGAACCGAAGGATGGAACTGCAAAATATAACTACAACAGGTTAATACGTTAATGCATTACCTATAGATATAAAAGGGTGGGATCATGCTGTCCTGGAAGACTACCGGAAAAGGAGTTACTGGTGAGTACTAACTCCAATTTTCCCTAGTCGTCTTCCAGGACAGCCCTTGAGAGGATCCCCAAGTACTCACCAGATCAGGGTGGGACCACAGCTTGGAGGACTTTCCTCCCAAAGGCTTGATCCTGGCTGGACAGCAAATCCAGTCTGTAGTGTTTTGTAAAGGTGAAAAAACTTGACCACGTGGCAGCCTTACAAATCTGCTCCGGGGTGGCACCAGCTTTTTCTGCCCAGGATGTTGCAAGTGCTCTTGTGGAATGGGCCTTAACATCCCCTGGAGAATCTTTACCCACTATTCTGTAGCTTTCTAGAATAGCTAACCTAATCCACCTAGCTATTGTGGTTTTAGACGTTTTCTGACCTTTGCGCTGACCGGAGAAAAGAACAAACAAGGAATCTGTCATTCTGAAGGGGTTTGTTGTATGTAAATATTCTAGAATACATCTTCTTACGTCTAGAAGATGGAACTGCCTCTCCTTTTTATTAGAAGCATTCTGACAAAAGGAAGGTAAAATAATATCTTGGGACCTGTGAAAATTTGATGTTACCTTTGGCAGGAACCCAGGGTCTGTCTTCAAAATTATTCTGTCTTCCAAAATTTGAAGAAAAGGCTCTCTGACTGAAAGCGCTTGTATTTCACCAACTCTGCGTGCTGTAGTAATTGCTACCAGGAGCACTGTTTTCAGAGTGAGCAGTCTAAGAGGGGCCTCCGAGATGGGTTCAAACGGAGGAGCCCAAAAAAGCTTTAAAGCGGATCTCCCACCCCAAAAACGTTTTTTTTTTAAATGGCTCTTTAAAAGTATAATGACCCGAATTAGCGCTACTCGCATGTACTGTCTCCCCCGGCCGCTCCGCTGCTATACAGTGGCAAATAACAACTTATATTCCTCCATCCGGTTCCTGCTCCATTTTAACTGTGGGCATAAGCCCACAGCTCGGCACTTCCTTGTTGCGGTGGATCTGTCTAATGGAGAGATTTCAAATGCCCGCCCTCCTTCCATTGTTTAGATCGCGCGTCACTTCCTGCTGGACGAAGTCGCGCGATGTTTCCTCTAACACGGGCCAAATATGATAACAAGGGAGCTATGACACAAGCTCCCAGAAGACACTGCGCGGGACAGGAAAGAATGGAAAACCCGACGGAAACCCGATGTCTGCAGACCGGAAGCCTATCTTGGTTATAAGGTACAGTAAACGTTTTTTTAGATGCACATATCGGATACAGCATTGTTCAGGAGCATTATTAAGTTTGAGATTATGTTTTATTTAGGGTGGAGATCCGCTTTAAGGACGACTGACAGGTCCCACGTTGGAGTTGCTTTTGTTTTAATTGGTTTCTGTCTGGAAATTGCCTTACAGAACCTATAGATAAGCTGATCTTCTTGTAGACGTTTATCAAGGTAAACACTTAGGGCTTCTATTTGCACCTTGATAGTGCAAGGGGATAATCCTTTGTCTACCCCGTCTTGTAAGAACCAATGTTTTTTAACACTTTTGTTGGATTCACCCTGCTCTGTCAGCCAGGAATTGAATTTTTTCCAGGTCTTCCCCGTAGATGGCCCGAGTAACCGGCTTTCTACTCTGGAGCAGGGTTAGGATAACTTTTTCTGATAGGCCTTTCCGTCTCAGAATTTCTTCTTCAGTAACCATGCTGACAGCTTCAGCATGGGTATCTGGGGGTGCAAAAGAGGGCCTTGTGACAGGAGGTCCTGTCTGTACGGAAGACTCAAGGGTGGTTCTGATAATTCTTGCATCATTGTGAGCCAAGGTCTCTTGGGCCAGAACGGAGCCACCAAAATCAGACGAGTTTCCTCCACTAGAAACTTGGACAAAACTCTTGGAATGAGATAAAATGGTGGAAATGCATAAGATAGATTGAAATTCCATGGTATTTGCAATGCATCTACCCCCCCAAGGGTGATCTCCTGGGCACAGAGAGCAAAAATCTTGAACCTTGGCATTCTCTTTTGTCGCAAACAGGTCTATCTCTGGGTACCCCCAATGACGCGTTATGAGTTTGAAGGCTTCCATATGTAGAGACCACTCCTGGTTTGACACTAAATGTCTGCCCAAAAAATCTGTAGTGTTGTTCTGCTCGCCCTTCAAATGAATTGCACAGATGGATTTTAGATAAATCTCCGCCCATTGGATCAACTGTTTTGCTAATGTCATCAGGCGAGGACTCCTGGTGCCTCCCTGCTTGTTCACATATGTTACTGCCGTCACGTTGTCCGATCGGACCTGAAGATGGTGACCTTGCAGCTTGTCCTGAAAGGCTAGTAGAGCTTTTAAGATTGCCACTAACTCTTTCCAATTGGAAGAGGACCTTCTTTCCTCTGGCGTCCACTTGCCTTGTACCCAGAAGGTATTGAGATGAGCT
Organism: Rana temporaria; assembly: GCF_905171775.1. Lineage (NCBI taxonomy): Eukaryota > Metazoa > Chordata > Amphibia > Anura > Ranidae > Rana > Rana temporaria. Next base: position 95,007,368 of record NC_053494.1, on the reverse strand, counting down.
CCCCAGCCCCAACTGCTCACGTCCGTGGTCAGAATGTACGTGATAGGAGGGACCCAGAGAACCCCTTTGTTCAGGTTCTCTCTGCCCTTCCACCACCAGCGTGAGCGTTTCACCCTGTTGGGGACCAATACTGAGTCTTCCAGATCTTTTATCTTTATCTGTTCCAGCAAAAATTTTTGAAGAAGATTTCTTTGGTGGAACCTGGCCCATTGTACCGCTGGGATGGCTGACGTCATGAGCCCTAAGGCAGACATGACCTCCCTTACTGTACAATTGCGACTTGTCTGAAGAAGGGACATCCGCTGATGTATCTTGGAGATCTTTTCTTCCGGTAGGACAATCTTTTATTCCACTGACAGAATCCTGTAACCCAGGTATAGGATATCTTATGTTGGAGTCGTCTTGGATTTCTCCAAACTGATGATCCAACCCAGACTGCTCAGGTTTAGTTGTGTTAACTCTAAGTCTTGACAGAGTTGTTTCTTTGAATGAGCCGTGAGGAGTAAGTCGTCCAGATACGGTATGACTGATACCGACTGGAGTCTCAAAGGGACTAGTGCTTCCCCGAGAACTTTCTAGAATATCCTTGGAGAGGATGACAGACCGAAGAGCAGAGCTCTGCACTGAAAATGATAAACTTTTGATTCGATCTGAATCGCCATACGAAGAAATTTCTGACATTCCTTCCTTATTGGAATATATAGGTAGGCGTCCCTTAAATCCAGGGTTGCCATGAATACTTATTTTTGCAGAAGATTTTTTACCGAATAAATTGACTCCATCCGAAACTTCTTGTACCGGACGGAGAGATTTAGGGGTCGGAGGTTCATAATTAGCCTGAACTTCCCTGAGGGTTTTTTGACTACAAAAAATAGGGACTGGTGTCAATACCTCTTGATCTACCATGTCTCCTATTAATAAGGGCAAGGCTTTGGCCTTCTCTGAGTGACTGGGTAACTTTGTCACAAGGAACTTGTATGGTGGCTCGCTGTGGAATTCTAGAGCATAACCTCTCGATGATATTTAGAACGAATTCGTTTGAGGTTGTTCTTTCCCACTGGGGAAGAAAGTTCTTCAGTCTTCCCCCCACCGGAACCCTGACGTCACTGTGGCTTGGGGTCTGGATCATGGCGATTAAAAAGTATGCCCCCTCTCCCTTTGCCTTTTTGGCCTGCCCAATGCTTTTTGGGCTTAAATTCTTTCCCCGTTTTTTCAGATTCTTTGGGGGGACGGAAAAAAAAAATTCTGAAAGAAATTTTTCTTTTTTGCAGGAAAATATTTATTTTTATCCGCCGTCCTTTCCAAGGCGGTGTCCAATTCAGGCCCGAAAATGAGGTCTCCAGTGAATGGAACACTGCATAACCTTGTCTTGGATGCTGTGTCTCCAGCCCAGGTATTCAACCATACAGATCTCCTAGCCGATACAGAGAGCGCAGCAGATTTGGCTGTAAATTTTACCACATCTGTCGCTGCATCTGAAATAAAGCTAGTTGCTTTAAAGAGCATAGGGAAAGTCTTGAGTAGGTCTTCCCTAGGGGTACCTGCCTTGAGGTGTTCCTCCAACTGGGATTGCCAGAACTCCAGGTTCCTGGCTACACAAGAAGCAGCCAACGCAGGTTTAAGTCCTGCCATGGAAGCATCCCAAGCTTATTTTAGGACGATGTCAGTCCTCCTATCCATTGGGTCCTTCAAATGACCCATGTCCTCAAAGGCCAGATCCCTTCGATACCTTATACAGGGGGGCATCAAGCTTAGGAACTTTGTTCCAGACTGCCTCTGGGTTCTCGTCAAAAGGAAACCTTCTTTTGAGGGAATTCGGGAAAAAAGGCTTTTTATCTGGCTCCGCCCATTCTTTGTGGACCAGATCAGAGAGGACCTCATGAATAGGAAACACTCTGGCTTCTTTCTTCCCCAGGGCAGCATACATAGTGTCATGCCTAGATAACTGAGATTCCTCTTCTTCAATCTCTAGTGTGTCATAGATGGCACCTAACAATTCATCTACTTCTTCGATAGATAACTTGTATTTAGACACTCTGTTAGCTGCGACCTGATTCTCCTCCTGATCTGAATCTGAAACAGAGGATTTAGGTCTAACTAACTCGGGGCTATGCTCCCTTTCTCTACGGGGCTCCTCGGAACTAGGCATTGTGGGACTTGGCGAAAGGGAAACTGTAGTAGCACTACTAGTGGTAGCAGCCATGTTAACATTGGAAATTAAATCTCTAAGAGATTTAAAGGTGGAAGACATTTCCTCTTTAAAAAGGACCCTAAAAACTTTGCTAGGGGAGAGTCTGCCTCAGATTTTAACAATTTAGTGATACATTGTTTACACAAAGTTTTATCATAAGTTGATGATAACTTGCTACCACAACTTGGACACTTCCTGCGGCTAGACTTATCTTCCCTTGAGGTATTTTAGTCTGAAAAACAAGAAGGAAAAGGACTCAGTCCCCTACCCCTTACTCAGGGTACACCCGTGCTGCTACCATCACCAAGTTTCCCCCTGGGATGTGACCCCCCATGGAGCGACACCCAGCCACCACAGTTAGCCTTACAACCCATTGAGTACATGCCCGGCAGCCTACCTGGGTAATGCTGGTGCCTGCGTCCTCCGGAGTAAACAGGGGATTCCCCTCCATGGTCGCCCCTTCCTCCGATCCCGCCGCTCGTCCGGTATTGCTGGAGGCAGGCCGGGATATGCAGATCCAGCTTGGGCTTTCCTTCTCCCCCATGCGCCGTCAGGAGACCCGGAAGTCTCGGCGCACAGCTATGACGCGATTCCGCCGGAAATGACGCAACGGCGTCTCCGGCCCCCAGCTGAACGGCGCAAATTTCGAATCCACCGCCCCAGGGGGAACCGCGCCATTCTGCCACAGACCTATGTCGGCACCGGGAAGGGGAAAGAAACGGGCCTGCTCCTGTAAGCCGGACGGTACCCGTGCCCACACCATAAAAAGGTGAGACTTCACAGGGCGCAACAGAAAAGACCCTGTGCGCCCACCATTTCCCTGCAGGAAGCCCCTGAGAGATGAAGTCCAGCATGTTCCGTTGGCAACATGTTCCTCCGACGGAGGAAACACAAAGACTGGCCAGGGACCTGAGGGACCGCCTTTTGAACTGCTGGCAATGTGTTTCCTGTGTCGATGGGAGGGACTCCATCTCTCAAGGGCTGTCCTGGAAGACGACTAGGGAAAATGGCATAGGCTATAAGAAGATTGCCAAGACCCTGTAACTGAGCTGCAGCACAATGGCCAAGACCATACAGCGGTTTAACAGGACTGGTTCCACTCAGAACAGGCCTCGCCATGGTCAACCAAAGAAGTTGAGTGCACATGCTGAGCGTCAAATGTCCAAATTGGGCACACTCACTTTTTTTGCCAGCGATTTAGACATTAATGGTGTGTGTTGAGTTACTTTGAAGGAGACAGAAAATGTACACTGTTATACAAGCTGTACACTCACTATTTTACATTGCAGCAAAGTGTAATTTATTCAGTGTTGTCACATGAAAAGATATAATAAAATATTTACAAAAATGTGAGATACTGTATATACTTATTCCAGCGTTTAATGCCTAGAAAGCTTTGACATAGAAAGATTTGTCAGTATGACTGAACCATCCTAGGACAGCCTGCTTCACTTCGCCACATAAATATTTGTCTCTTGTGCAATTTGAGGACAGGTCATTTGTTTATTATCCAGGATTAGGCGTCCACGTGCTGAATGTTCACAGGAATGAGTGCTGTGGGCTGGGAACCACCACAGCCGGGATTCATCACTGACGGATGTACAGCCATCTTTGAAACGTTTATACTAGAGCTGCACGATTCTGGCCAAAATGAGAATAACGATTTTTTTTGCTTAGAATGAAGATCACGATTCTCACGGCATAAAATCTTTTACATTTATAAAATAAAAAAAATGGGCTAACTTTGCTGGCTATTTTTTTTTTTTTAATTCATCAATGTAATTTTTTCCCAAAAAATTGCATTTAAAAGGACTGCTGCGCAAATACAGTGCAACATAAAATATTGCAACAACCGCCATTTTATTCTCTAGGGTCTCTACTAAAAAATTATATAATGTTTGGGGGTTCTAAGTAATTTTCTAGCAAAAAAAAATAATAATAATGATTTTAACTTGAAAAGAGCTGTCAGAAAAAGGTTTGGTGTTTAAGTGGTTAAACGTTCCTAATTTACATACAGAAGTTTATGTGATACAATGTTTAAACTTAACTTTCCACTGATAAATAATGTTTTCAAAACTTGGCAGGCTGCCCAGACTTGGCAGATTGCCCAGACTTTGACTTTTGGCTGAGAGCAGAGAGGAAATTCTTTGCATACCAAAGTGCAGAGAGAAAATTATTTTCATGTCAAAGATTGTGAAACCCTGTGTCAAGAATCGCAACGGAAAAAGATTGCGATAACGATTCTTGACGACTAATCGTGCAGCTCTAGTTTATACCATTCAAACATCTTACTTTGGCTGAGTGTCTCGTCCCTGTACTGTGCTTGAAGTCTTCTGTAGATAGCCACAGGTTTTACGCCTGTGTTCACCAGAAACTTCATAACCACACACTGTTCCATGCATGCACGAACACGGTTGTCTACCATCTTGATTAACTGTCTCTAGACTGGCCCGAGACATGTGCATCATCCATCAGTAATAGGATACAGTTGCCATTTACCACCACGCTTGCATCCTTTTTATACCTGTAAAATTCAAAGTCCCGGTTTGACTTGAACGCCCTCGTACTTCAAGAAGTTCTACAAGAGCTAAATTACTTCCAATTATCCAGAAAGGGAGGACCATTCATTGATTAATGCCTTGGGTCATCCACTTCACGCCACAGATACAAACATAACTGAAAAGGTATTTTGCCAAAGCCGAATTGCTGACAGCTCTATTTTGGATTGCCATTTTCGGTTGCTAAGCTCTGCTTAATAATAAAGCCTTTTAATCTTGAGGTATTACATTTGTCAACAACATATATACGTATGGTGCAAAGTCTACATATTGTATTATCATTAGACACATTTTCAGTTCACAATGCATTTTGGCCTACATATGGGTGGCCCTGATATGAGACATGAGAAATATACAATACCTGATCTTTTTCTTGAAATTTTTCAGTTGGACCAAACTGCAATAAACCCATGCAACTCAGTTTCTGAAGCCCCTGAAACACTGAGAAGACATATCGCCTATGGAGGAAATATGTAAAGATTAATGCGGAAACAAATTATTAAAACTATTACCGTTTGTGGCAGACATTTGATCAGTATGTGCAAAATTTAGTCCACCCATCCCACTTTTTTTTTCATGCCAGGTAGTAACAGCTGAATAATAAAGGCAAAATCCAATATTATCATATACCTTTTGTACAGCAGCTGTTGTCGCATTGGTCTTGGTAGGTGTCTGATCAACGTGTGCTTTTTTATTGGATCATTTAAATAATCCTCAAGGTTGTCAACCTAAAAAACAATAAACAAGTAAAATACAGAGGATAAAACAATTAAATGTATAATTTTTACAAAATTACCTGTTAGGGGACAACTGCACCTTTGTTTCAACCAACCAATATTATAATGAGCCTAGCACACTTATTAAGGCAGTACAATTGTTATGACTTTAGTCCACATAGACAAGCAGACCATATATTATGCAATTTTCTTTCGTACAACTACGGGTTGCAGGAAAGGAAATTACTTGATTCCCCCATCAACAATGGCTCCCTCCCACTGAGCTATTGTGTTCTTCCATCGGGGGGGGGGGGGGGGCATCCATGGATGGATCGAATCTTGGCCTGTCCCTGCTGAACTAGCCGAGATTCGAACCATCTATAGCCGGCATAAGATTTTGTCATGGTCTGCCTAATTATCTCTGTTACTAAAACTTACTAGTCATCACTAACTGGCTATCCAGGCTCATGTGGAAAAACAAGTACACAGAAGTCCTATCATGTTCTCTACAAGTACCAGAGTCAAAGAGAGGGCAACGATGGCCAGTTTCACCGACTTAGTCTAAGCCAAGCTGCCATGTCATCACACTGGCCTGAATTCAGACTACTGCTAGACTGAATGGTGCTCACGCATTATAACCCAACTACTTTAGTTGGCCATACACTGATCGATGAACCAGCAGAAATTCTACCAGTGAGTGACCTTTTGGCAGCCTACAGCTAGACACCCGCTGATCAAAAAACTGCAGGCGCCACCTTGATATTTAACAGGCGAACAGTGATTGCAACCAATCAGCCACAGTCATTGCTCGGCAGTGCACAACAGGAGCCTTTTCGATCTGTTAGTGTGGCTGAATGAAAAAAAAATCTATTACTGTATGGCCAGGTTTAGTACAAGAGGAAAGACCACCCACTGACACCAAAGAAGAGGCAGGGCCTGTGACATTTTTTGAATAACCAGAGGACTGTTGGAATAAAAGTATAAAGATTAATAAAAATACAACTTGGTGATAGTGGTAGGTGGTCCAGGAGGGAAAGTGGTAGGAGCAGAGACATTAGGTGAAGCTCATCTTTTTCACAAGTTATATTTTATTGAATTTTATAAAATAATACAGTAGTTCAGTACTCAAGAAACAATAAAAACAAAAAAAGTTAAAGAACTGGTGTGCTTCAGTAAACCAAACGCATTGATCATTATTACATATAGAAGCAAATGGAAAACGAGAGCTATCCATTCCAGCAGTATATTTACCCATATGTATGTGTGAGCCCAAGTCTATAAATTCAGGCAATATAAAGAAAACCGTAAATATCAGAAGTCCCACAACGGCAGATGGTATCCCACAAATCAGAAAGAAAATCGAAGCAGAAGATTCAAAATGCCAGAAAAAACATTGCTAGGAACGTACAATAAATCACGCTGCAGTGTCAGGGCTTTTCAGCCACATGGACCTGACTTTATCAAACTTGGTTAGACATCCCCTCTGGTTGTAGGTGGCCCTATATAACGGAAGAGCAAAATTCCCCAAATATTTCAAAGCAGTTAAAGCTGGAAACACAGAAGACTTCTATTTCTGGACAATTGCTTTCCTAGCACAGAACAAAAAGACTCCAAGCAACATTCTTCTCAGGGTTAAACAAGTCCCAAGAGGCAGTACAACATGTCTTGGGGCACTCAAAAAGTGGTCACATTAAAGATAAATTGAAAGACTAGGGAAAAGAAATGCCTATCTCAGGGCACGTGCAAAAAAAAGTGAAGAAAACCTGCATTCAGGCAAGAGCATCTCCAACACATACTATTTTGGTCAGCAGAGTATTTATCAAGCCTAGCAGGAGTAAGTTATTAGCATTGAGTGAGCCTTGGCAATTCTTCCTCTCGTAACATGGCCTCTAGACCAGTGGATACTAAATTAAAAGAGGGTAAATTAAACTGGGAAAGGCAAGCACGCTGGAGCTGGAGGTACTGGAGATGATGGAGATTCGGGTTATTCCATAATGGGGTGGTAAGGGGATCAGTGGTTCATAGAGGCCAAAGGGAGCACTTTGGTTTTATGCCATGCCTTAATGATTTCCTTCATGGTACAAGTGAGATGATATGGGACATTGCTGCCTTGATAATAAGAGGGATTGCAATGCTTCATATGAGCCCAGAACCACAGCTTTCACCACAACTGATGCCTTTTCCTTCTGTAACGTCAGCCAATTATTGGCGTAGGTGAAGCTCATCTTTAATCGATTAACAGAACTTAGACCCAGTTATTGAAGGACCCAAGCTAAAAAGGTTTCAGTAATTTCATCATTATAAAATGTGTTATTTTTTATTGGATTGTAGTAAAGGATTTGCAGGAATGTTGTATTTATATTTTGGTTTTAACCTGAAGATATATTATTTCCAGTAACTGCTATTTGGTCCGTGTATTATGCTAAAAATGTAATTGTAATATATTCAATATATATATATATATATATATTACCTTGTAGCTGACTTGAACTATTTGGATGAAGACTGAAAGGGGCAAACAGAGCAGGATGTCACTAACCACCACCCAACCAGGTCCAAAATCAGAATGAAGAGAAGCAGGAGGCACGCACCTTTTCCAAGACTCTTCATCAACATATACTAAAAGAAAAGCAAGTATTTTCAAGAGAAGTTTAGTAATTACTAACAATCAAAATCCAAACAGGCGTATGTACAAAGCATTGTATTCCAAACCAATAAAATCATGCAGTAATTCACTGCAATATGTATATGCACATACATTTCCCCTTGTTTTATCCCTTTAAGGTGGCACAGAAATCAAGTATGCCTTCTTACCTCTGAAGAGTACCTATTCCAGATCTTCAAATTCCTTTTCTTTTTCTGCTGTGATTTGACTTGGGACTATGTGTGCATAGAGCAGTACACACGACCATAACTAACATACATTGCTCATTTCAAACAAAAGGAAGTGAGGAGGGGAACATTACAAGGAGGCATAAAAATGCAAGAAACAATGTGATGAAAGATAGATTACAAGGCCAGGAAGTAGTGAATGTGTTGGGATCATGTTTGGAAAATAAATATATAATTTAGTGACACTTTAAAGATCCTGTAAGTACAGAAAAATGCCTGTTGGTGTTTTGGAAGTGTGCAGAGGACAGCTTTGAATTTCTTAACATAATCAGCTGGTATATTTTTGCACTTAACTGACAAACAAAAAGATCTCAATTGTATATTTAAGGGATCAAGGTAGCAAATATAAGTTCATTTTAAGGGTTTACATAGCCCTAAATTTAGCAGTGATGGCCTTTGAATTTCTAGCCACACTTACAGTAAAGTTTCTCTTGATTAATTATACCAGCCTTGTTAGGCCACGTAAAACCAAACTTAAAGGCAGAAAAGTTAAAATATGACATCCATTAGCAGCCACTTTCACATGCCTTATGGTAGAGCTGCATGATTCTGGCCAAAATGAGAATCAAGATTTTTTTGGGTTAGAATAAAGATCACGATTCTCTCAAGATTCTCACAGTGTAATATCTTTCATATTATACAAAACAATTGGGATAACTTTTTTATTTTTTATTATTATTATTATTCATTGAAGTATTCCCCCCCCCCCCCCAAAAATTACATTTGAAAAACCGCTGCGCAAATACTGTGCGACATAAAATATTGCAACAACCACAATTTTAACTTGAAACCAACAAGTGTCAGAAAAAGGTTTAGTCTAAGTGGTTAAACTGACCTCATTTACAGACTGGAGTTCATTCCTTTAATCTAAAGAACAAAACGTTACAATGTTTATAGTTGGCTCAGAAGCTGAGGAATGTTGTGGAACTGGGCAGAGTGCCTGTTTTTATTGGGGGGGGGGGGGGGGGTTGACAGCCATCGGCTTGAGCAGAGAACTCTGCATAGAACCAGAAAAATGCTTTGTGAAGATCGGGACGGGAAAACAAATTGTTCAATTCTTAACGATAAATCGTGCAGCTCTACCTTATGGGTATATGTATATCATGTGGATGCATCACCTAAGAAACTAGGATTCCCTACTACAGTTGGTATGAAGAATACCATAAACTATGAAAAATCCACTTTAAAAAAAAGATAAACCCGCTAATGATTTACCATACAAAAAAAAAGTTAAATAAAGTACCAGGATGTGCTTTTTCCTCTTTTCCAGTGTTTGATGTACATTCTTCTATATTAGCAGCTGTACTACAGATTTCAACACCAGGGTCTGGAGCATTGTCTGCATCAGCACAGCCGTCTGTAAGGTGGCAAAGTGGCGGCATTACATTCTCAGACTTTTTATCTTGCATGTTATTAGATGGCTTGCAGTCTGGTGTTTTCTGCTGTTGCAAGTTAAGCAAGGGGTGACCATAGACAATATACCAGAGATAGATGTGAGTTACTTTCAAGCGTGGCATTTTTGGAAGATAGCCAAGAGTGCGGCCAAGTCCGGGAACTGTGGGGGAAAAAAAAAAAATTCCAGTATATTATACATTTAATGTTAGCCTAAAATGCATGTTCAACTATGAATGCAATCCTTTAAGGCTTCGTTTATACCCAAATGCGGCTCCCAGCAGGGGTCCAGTGCGTCCTGGTTTACCGTTTCAGGCCCGATTTCAGCCCAAATTTTGGGCTGAACTCGGACCTAAAAAACTGACCAAAAGACGCACATGGCTACTGTGCAAAATTTGGACCGTTCACATTCTCCTGCTATTGCATCCAATTCAAAATAGTGTGAACCCGGCAAAACCATTGTCACTGTTTATTTTTGTGGAGAAAGGAAAGGTTAGAATCCCTGCAATCGTTTTAGTGCTGTGCCCCTGTTAAAAGCAAGGGAAATTCTCTTGAATGCTAGATTGACACATTGTGTGTAAATCGCAAGTGTTCCAACATCCGCAGGCAACCACAACAAAAAAAAACTAAGTTTTTTTAGCAGATGTGTGAAAATGCATTGGAAAACGTGTCATATCTTCCTGTTCACAGAAACACAAGGTGCCAAAGTACCATGTGAATGGGATTTTCCCACGCAATTGAATAGGCTGCTGTGTCCACTTAAATGCAGCCGTAGGGAACTGCATAAGTGTCAACCTAGCCTAACAGAGCCAAGCTATTTAGTGGCAGAAAAAAAAAAAAAAAAAAAAAAAGGCAGTGAACCCTCCGGTGTCACATTTGACACCTTTCAGGGGGGAGGGGGTGCAGATACCTGTATAATACAGGTATTTGCACCACTTCCTGGTATAGACTCCCGCGGGAGTCCGGCCCCTCCGCGTCACCCCCCCCCGTTGTGTTCTGGGGAAACACTTGGCTCCCAGAACACAACAGGGACCGGTGGGAACAGCGCAGCGCGACTTGCACATGCGCATTAGGGAACCGGGCAGTGAAGCTGCAGCGCTTCACTTCCCGATTCCCTCACCGAGGATGGCTGCAGGGGAAGCCAAAAGTCGAGCTACCGCTCGGCTTCGGGCCGCTGACGTCGCAGGCGACCTGGACAGGTAAGCTGCAAGGCTTCACTTCCTGATTCCCTCACCGAGGATGGCGGCGGGGGCAGCCGAGACCTGAGCGATTGATCAGCTGCAGACATCACGGGCACCCTGGACAGCTAATTGTCCATTTATTAAAAGTTTATTAAATACCCGTATTACACAGGTATCTGCTCCCTCCTCGCCCTGAAAGGTGCCAAATAAGGAAGTTCCATTTTTTGGTGGAACTCCACTGTTAGAGACTGCAGACGGGATACAAGAGACGGCTAGAGACTGCAGACATAGTTACAGGAGATGAGAGACTGCAGACATGACATAGGAGATGGTCAGAGACTATGGACATGCTATATGAGTTGATAGGAGACTGGAGTTAGCCACTGACTAAAGACATTCTACATGAGACTGCTAGAAATCACTGCTATAACAGGGCAATAGGGAAAGCAGATTAGTGTTTGCAGGGACTCCAAGGGCCACACAAAACATGCTAAAGGGCCACAGGTTGAACACCAGGCATCTATGGGGTAAAAAGAGGGTTGATTTTTGTAATCACCACCTCTTTATACAAATTCCAGTGTGCAAGTCACACCCATCATGTTAAGGCCAGTGAATGAAAACACAGGACAGACACATTTTAGAATAGCCAGAATGTTACCAGAGCCAAATCAACTTAGAAGAACCAGAATTATGTCATTACTGCAGAGCCAAAACCTAAACACAAGAGGACATGCTTCGGCTATTATGGAATAAAGACATGCAAAGTAGCAACAAACATCCCTTAAAAATCACAGAAAAAAATAATTTTATGATCATTTTCTAACATTATTATTTTTCCCAATGTGTCAGGTGTGACATGAAACACACACCCCACACCTCAACAAACTAATTTAGTGCATTCATTTTTTCATAGGGCAACAAATTTGACTTGAGATTTACAAAAATAGAAAATATTTTATGGAGTGCTCTGTAGCAAAATCAAAAGCCATGGAGAACATTCAATATTTTTGCTTTTGAGAAACCCCCACTTTTTTGTGTTTCCATCCAAACAGCATACATTTTTTTTTATATCATCTTTCTAGTCATTTCCGATTTTAGCAGATTTCTACTATTGCCTTGAAAAAATGGAAGGTAAAGGTAAGGGACAGAAGTAGGGACAATTTTGTTTAAGTGTATTCACATACAATGCAGAAGTAAAGCCCTAAGAGTTTTAACCCTTTGTTAGGACAATGTTCAAATCTAGTTTACAACCCATCAATGACGAGATCTGCCAGCAAATTACAGAGTTAATTGTGTTAAACTCCACAACCCGCTCCTTAACATAACAATTGCAGGGGAGAGCTTAGTAGGATTCTATGCAAGTAAAATGCATTTAAAAAGGCAAGCATTAATATTGATTTAAGAAATGCCATGTTAATGGGAATCATCTGTAAAAAGTTTAAATAAACTTTGGAAAAAAAAAAACTGTGGTCAGGCGGCAGTTCCAGAACTAAAGACTGCTGCCGTTGCCATGTTCAAAGGACCTTGTTTTTATTTTCTTAATATTGTTCAGCTTTGATAAGCTAAAATGTCTTCCATTTTCTTGACATGATCCTACGCGCAGCTTACCGCAGAGATTTGATAATGCTGAAGCTGACTGAACTCCCACACGTTTGCAGAAATTACATCGTATCAGCCCACCCAATGAAAATAGTTGGTGCTCGATACCTGGAAGCTGGAGGATCAAAGATATCGGGGGCTGGCGGGGTGCCCCAGGACATCACTTTGCTGGAGCCAAGGTGAGTCAAGTTACACTTTAAGCTCCCAAATACTTTTTTGTAAAGGTGTATTGCACAGCTGTATTGCAAAAAGAATGGGATAGGGAGATACAAACTCTCTAAAATATAAATTACCTGGTAGTATAAGACTTAACCAAATTGGCACAAACCTAAACAAATTAAGAAATCATTTTATTCAGAACCTTACAATAACCTACAAAAGAATCATCGCTAATAAATGATGGAAATCTTTGTACATACCTATAACTGGATGATAATTCTTTAACTGTGTCACATACATTGAATCTTTGCCTTCAGGCACATCTTCAGAACTATCTCCCAGAAAGAGAGAGTTCTTGTGTTTTTCTCCTTTAATTTCTTTGTGTTGTTCATCAGGCTCAGTCTTACCAAGAGCTGATGAGCTTTGAGGCAAGCGTGTTCTGAGAGCAATAAAAGACAAAAAAACAAAATAATTGGAATGAGGTATAATTTAATTACGACTGTTTTCAGGTGCAGGCGTGTGTGCTTTACAATGTTGTTACGTACCGGTTCCCTGAAGTAGAATTGGACATACGAAAGCGAATTTGTTCAATAGTGCTTTTAACTAAAGGATCATTTGGATTAATTGATGGATGAACCACAAATTCCACCTGTTAAAAGTAATAAGAGATAAACATACTAGAAATTGATCCTATTCAGAAAGCAAATAAAGTTTCAGTTTACACTGGTGCATATGGGAAACTGAAAATCCAGTGCGAGTTTCTGAATCGACATCGGTTCACACTGCCCCCTGCGAACCACTGGGGGTTGTTGGAAGAACAACAGCACGTAATGTAACTAGGGCCGAAACAACTAATCGATTATGAAAATTGTAATCAATTAATTTCATAATCGATTATTCGGCCAGTAACATAATGGGGTTAAAAAAACTAAAATTAGCCCTTTATAGTACAAAAAAGCAAATCGCTACTGTAAATATTACTTTCACTGTCCCACAGTAAAAAAAATGAACCCCTTACAGTAGCGATTATTTGCTCTTTTTGTACCTATTTTTGTTTTTTTAATCCCCATTATGTTACTAAACATCTCAGGCCCGGGTTCACGCCTCTGTTTTTTGGTGCTTTTTGCAGAAACACACTACAGTTCATTTACATGTTTTCCTTTGGGACACGTTCATATCCATGATTTTTTTTCAGCTGCAGCGTATTTGGAAAGGGCAATGAGTTTTTAACGCAAAACGGTGCTATTTTTTTTTGGTTCAATATACTTCAATGGAGAAGCTGCAGAAAAGCATGCAATGTGTTTTTGTAGCAATTTGTGTTTTGTAATCTGCCCAACAACAAATTGGCCGAAAAAAAAAAAAATTTGTCAAGGCCATTATCCGATTAATTGAAACAATAATCGGCCAACTAATCGATTATGAAAATAATCGTTAGTTGCAGCCCTAAATATAACTATGTAAAGTTGCTTTATAATGTGAAAAAAAAAAAAAAACACACACACAGTGCAGATTTATACCACTAGAGGGAAGTGCTGGGAGTTCTGCAGGGGAAGAGTTAATGAGCCCAGCTGAAGTAAGTGGGCTCATTTAGACCTCTACAAAAAAATCCCAGCATGCCAAGGGAGGTGCTCCAACCTGGAACCAGTTCTGTGTGTGTGTGTGTGTGTGTGTATAGACTGGGGAGTGTGTTATCTATCCTGTGCGGTGAGACAAAGCCTGTGTGGCAAACTTCTAAAATAGGGAGATAGAGGCTGGGGCTGCACCTAGTTGGTAGATAGGGAATCTAAGTGTGTAATAAGCGGTCAAGCTGACCAGGATTTATTTTCATGTTTTTTTTGTTTTGCCGTTATATTTTTTACTGTATATAGTATAAATAAACCGCACCTTTGTTTTTTCACCTACAACGCTGTCTGCTGTGCCTGATTTTGTGTGGTGAACCCATCCAGGGGGTCACACACACACACACACACCCGCAGCCGAGCTAACCCCCTTACTAATATATCTAATATATATAAAAAATATTTTTATTTAATATATATATATATATATATATATATATATATATATATATATATATATATATATATATATATATATATATATATATATATATATATATATATATATATATATATATTACACACACGCACACACACATTATACCTTTCTATCCAGCAGGTGGCACTGCAGTGTTATAATATATTCTATCGTAAGGTATTCAGAGGAAGTACCATCCTTATTGTGTTATATGTTCTGATTTTCCTACTTTCTGTTTTCTGTCTACATGATGTGAAGCCATCATAAATATATCCTCCATGAAAGTAAAGGTGTTCTGCTGTATACAAGAAGCTTCCAAAGCGCTTATATCAATATTCTGCACAATAGGATATGGGACCCAGGCACTGGAGAGGATACCCCAGCGCACCCAGAAGGAATCCAGGCACTGGAAGGAATTCTACAGTGAATCGGCGAGTACTGTATGCAAGCTACTGAAAGATGGCAAGCGTTTCAGATGTGAAGTTTGCAATAGCAAAGCTAAACAATGGCAATTACAAGATATGGAAGTTTAAAACTGGAAATGTATTTTAGCATGGATGACTTGTGGCAAGTGCTGAATACAGACAAACCCATCGAGAAATGGAGAAATGGGATAGGAAGGATAGACAAGCAAAAGTGATCATTGGCTTGCTAGTGGAAGATGACCAGCTTATCCACATAAGATCAGAGAAAACAGCCAAAAGGTATGTGGACTACATTACAAAAGCTGCATGAGCGTTAAAGTCTAAACTGTTTTTGCAAAGAAAGTTGTACAAGATGAGACCAAAACAAGACCACATGAATGCTATGCTAGAGATCATAGAGCAGCTATGTGTCATAGAGAGGACATTATAATATAACCATATTGTTGCCATGCTTCTCTGCAGCCTTTCAGAGACCTATACTGCTCTCATTAACGCTTTAGAAACCAAACCGGAGCACAAACTGATGCTAGCATATGTCAAAGAAAAATTAATCGATGAATATGACAGAAGGAAAGAAAAAACGCACCATGATGACAGAGTTCTTAAGATATACAAAGGCACAAAAGCACAGCAAAAAAAGGCAGCACCTATTTTCGCTGTAAAAGCCTATCTGGAAAGCCGAACACCGAAAGCTAGACCTATCCACAAAAGAGTCAAAGCAGCCACAATGTAAACTGCAAACACATTATGGAGTGGTACTTTTAAAGTGACAAGAGTGGCAAGCCATGCGGCTGGTGCATAGACTCAGGTGCGACAAGCCACATGACTAGCGATGAGACTTTCTTCACAAACATTGATTGATAGGAATATTGATTGCTAGGAATACTGTCTTTTCCACTGTAAACAGAAAAAGCATCACCTCTGAAGGTAAAGGCAAGGGCTATCTGAACTGCATTAGACCAAAAGGAGGTCATCACAGCATCCGTGTAAAGAAAGTGCTGTATGTTCCAGAACTAGAAGGCAGCCTTCTATCAGTGAAAACTCTTGCAAACAACCGTCTCACAGTTAAGTTTCAGGGTGATGAATGCACAATTCACAATAATAAGCTATTCCTCGCAAAAGGTAAACTATACAGGCTCATCACCACAAACCAGCATGCCAATATAGTCTCTAATGACCTACACAGCAAATGTATTCACTTATGGCAGATGGCTAGGGCACAGAAGTCCAGAAGCTATACTAGACATTATAAAGATTGGCTTATCAGAAGATTTGACAATAGCGCTGTGCAAAGTGCTCATGAAGACAAAGTGCAAGTGCTGTATTGAAACAAAAGCCACATGGGCTCCCCTTCCACAAGCATCTCAAAGAAAAACTACCCCCCCCCCCCCCCACTGCAACTCATACACAGTGATGTATGCAGTCCAATGAAAACTCCCATGTTAGGCGGGAACCGATCTCTGACTTTTATTGATGATCATTCCTGGTACACAACTACTTATCTGATGAAACTTCAAGAGTTTGTTGCCATGACTAGCAACAAATTCCAATGGAAACCAGGAATAATACGCACAACAATGGGGGAGAGAGAATACATAAGCAAACAAGTGGCCTCATCTCTTGAGACAAGGAATAAAAAATAACTCTTATAGAAATAGCCAGATGCATGTTGTCAGATGCCAACCTACCTCACAAGTACTGGGGAGAGGCAGTCATGACTACAACCTACCTACAGAACAAACTACCCTCAAATGCCATTAAAAGTACTCCATTCAAAATGTGACATGGATCAAGCCTAGCATAGGGCACATCAGAGTGTTTGGATGTAAAGCAAATGCCTACATTCCAATTGAAAAGCAATCCAAGCTGGAGAACAGAGCCAAAGAGGGCATTCTAGTAGGCTACAGCGAGCAAACTAAGGTTTACAGAATCCTACACCCGGACTGACAAAGTGACAATAAGCCATAGTGTTTATTTTGATTTCACCAGAAACACGGATCCCTGAAAGCTGTGAAGTGAATATGCCAAGAAAACCAGAAGAAAAAAAGTCAACCAAAGCCAACATTTGCAGGGGTTAGAACAAGAGCTGAAACTCATAATTGTTTAAATCAAGTTCCCCCACCAGATCCTGCTGAACTGCCTGAAGTCAGAAGATCCACTCGGACTTCAAAGGGGATACCACCCCACAAGCTGTCATACACTGTCAAAACACACAGCGTACTTGAACCAACATCCTGGGAAGACATAGAAAACCATGCCAAAACGTGAAGCTAATAAATGGAGAAAGGCAGAAGAAGAATTAAAGTCCCTTTAAGAAAATAAAACCTGGGATACTCCCTCCCAACCACAAAACTATAGGAAGTGGACTTTTAAAATAAAGTCAGACGCAGACGGGAATCTCCACAAATACAAAGCCAGACTAGTTGCCATGGGTGAGGACATCAGAAATTTGGTGAAGATTACAATAAAACATTTGCTCCAGTCGTAAAGAGACAAAGTGAAGAGACAAAAACACATTTTAATTTCTTATTGCATTCACATTCAACTGTAGATCATAACAGTCATAAAACAAAACATTGCAACAAGTAAACAAAATTAAACTACCACTGTTTGCATACCCTTAGTTCTTAATACAGTGTATTGCCCCTTTAGCATCCATGACATCATGCAGTCTTTTGTAATTGTGGACTCCAGGTCATATAAAGTCTTTGGTCATAAACCGCATGTTTGAGATCTCCCCAGAGTAGCTCAAAGATATTAGGGTCAGGAGACTGATAGCCACTCCAGAAACTTCACCTTTTTCTGTTGTCACCATTGGAGGCTCAAATTGGCCTTGTGCCTATGTTCATTGTCGTGCTGGAAAGCTCAAGAGGTACCCATGTGCAGCCTTCTTGCAGAAGAATGCCAGTATTTTTTGATAACACTGCAATCATCTTGCCATCAATTTTCATTATTTAGCGCTCACACACCCCTAAAAAATCAGTGAGCCACCACCATGCTTTACAGTGGGGATGGTATTCGTCTAGTTTTAGGCCTTGTTGACCCCCTTTCCAAACATAACCCTTATGGCTGTGACCATAAAAAGCTCAATTTTGGTCTCGTTCCTCCAGATTACAGTGTACCAAAAGCTGTGAGACGTGTCAAGGTGTTGTCGGGCATGTTGTAACCAGGCTTTTTTGTGGCATTGGCGCAGTAAGAGCTTGTTCACACTTACTAAATTACTGACGCTCAACAAACACTCTTATAGCATTTGTAAAGAGTTAGACAGAAGTCAATGAGCTTTAGAATGGGGCATTTTACAAGCGTTAAAACGCTCCCTAAATGCCCTATGCACGGTTTTGTAGCGTTTGATGAGCGCTAAAACAGCTCCACAAAGGAAAGTAACAGATTGTAATGATCCGACCGCAACCACCCCAAAACCGTGCCGAAAGTGCCTGCCAAGCGTTTGTGGAGCGTTGCCATAGACTTGAATGGGAAGCATTGAATAGCTTCAACGCCTCCTGACTCTTCAAGTTTTTGTAATGTGAACTGCACAATGTGCCGTCTATTGAATCTTGTGCATAGGCGTTTAAGGGGCGTTTTAACGACTGTCAAATGCCTGTTCTTAAGCCTGCTAAGCCTGTCCTCAAGCCAGTGTGAAGTCAGCCTAAAGGCTTCTTTCTGGCAATCCGACCATGCAGCATATTTTTGTTCAATTATTGTATGGTGCTCCTTGAAACACCCACACCCTCTTTCCAGAGCAGCCTGTATTTCTCCTGAGGTTATCTGTGTGGTTTTTCTTTGTATCCCGAACAATTCTTTTGGCAGTTGTGGTTGCAATCTTTCTTGGTCTACCCAACCTTGGCTCAGTATCAAAAGATCCCCAAATGTTCTTCTACTTAATAAGTGATTGACCAGTACTGACAAACCCATTGACTATTTATACACAGACACTAATTTCCATTTTAACCTGTGTGTGTCTGCTCCAAGGCCAAACATTCCAAGGTACGTAACTTTTTCATCAGGGCCATTTGGGCGATTTCTATTATTATGATTTCATCACTAATCATAAATCAAAGATAGTTTTTTGGCAGAAGTCATATTTTCAATATCAATGCCAAAATGTCACTATTTGTGCCAGGGTATGCAAACTTTTAAGCTTGACTTTATCTAAATTTAACAAACTTCACTTAAGTAAAATATATTTACCTTTTTACTAATTCCATCTTGCACCACCACAGTACGATAAAGCCTTACTAGACCCTCTTGAGACAGTTTATGTACCAATCTTACAATGGATTTTTTGCAGCATTTAGTAGCTACACCCTCCAGTCTTTCTTGTTCTACAATCATTTTTTGGAGACTACAAAAAAAATGTAAACAAGATAATAATAGAGAAAACATTACACAGTAAAGAAAGGAGACTGACATGAGGTAACAATTTTAATACTTGTAATGACCATGTCAATCAAACTGATTATTTACAACCTCTGAGAAAAATAGGATTTTTTGTACTCACCGTAAAATCCATGAATGGACACAGCTCCTTAAATCTTGACAAGCGGGTTATGTTCCCTGTTTACAGGAGAACACTAGGCAGAAATATGTTAGATAATTAAATACATAATTAAATTAAATACATGTTAAATTAACAGAGTTGAACAGCCCCGCCCAGGGGGCGGCCCCTCCAGACATAACCCTCCTCACTGCAGCATGCAGCCTCAGTTCCTAACAAGCAGTACAAACCTAAAAAGAAGGGGTGGGTGCTGTGTCCGTCCATGGACTCAGAAAAAGGGATTTTACGGTGAGTACAAAAAAATCCTATTTTCTCTTCCATGGACGGACACAGCTCCTTAAATCTTGACAAGTGGGATGTCCCCAAGCAGTTTCAAAAACAAGGGGTGGGAAATATATCAGTAAAACCAATTTTAACTTCACCCCCAAAACAAGCAGAGCTCCTCAACGGAGTAGGTGCAACTTTAAACAGCCGCTGGAAAAAACTAGCGGCCGAAAAAAGCATCAGAAGATGCACTCAGAGCAACCATGCCAATTCTGGAAAAAGTGTGAATGGACGAGCAAGTCGCCGCCTCGCACACCTGTGAGACTGACGCATGAGGTCAGAAAAAAAAAACAGGAAGCACCAATTGCCCTGGTCGAACGTGCCATGACCGGAAAGGGGGGCCCGCCCCTTAAGAGCATAGGCCTGTATGACAGCCTGCCTGAACCACGAGAAATGGTGGTCAACGAGACCGCCAGGTCCTTTAGTGGACCAGACAACGACAGAAAAGGCAGTCAGAACTCCGAAACGGAGCCGTAGCAGGCTGGTACACCCGCAAATCGCGTATCACGCCTAAAGTATGAAATGCAACCTCTGTAGGATGCGCTGGCCGAGGAAAGAAGGATGGAAGAACAATGTCCTTATCGCGGCGAAAGGCCGAAACCACCTTCGGAAGAAGGGAAGGTTGTGGGCGCACCACCACCTAAACCTTATGGAGGATCAAGCATGGCGGCTTGCAAGACAAGACCGCCAACTCAGAAACCCCTCTAACAGAGGTAAAGGCCACTAAAGGGGCCACCTTCTGAGATAGTGTCAAGAGAAAATCTCTCTGTTTCCAAAAGGAAGGTTCCTGAAGAACCAAGAGCACCAGAGTCAAAACTCATGGGGGAAGAGATGGGCCAAGAGGGAAAAGTATATGACAAACCCCCTACACACAAAAAGGGACCCACCAGGGAACGGGCTGCAAAAAGGCCACTGAAAGAACACAGCCAAGGCTGAAATCTGGCCCAAACGGTGCTTTAAGCAATTTTTAGATCCACTCCAAGCTGTAAAAACAGCAGGACCCTGGACACTGAGTACGTCCGTGGACGTCACTCCATCCCTTCGCACCAAGAGATGTAGGCCTGCCAGGTGTGACGGTAGATCCTCCGGAAGAAGACTACCGTGCCCTCAGCATTGTTGAGATGACCGAGTCGGACAGACCCCGGTCACTTAAAGTCTGGCTTTCAATAGCCATGTTGAGCAAGTCAGTGACTGTACAACAGGAGGAAGTATGGGACCTCGAGACAGAGGGACCTCCCGCCCTGGCAACCGCCAGGGTACCTCCGCTACCAGGTGCCCGATATCGGCGTACCAAGGACGCCGAGGTCAATCTGGAGCGATTAGAATCATTGGGATCTCCTCAGCCTCCACTCTGTGGAGCAGCCGAGGAAGCAACTACAATGGAGGAACGGCAAAAAATCGCCGATACAGACCCCACAGGGCCACCAGCGCGACTTGCACGTCTGTACCAGATCACTAGACCTGGCCACTAACTTCGACACCCTTGCGGTGGAGACGAGCGGCCAGGAGATCCATGCCACGGCCGTGGCATTGGCCGGCTGAAACCAGATCGGACGACCTTGCAACCTCCTTGACCACGAGGAGATGCATAGCCTGATCGCCTAAAATAGTAGGACAATGAACGGTAGACACCACCTGGTATTCCCAGGCGGTCTCCCACCCAGGCACTAGCCAGGTCCGACCCTGGGTAGCTACTGAGACCAGACGAGAGCGGACTTAGTAGCCGACTGGACCCTTCAGGTTCACAACCCGTGAGGCTGGCATCTGTCGTAAACACCGACCACTGGAAGGAAGAAACAAACTTCCCAGACCGAAGAGTCGGGGATTTCCGTCACCAACTCAGAGACTCTGACTAGGTGGCGCACCGGAATCTGATGATTTCAGAGACAAGAGGAGATTTTTACCACCTGGACAGTATTTTCCGTGGAAAACCCGAGTGTGGAACTGGGCATACAGTACCGCCTCGAAGGAGGCTACCCACAGGCCTTGGACCAGCAGGTGCTCGGAGAGAAGACAGATTCACCGCAGAATGAAGAGTTTAATTTCTCCAGGGGAAGAAGGACCTTCACCACCGAGGAGTCCGGATCAACCCTAGATACTCCGACACTGAGTCGGAACCTAGCATGCCCAGGATTTGAACCCTGGGTCGCACACATGGAGGGCAGGCTTGCTGCCACTGAGCTACACCTTCTGGCCTAAACGTTTAACACCCACCCGAATATTTAGAGGGTCTGAATGGGAATAACACATCCACTAGGTCTGAGACAGAATCTGCTCTCAGAAGAAAGTTGTCCACGTAGCCAATGAGACAAAGCCTCGCTGTCCCAGCGAACGAATGGATTCCATGCGGAACTACCCGACGTTCACAAAAGGTATTTAGGGCCTGAGGCCCATAGAAAACCCCAAACCTTTCATCCTGCAGGAAAGGTAAAATTACCCCGCAGCTTAGCAAGTCCCACACTGCCCAAGGCAGACCTACGGGCCGGGAGAGGAAGACACAAGGAAAGAACTTTGTTCTGTGGATAGGAGGAAACACTATCTAGTACTGAAGAGACCACCTCGCAGACCCACTGGTCGGAGAGCAGGGAGGTTTCACCGAATTGTGAACTTGCAAGCAGCCCCTCCCACCTAGAGACAGGGAGGGAAGGCTACATACATTGGCAGGATTTGGGTGCCGGCGTGATCGGCTTACGCACCCAGGGATGGATTAGTCCCCCAGCTGGGCCTTTGACGGCCTGGGAGGGTTGCCTCTAAATAATACACACACATAGTGTGTATGTATGTATATTATGTAGGTGTATGCACACATGCCTTTGGAGGAAACCGGAGTACCCGGAGGAACCCACGCAGACCAAAGGGAGCGACAATACAAGCTCCAGGCAGATTGGCGTCAGTGTCCGGATTCAAACCAATGACTCTCTTGCTGCCAAGTAATGGAGTTAACCACTACACCTCCGTGTGAATAAAACCATTCTGAAAGAGAAGCCCTGGATAACAAGGGCGCAGCATTCAATGAAGCATCACAGACCTATATGAGGCCCTGAACCAGCTGGTCCGCTAGCCTAATAACTCCGGGAGAGTCGGTGCTCCTCCACTGTCTGGTGCAAAATGCTCACTCTGAGTTGTATACAGCACTAGGGGTCAGGACTACTCCAAGATGGCCGCTGAGCGTTCAGAACGCGGCCACAGGAAAAATGACTGACCGCAATGTAAGCTGCGCCATAGCGCGGCTACGACAAAATGGCCGCCAATGGAAGTTTTCAATGTAATTGAAAAACCTCCCATAAAATGGCGCCAGCGCCAACCGAGACCCCAGAGTAGTGGCCACAATAGGCCGCAAGTCAGAACCCAGCATGGTAAACATGGAACAAGTCAGTATGTCAGATCTTCCATCAGTCAGATCCATACAAGCGGGGGTTCTCGCTTGTATGGATAGTGGTCACCTATACAAGACACCCAGAGGGTCCACCACCGGAGAAGAAGCCCACCTTTTGAAAAGGCTCTCCTCAAAGGGGCACTGAACTGCCCGGCGGTGAGGGACTACAAAGGCCCTCAGCGGCTGTTCTCATGCCGCCTCTTAGAAATTATCAAAGAATTTTCATAATAAAAATCGTTTGTAAACAAGAATTTATCAAAGAAGGGCACAGAAGGAAAAAACCTACACAGAGCGGTCCGATTTGTGTGATCCAAAAAAGACCGAGCCCTCGGCAAAAACCCAGCTGCACTATCCAGCTTAAGAGAGTCCCTTGCAGCAGTGAGAAGCGCACCCATAAATGCCTTATCCTGCTTGTTTTTTTTTTTTTTACTACCCAGGTAACTGGTCCATGGCTCCAGAAGAGAGCATTCCCCAGAGGAGAATGGGGGAAGGGTGCACTCTTACCGCCCGTCCGCAGTCCACCCCCACCCTGGCACAAATGTGTCCAGGACTAACAATAAAACCTCTGTGGGAATCCCAGGGGCTAACACCTGCTGCCACCACCAGCATGTTGGGGAAGGACCCAGATACGGACTCCAAATATTAATAATATTTACATAGTGTGTATGTATAATATGCACACCTGTCCTTACAAATAAACAAAAGCTCCTAGAGCCCTCTTTTCAGGGCCTCTCACCCACTTGCTGCACTGATCAGGGGTACCCAGAAGACTCACCTCAGGAGGAGACTGCCCAGCGCTGCTGTCTGCTCTCAGCACACAGTGTGTGAGAGGAAAAGAACCGTGAGGTAACTGTGCGGCATCTGCAGGGACCTGTGTGCCAAATGGCGGCAAAATGACCAGTTACACTTACCGGTAGCTGTATTTCTGGTAAGTCTTACAGGACGGCACCCTGAGAGATGACTGGCTTCTCCTGACAGGAAACACAATCAAAAAAGAGGTTAAAAACCCTGCCCCTTCCCGTGCTCCTCAGTTTGAGATAAAGTATGAACCCACCAGTGCACGGAAAAACCACAAAATAATACAAACCAATAATGTATCACAAGGGTGGGAAGTAGGCCTGCCGTCCTGTAAGACTTACCAGAAATACAGCTACCGGTAAGTGTAACTGGTCATTTCTCTAGTCGTCTTCCAGGACGGCACCCTGAGAGAGAAGCAAGTAGCTTCAGGCCTACCTTAGGGCGGGACCACTGCTTGTAGGACCTTTCTCCCGAAAACCAAGTCCTGAGGTGACAGTAGATCAACTCTATAATGTTTCAGGAACGTGTTCCGACTTGACCACGTCGCTGCTCTGCAAATCTGCTCCACCGAAGCTCCGGCCCTTTCTGCCCAGGAGGTTGCTAGTGATCGAGTGGAGTGTGCTTTAACATTAGGAGCTACCTTACCTGCTTGTACATAGGCTAAGGAAATTGTCTGCCTAATCCATCTTGAAATAGAGGCTCTGGATGCTTGAAGGCCTCTTTTCTGACCCGAAAAACAAATTAGTAGGTGAGTAGAACGTCTAAAGACTGTAACTCTTTCTAAGTAAGCTAATAGACATCGTCTAACATCCAGACAATGAAAGGAAGCTTCTCCTTCATTCTGGGGATTTGAGCAAAAAGAAGGGAGGATTACCTCCTGTGACCTATGAAATTTTGTCACTACCTTAGGAAGGTAAAGGGGGTCCTGACTTAGAACTACCCTGTCCTCAAATAAACGAAAAAATGGCTCCTTAATAGAGAGCGCTTGCATATCACCTATCCTCTTGGCCGTCGTGATTGCCAAGAGGAAGGCGAATTTAAAGGTGAGTAACCTGATGGGGATAGTGTCAATTGGCTCAAACGGAGCCTTGGTAAGTTGGTTTAACACTAACGAAAGATCCCAGGGTGGAACCCTAGAGATCTGAACTGGGGACAACCTGTCTCTGGCTATAAGAAACCTCTTAACCAAGGGGTCCAGGGATAAACGTCTATCCAAAAAATATGACAAGGCTGCTACCTGAACCCTTAGTGTTCTTGTGGCTAACCCCTTGTCTACTCCATCTTGGAGAAAATCTAAGATGACCGAGGTCTCCTACTGGGAAACCTGTCTCTCTGAGCACCAGCGAGAGAAGATACCCCAGGTCTTGGCATATATACGCCTAGTGACTACCTTCCTACTGGCTAGAAGCGTGTCAATAACTCTCTCAGAGCAGCCCTTCTCCCTCAGGTTCCGCCTCTCAAGCACCAGGCCGTCAGCTTGAAGAAGCCGGGCTCTGGGTGATAAATTGGACCCTGACGAAGAAGGTCCACCCGGACAGGGAGAAGTAGGGGAGGCGACACTGACCCTCGCTCTAGAGCGGGAAACCAGGCCCTCTTGGGCCACCAGGGTGTGACGAGAATGAACTTCCCTACTGCTAGATTTACCTTCTGCAGGACTCTCGGAATCAGGCTCAAAGGAGGGAAGGCATAGGCTAGCTGAAACCTCCATACCTGTGCCAATGCATCCACCCCCTCTGAGCCGTGTTCTCGGGAGAGAGAGAAGAACCTCTTCACCTTCCGGTTTGCCCTGCGGGCGAAGAGATCTATCTCTGGGCTGCCAAAGTGCTGGCATATTAGACTGAAAATCTCTGTATTTAGTTCCCATTCCCCCTGGAGAATGGGATGGTGACTTAAATAGTCTGCCTCCAGATTGAGGGTCCCTTTCAGGTGTACCGCCGAGAGCGAGAGAACTCTCTGCTCGGCCCAGCCCAGGATCTCTAAGGACAAGTCTAGAAGGGTGCGAGATCTGGTGCCCCCCTGATGGTTGAGGAAGGCCACCGCGGTCGCATTGTCGGAAATTATCTGGACCTCCTGGCCCAAGACTCTGTCCTCGAATGCCTTCAGAGCCTCTCCGACCGCTAATAGCTTGCGGTAATTTGAAGAGGCCCCCTTCTGTCGTTGTCCCCAGGTACCCTGGGCACGGAGATCGTTCAGATGTGCGCCCCACCCCCATGAGCTGGCGTCCGTGGTGATCCTGACCGGATTGGTCTGGCCCCACGACAGACCTTGCTGTAGGTTCTGTGGGATGAGCCACCAGCCCAGTGAGAGCTTCACTGGTTCTGGGAGACTGACGCTGAGCTCTAGGGATTCCCCTTTTCCGTCCCAGGAGGAAAGAAGGAAAAATTGTAGGGGTCTGGAGTGGAGCTGTGCCCACGGGACTGCTGGAATACGGGAAGTCATTAGACCTAAGCCTCTCATAATGTCCCTGAAGGAGGACTCTGCTCTTTCTAACGTTGATCTGACCACTGACATGAGACCTCGGATCTTGTCGCTGGGTAAAAGGAGCTTCCCTCCCAAGGAGTCTATCAGAAACCCTAGATAGAGTTTTTGCTGTTCTGGAAGGAGAGAGGATTTCTCCCTGTTGATGATCCACCCCAAGGACTCGAGGGTAGTCATTGCAGTGGCCAGATCCGCAAGAAGGAGATCCCGACTTTGATTGTATAGTATCAAGTCGTCGAGATAGGGAACTATCGCTATCCCTTGTAGGTGCAGGAAAGCGATCGCCTCCGCCAGGACCTTGGTAAAGACCCTTGGACTGGAGGCCAGTCCGAAAGGAAGGGCAGCAAATTGCCAATGCTGCACTCCCTGGGCGGAGGCGATCGCGAACCTGAGGAACCTCTGATGCCCTAAGAAAATCGGGACATGGAGGTACGCGTCTCGTAAATCGATGGTGACCATGAATACCTCCCTCAGTAGGAGCCTCCTGAGGCTGTAAATACTCTCCATACGAAACTTCTTGTGGAGGAGGGAGGTATTCAGGGGCTTCAGATTTATTATCAGACGAAATTTCCCTGAAGGTTTGGGAACCATAAAGATGTGGGAGTACACACCCAACCCTCTCTGGTACACCGGGACTGGAACTATGACCCCCTGATGTGCCAGTTCTGCAACATTTTGTAGAAGGGCTGCTGATTTGAGAGGGTCCCTGGGTAAATGCGTCAAAAAAAAAGTTTTGAGGGGGAAGCTGACGGAACTCTAGTTTGTAATCTTCCCTTACAATCTGGAGAATATGTGGACTTTGAGTAATACTCTCCCATCTGGGAAGGAACTGGGAGAGTCTTCCCCCGACCTTCCCGTCATTTGGAGTCCTTGTCGCTGGGTTTGGGATTGGAAAAGAGGATACCTCCTTTTTGCTTTTCCTTCCCAGTACCCCAACGCCTGTTGTAAGGGGGCTTTTTCTCTGAGGGACGGTTCTTACCTCCAAATCCACCCTGGGGGCCTCGAAAAAACTTGTTCTTGTTTTGTCTAGGCTTAGCAGGAAAACGAACCCCTTTCTCTGAGGATCTAGTCAGTCTGAACCAAAGAGCAGGGAGCCCTCAAAGGGAAGACCACAAAGGCGGTTTTTGGACGCAAGGTCCCCGTTCCACATTTTGACCCACACTGCCCTTCTGGCAGAATTGAGGAGGGCTCCTGTTTTTGCAGTAGAACGCACCGTCTCTACAGAGGCGTCTGCTAAATATGCTACTGCGCTCCCTAAGAGTTGAAGGGATTCTAAAATTTCCTTAGAATCTGACCCCTGGGACACATGTTCCTGCAATTTTGAGATCCAGGAATTGGCATTTCTTGCAACACAGGCCGAGGCTAAGGCGGGGCCCAAGGCAGCCGCGTTAGCCTCCCAGGCCCTACGCAAGGAGGTCTCTGCCCGCCGATCCATAGGATCCCTCAAATTGCCTGTGTCCTCAAAAGAGAGATCCGATTGCTTGGAAACATGCGCGAGCGGAGCGTCTAGTCTAGGAATCTTAAAAAATGTTGATTCATCCTCCTCAAAGGGGCAACGTCGTTTGCAGGTCTTGTACCTCAAAAGCTTCTTCTCTGGCTCTGCCCATTCCCTGAGGATAATATCCTTTAGGGACTGGTGTACCGGAATAGCCTTGGCCTGAGGTTTTAGCAGGCCTTGGTATAGCCTATCCTGAGTGGAAATTACTTCCGCAGGTTGAGGGATCTCTTCAGAGGCATATACAGCCTCTAGGAGGCCTTCCATATCGTCCGCAGCAAAGACATACCTGCCTGCCCTAGTATCCTCGCTTTCTTCCTCTGCCTGACCAAGAGAGCCACCCTCCTGAGGGGGAATCTCTGAGTCCTCAGAGTCAGACACTAAGGAACCAAGGGATTCCTGGCGGACTCTAAAGATCTGTGAAGAGGAACTCTCCTGAGAAGAGGGCCCTGCGATGGGGGGTTCAGGCTCTTTGCTCTTTAAAGACACATGAAATTCTTTGAGCGTAGAGAGCATTTCGGACTGTACCTGAAGAAACCCCTTCAGAATCTCAGAGGTCTCCTTCCCTGCTAGCTTAACAATACATTTAGCACAAAAGGGTTTGAAATAATCTGAGGGTAATTTGCAACTACAGTAGCCACATTTCTTGGAACGACTAGTGTCCTTGATTGAACGACTAGCACCCCCCTGGGCAGCGCAATCCTCCCCTAAAAAGGAAAAGATACACAGGCATGTATGTAAATGCTGAGCAACCACACTGGATTCTAGCCCACCATACCTGTACTCAGGAAGACTCACCCCCTGTGGCCTCCTCTGCAGCCAGGGTCGAAGATGACCGGACCTCTCGCTCCATCGCGTGAGGATGATGGCTCCGCTCTCTCTCAGCTGCTGCTGTCCTTTTTCCGGTAGGACGTACCGTGTGTCTCCGGTGTAGTGGCAAGCCGAGACTGGCGTGCTGGAGCTGCACTGCGCCATCTTTACCAGGCCGACCCGGAAGTGACACGCACGCGTGTGTGTGTGTGTGTGTGTGTGACGTCCTTGCCCCGCGCCGCCGGCTCTGAGAGACGCTGGTTTGGTGCCAAATTCAAGGGCAATGAACGCCTAGGAATCCAGGACGACCCGGCCGCAGCCCCAGAGCGCACAGAAGGCCCCCACCCCCGGAGAGAGCCTGACCCACAGACCTCCAAGGTAAGGGGAAAGCTCAGGGAGAGAGAGAGGATCAGCCCCTGGAGCTCCAGAATAGTCACCTATCCCCAGGAGACTCCAGCACTCAGGGGGGTACTTCTGCTCACATAGTGAGGCCCCCCTGAGTAAGAAGGGACCCCCTAGGAGTGGAAGTATTCGCTAAACCCAAAGGCTACCCAGTGCCTGCGGTTTAGTTCCCAGGGGGAGACCACCAGCCCCAGGCCTTAGGTCAGAAAAAAATAAACGTTTCGCTGTGGGGAAACACAATCAAGAACTGAGGAGCACGGGAAGGGGCGGGGTTTTTAACCTCTTTTTTGATTGCGTTTCCTGTCAGGAGAAGCCAGTCATCTCTCAGGGTGCCGTCCTGGAAGACGACTAGAGAAATGCAGCATTTAAACAGGAAAAGCCTCCTTGGGCTTTTTAACAGTGAAAAACCCCTCACAGGAAAGCCCAATACAAAACAGAAAAAACACAGGCCAGATAACACAGTCCCCTCAGGAAGGCCCCCTCCCCCCTGACAGCGGCAATGTTAGCAATGCAGCAAAGGAAAAGGAGCAGGAAAGGGAGGAGAAGAGGACCCCGAACCCCAGGAATGCCCAGCCATACCAACCCACCGAAGCGGGAGGGACTGTACTTACCCATCCGAGCGAGGACTCGCTGACGCATTCCTGACAGAACTACAACCGCAATGGAGGTAGCCGTCGGCCCGGTCCACTGTGAGTGAGACAACACCACAGCCCAGTCATATGTGGACTTCGGAGCAAAGCTCACCGGCCACCCCAGGAGTCATGGGGTATGGCGTGGCAGACCCAGCCTCTTTGCAAAGGTGTGCCCACTGAGTAGACTACAAGGATCTATATTATCCAGTCTGTCTCTCAGCCGACAGTTGAAAGAAGAATCTTCAAGAAAAAGTAAAATAACATTTCTCCTCAGGGCGTTGGGCCCAAAGGGAGCCATACGTCCTTCTCCTTGCTAGGCAGAACAAAACTGAGGCAGAACAAAACTGAGGCTGCATGCTGCAGTTAGGAGGGTTATGTCTGCAAGGGACCGCCCCCCCTGGGCGGAGCTGTTCAACTCTGTTAATGTAACATGTATTTAATTATCTAAAATGTTTCTGCCTAGTCCACTCCTGTAAACAGGGAACATTACCCACTTGTCAAGATTTAAGGAGCTGTGTCTGTTCATGGACAATAAGAGAAACATGGCTTTGGAAGTCGGTATGCTAACCTTACCATGAATATTAACTACTTGCCGACCGCCCACCGCCGTTATACGTCCTCACTTTAGAGATGAATATCTCGGTAACGGCAGCAGCTGCTGCCACAATCGAGATATTCATCTCTTCTGTGGGCGGCCGTGTTAACGATAATGTCGGTCTCCGCGGCGAATTCGCCGCGAGATCGCCGTTATCGGTGGCGGGAGAGGGCCCCCCCCCCTCCCGCCGCTGTCCCGCGCCCTCCGCCGCTTACCGGAGCCGTCGGTAGCGGCGGAGGAGATCGCGACCATCCGGCAGCTGAGCGGGGACGAGACTGAAGGAAAAATCTCCTTCGCCCGTCCCCATAGCTCCGCTGGGCGGAATTGACGTCAAAACGTCAGTCCCGCCCAGCGTCTTAAAGAAACATTTTTTTTTTTTTTGCATTTAAGCCCAAATATGAGATCTGAGATCTTTTTGCCCCCAGATCTCATATTTAAGAGGACCTGTCATGCTTTTTTCTATTACAAGGGATGTTTACATTCCTTGTAATAGGAATAAAAGTGATAATTTTTTTTTTTTTTTTTCAGTGTTAAAAATTCTAAAATAAATAAAAATAAATGCGAAAAGCAAAAAAAAAATTTTTTTAAAGCGCCCCGTCCCGACGAGCTCGCGCGTAGAAGCGAACGTATACGCGAGTAGCGCCGACATATGAAAACGGTATTCAAACCACACAAGTGAGGTATCGCCGCGATCGTTAGAGCGAGAGCATTAATTTTAGCCTTAGGCCTACTCTGTAACTCAAAAAATGCAACCTGTAGAATTTTTTAAACGTCGCCTATCAAGATTTTTAAGGGTAAAAGTTTGACGCCATGCCACGAGCGGGCGCAATTTTTAAGCGTGACATGTTGGGTATCATTTTACTCGGCGTAACATTATCTTTCACAATATATAAAAAAATTGGGCCAAATTTATTGTTGTCTTATTTTTTCATTTAAAAAAGTGAATTTTTTCCAAAAAAAGTGCGCTTGTAAGACCGCTGCGCAAATACGGTGTGACAAAAAGTATTGCAATGACTTCCATTTTATTCTCTAGGGTGTTAGAAAAAAAATATATATAATGTTTGGGGGTTAAGTAATTTTCTAGCAAAAAAAAATGGTTTTGTCTCGTAAACACCGACTCTGAAAAACAGGCCCGGGGCTAAAGTGGTTAAAGAGCAAGTAAGCAGACGTGGTCAGACCATCCTTAGGGCATTATATTTCCCAAGAACTGCAGAGTGCTTTATAATTCACCAAGGATCTTGATCCAAGACGTTATGTCGTATGGCAATTTAGATGGGAAGAAATGAGTTTACTATTGCTCTTACTTATCTTTGGAGGAAGGATGAATGATTAGACCAAGTTTATTACTAAGGTTGCATTCACACTGCAATTTTGCCGCGACTTGTTTAACTTTTTTTTTTTCTCACAAATTATTTCCATTGCTGTCTATGGCCGAACGCCAATGCCGCCTGAAAAAAAGGGTCCGGGACTTGTTTTCAGGCAGCAGGCGTACGGCGTTTCGGCGTTCGGCGTGAGATGTGAACCATCTCATAGACAGCAATGGAAAGTCGCCCCTCCAGCGCATCGAGCGTCGCGCTTCAGGCGTTTTGTCGCCTAGGTGTGAATGCAGCCTAACTGAAAAGATCATCACCTGATGCAGCCAAGAATAGCCAAAATCGGGTAACACTTCATGGTCTGCTGAATTATTGAATTGCCTAAGAAACCCATTCACAGTAACAATGACACCTTATAGAAATATTTCACCCCTGACAGATTAGTACTGAGTAGAGAGGAACTAGTGTGCGCTATGCAGTAAATCTGGTTGTTATATGACCTTCAAATATTTAAAGCCCATGGAGCAATTTGTTTTAAACCTAAAAGTGTATCTAAAACCCATACATAATTTTGCCATAGTTGCCATAGTAAAACTGACATTCAGCTACTGATGCAGTGCAAAAACATCTACAGAAACTTTATTCAGTACAGCACAGGGAGAGAGCACATGAAAGAAAGAGGAAAACATATTTAATATTTTTTAACAAATAATAAAAAAAAAAAAAAAAAACACAACAACATTATGCAGTTTTAAATAGTGATCTACAAAAGTAAAAAAAAAAGTATTATTTTCAAAGAGTTTAGCTCTACTTTAACCTTCATAGCGGCATAAAAAGAAATGACTCCAAAATATTACCCATTTTGTGCCAGCATTTCAAACACAAATCTGTGTTTCTGTTTGGAGCTAGGCAAGGGGGGTCATTGTGGAAATAACCTTTAAGCCTCGTACACACGATCGGATATCTGATGTAATCGAATTCGATGGATTTTTTCATCGGATATCCGATGAAGCTGACTTTCATCAGTCATCTGACCGTGTCCAAACGCGGTGAAGTACAACACTACGACGAGCCGAAAAAATTAAGTTCAATGCTCCCGAGCATACGTCGACTTGATTCTGATGGATGCGTGGATTTTTGTCCGATGGAGTTCCACACAGACAATCTGATTTTTCTATCGTTTTTTTATCCATAGGAAAAATTTAAAAAAAGGTTCTATTTTTTTTCACCGATGGAAAACAAACCGATGGGGCCCACACACGATCGGTTTGTCCGATGAAAATAGTCCTTCGGTCGGTTTTCATCGGACAAACTGATCGTGTGTACAGGGCTTAAGGGTGCACGATTTTGATGCCAAAGGATTATCAGATTCTTACCAGTTGCTGTCTCCAGCTGCTCTTCATGCAATATTATAGATAATGTTGATTTAAAAAAAAAAAAAAAGGAAGAACAAAAACAACAATGAAACAAAAATATGTGGGTGCTAAAATAGAAAAAAACAAATACATTCTTTAAAGTGGAATAAGAGATTCCCCATATACTGTATGCTTTAGAGGAGCTCACATTCATAGAAGTTGACGCCCCTACTTTTTGCAGCCTCATTAAATTGTCAGCCCTTAAAAGTAAATGAATATAAACTGCCAAACTATTCACATGCAGTTTTATAAAAATGTTAACAAAAAGATGACTTACGTGAACAAGCTCTCCACTAAGCGCAAATTCTTAACGGTCTCCACAATTACGTTTCTCCTCTTCAAAAGACGATACGTTTCACGAGATTTTTCCAGTGTTCCTGACTTCAAGGACCCTTTACCTTTTTTGGTTTTAGAGGTTTTATCCTAGAAACAAATTACGCAAGTTTAGTGAAAGAAAAAAATTGTACATTTTCATATGGCAGAGCTGCTTGATCTTAAAATGCCTATTCATTATTTTGTCTGGGCTTATGACAACTGGAAGGGCTGCTTATATGCTCATTAGCTGATGACCAGACTAATATATCACTGATGGGGTAATAGGCAATCAGGGGAGAGGGGGGCCGGGTCAGGGCTGCTTGCTGTGGGAGCACTGAACAGGGAGGAGCCAGGACCACAGAAGAGGGACCCGAGAAGAGGAGGATCTGGGCTGCTCTGTGCAAATCCACTGCAACAGAGCAGGCAAGCATAACATGTTTATAATTTTTATAGGAAAAAAACAAACAAAAAAAAACAAGACTTTACAATCACTTTAAGGATTCTTGTTTTATATTCTAATAGCATTACATTTGTTATTCGTATCTGTCATTACCCAATTAAATATTTTACTTACAATTGTTTGTGTGACCTCTCTTTGCACATCTCAAATACAGCCCCAAAAGCAAACTATCACGTAACCGTGATAAAACATTCACCTGATGAATTCAGCTCTGTGAGATATTCTTACCAAAATTTGCAATTGTGATTAATTTGACAACTCCATAGTCTCAAACAAGGTAAAGGAAGAAAACAGAAAATGACTTAAAATGATAATTACATGCTTCAATTTCTCGCATGCCAAGACCTCCTCAATTACAGAGACTTCATCATTATCCTCATTTGCAGACTTCATAGAGAAGTTGGACTCTAAATGGAGACTGTCCCTACTGCAGTTGTTTTTGGATGTGACTGATGTTTTGTCCAGTTCAGCGAGCTGTAAACTGAATTTTCCTAAAAAAAAAAACAATAAAAGATATTACCTCAGATGAAATAAGCACATATTCTGCCAGGAAAAAAATAAATAAAGTCACAATAAAAAGTTATAAATGCAAATTTTTTTGTAGGTTCAAAAAACAAATTGCATTTTTATTTGGAGCCTGTAAAGCAGCAGATCACTGGTGCCATGCAGGTCTCCTGTAGATCTTTCTGTGCATCATGTGCCCATACAGTTTTATCATTTTACTTCTTAAAAGCTCCTTGCATAGTTGCTGACAGTAGTGCAGTTTTTGGATCCTCTCAAATGAAAGAAGCAGGAGCCCTCCTTGGTTGCATTGCACACCAGCATTCTGGATGTGAAGAGGATGGAATATTTGCTTCCCTAAACAATTCCATAACAGGGTTTGGGAACTGTGGAACCTTTTAAAAGCTCCTCTTACCCGACTCCTCCTGGGGCGCTGAGACCAGTCACGCAGCAACACAGTCCCCAGAGATAAAACAGTAATAAGCCAGTAACAGACATAGAACATCCTACCACAGTGTGGGAGGTCACAGATATCAAAGAATCAAAGAGGTGCACAAGGTTATAACATCCCTCTCACATACAAGCCCCCCCATACCATCAAAGATGATAAAAGAAGGGGTCCCAAGTTAGCTCCACCACCTAAAGACTACGGAACATAAAGATACCCCAAGTCTTTAGATGTATACCACACATGGGTCCAAGTGAGCAGAAAAATAAATTGATTTACTTGTTAGTACTGCGCTTGCTTTTTTGTAAGTAGCAGTATGTTATTGTATGGCCATATTTTTGCTGGCGGTGTGAACAAGGATATACTTACATATGATAGCAGGCTGACAATATGCTATCTCTGATATAATTATGTATACATTTTTTCTTTTCCAGCCTCTTGGTCCCATGTGTGGTATACATCTAAAGACTGGGGGTATCTTTATGTTTCCCAGTCTTTTAGGTGGTGGAATTGCGGAGGAGGTAACTTGGGACCCCTTCCTTTATCATCTCTGATGTAATGATGGTATGG
Organism: Rana temporaria; assembly: GCF_905171775.1. Classification (NCBI taxonomy): domain Eukaryota; kingdom Metazoa; phylum Chordata; class Amphibia; order Anura; family Ranidae; genus Rana; species Rana temporaria. Next base: position 94,971,791 of record NC_053494.1, on the reverse strand, counting down.
TGGGGGCTTATATGTGAGGGGGCATGTTATAACCTTTTGATTCTTTAATCTATGACTTCCCACACCATGGTAGGATGTTCTGTGGCCCGGTCATTGACCAGCAATATGGTCCGGGGGTGAAGTGGTTAAAGAGGTCATAATTTTTTGGCACCAGGGGTCTGATATATAAGCAACATAGTTTCTCATTTGGACGATTGAATGCTGGTGGACACATTGTTGTTTGCAGACTGTGGGGTAAGTGCAATTACATTTTTGTTTTTAGCCAGCAGTCTTTTCATTCTGTTTTGTTGTTTTGGCTATTGATCTTTTTTTATACATCTATATTATTGTAGGTGGTTTTGCCATCTGGTTTGGATTTTTAAAAGCGATATCTTCATTTATAGGACTGAATACAAAGTCTGGTTGGGCATTTCCATTCTGGGCCCTTTCTCTCCTCTCCCCTTCTCGTTCATCTTGGGAGGTGGTATACCATATGAATAAGGCATATGGTAAAGAATGTCTTAGTTGTTTCCGCATTGGTATTTTATATACATTTTTTATTTTTGGGCTATTGTCTTTTTGGTATTGTGCCCAATTGTATTTTGTTGATAATTGTAGGTCTCTTGCCCTATTTGTGGATATCTAGACAATAACCTTGTATCTGGGGTACGAAACTCCAAGGAAAAAAATGTGGCTGGCAACTCCAGAATCCCATGAAAATCTTTATTTTCTACATAAAAGGTCAAGATAAAAAACAGCTGATGCGTTTCTGCTTACAGCCGTGTTCACATCTGGGGTACGACCCTACGTTTGCTGTCTTTTGCATACTGTGCCTTTTTCTTCATGTACCATGGGGATACTGTAGTATATGGAGGAGGTTATCTTGGTTGACTGGATGTTTATTTTATTTTATTTCCCTATTATAGGGCTTGTATATGTTATTCTCCTGCCCCACACTACTTATCTTGTCTGCACTATATGTTTAGCTATCCTTGAGCTACGCCCCAGTGACGAGGATGTAACAAACTGTATGAATATCTTGACATATATGGAATACTAATTGATTATTGCAAATTTCTTCTGTATACGCCATTATCTCTGCTAACAAACCAATGGGGTCCTGAGGAAGCGACTATAAAAATGCATCAAATTTTGGCTTCTGTCACATTGATGCATGTTTTTAACAATTTTTTTTCTTTGCAGTATTAGTGTATAATTTTGATATTTTTGTATTGCCCATGTGGCCATCCTTATTTTGGTACCAGTAAAGTCCAATATTTTCAATGTTTTTGTTATGTATTATAAGCCGACAAATGGGCAAAACAATGTACAAAAACAAGTACGGTATTCCTTTTTCTGTAAACAGCAAAGAGGTGATCATGTCAGAGGATATGAGATTATATATATATATATATATACATACATACATACACACACACACACACACACACACACACATGATTGGGAACCGACTGATTCTTGACTATTAGTAATTTTACAATGGAACATAGATCTACAGATTGGTAATGGGTTTGGGTTATAGTCTTGAAAGGGCACAGTAGTAGGGTCGCCTCACAAATGTCACATCCAGCTATCTGCAAAAAAAAATTACTGTATTTCTAAAAAGAGAGTTCCCTCAAGCAAAGCGAATACTTCAGCTTGGAATAAGCAAACATCCTCAATCACCCAGCAGATTAGTAGGGGGAAATCCACCCTTCAAAAATACCAAAATCATAAAAAACAGGGAGACTGCAAAAGAATATCATCAGTTTTAGGTGGTTTGGAAATTTAAAAAAAGCTTACCCTTTGATGAAGGCAGAGGAGTGCTTGTCCTAGCAATGTACTCACTCAAATCATCTTTCTCATCCTCTGAAATCTGTAAATCTGCAGCTGGGTTGTTTTCAGTATACATTGCATTGTCGTCTTCTACATTTTGTAGTGGGGCTGAATTAATCAATGAAAGCTGTTCGCTTTTTGCTTTTTCCTCTAAAAATTGTTTGCGTAAGTCACTTTCCTCCACAAATACATGAGAAATAAATTTGGTAGTTCGCTGACGTCCTTCATCTTCCATGAAGCCCTGAAGTAAAGAAAGAGAGAGGTTTCAAAATATGTTTATTGAGCTAATGTTCCATGTCTCCCACATTGCTAAATAACTAATAAACGAATAATAGTCCAATTGATCATATAGCTATAAAATACTGGCTTCCGCATCTTAGGATGCTGTTGAATGTAATCTATAAAGATCTATGGAGCCAGTACTGGTGGAACATAAATCTACTCTGACGAATGAACCTGGAAACAGTAATGATTTTATCACTTCTTGTTTTAGAGCTGTCATTCCAGAACTGTTACTGCCAGAAAAGCAGCGAATCAAGCACAATTACGACTGTGTTAGCTTTGGAGGGCAGGGGAGACATTAGCGGTCTCTATAAAGAGTACATGTCACTTGCCTAAAGCTATCACAAGGGGGCTTCCCTTTTATAGGGAAACACAATCAATGACATCACACCTACAGCCACACCCCCTACAGTTAGAAAAACAAATGAGGTCACACTTAACCCCTTCAGCGCCCCCTTGTGGTTAACTCCCAAACTGCAATTGTCATTTTCACAGTAAACAATGCATTTTTTGCTGTGAAAATGGCAATGGTCCCAAAAATGTGTCAAAATTGTCCGAAGTGTCCGCCATAATGTCGCAGTCACGAAAAAAAAAATCGCTGATCGCCGCCATTAGTAGTAAAAAAAAATTTTTTTTATAAAAATGCAATAAAACTATACCCTATTTTGTAAACGCTATACATTTTGTGCAAACCAATCGATAAACGCTTATTGAGATTTTTTTTTACCAAAAAAAAATATTGCATTGTTTTAAAAATTGTCGCTCTATTTTTGTTTATAGCGCAAAAAATAAAAACCACAGAGGTGATCGAATACCACCAAAAGAAAGCTCTATTTGTGGGAAAAAAAGGACGCCAACTTTGTTTGGAAGCAATTGTCAGTTAAAGCGACAGTGCCGAATCGCAAAAACTGCCTAAAGGTCCGGGTCTTAAGTGGCAAAAATTGCCCCATACAGCACGTGGTTAGAAAACACATTTAATGATGTATGAATGACTACAAGCTGCATTAATTCATTAAATTGCATATTTTTAACCTCCCTGGAGTTTACCCTTAATTGCTGTTAAATATATACACACTTTAAAAGAAGTGTGGCGAAAAACAAAATCAAAAAACACAAACATACTCACCTACCTACTACAGCATCGATCTAATACTGAGAACCGAGTGATTACGTGACTGCAGTCACCTTTTTTTTTAACCACACTTTTTCCTTCCACTCAACTTCCCATTAATATGCTTGGATACAGCACTCTGAACAACCAGCTTCTTTAGCAATGACCTTTTAGGACTTTCCCCTCCTTGTGGAGTCAGCATTTAGAAGGATCCTGATGGTGGTTATATTTGAAGTGGCGTGAGATAGAATACTTCTCTTAATAATTGGTATTGATACCGCATTTGTGCTCCCCAATCCTAACCCTCAATAGGCGAGAAGTGCATCCCACATACAGGGGACCACATGGGTAGATGATTCCGTAAACCACAAAGGCGGCACTACGATTAATGAACTGCTTGATGTTATGGGTCTTGCCATCTGTGCCTGTCACCATCCCTTGTCTATGCCACTTAAAAGGGACAGGTGCCACAATTTATGCCACACCTATAGTTCCCTTTTTGATCACGTGGCCCATTTGTTGTTGCCTGTACTTATGAGTTTTTCCTCTTTTTTGACCCTTCTAGGGGTTATAATGCTTCTAAGGTCTCTTGGTTTCCTATAGATGACATGTGCTTGTTTGTTTGTCAGAATTTTTCCAAAAACAGGATCTTGACACAAGATGCCCCAGATCTTTTGTAGAATGTGCAAGAAAAAAAATGAGAGAAGCAACCTGAGGTTCCCACTCTATTGGAGAGGCATAAGCAAGGCAGGGCTCCCAGATATTCAGAAGCTTAGGCTGAGAATACTGATATCTTGTCATTGACAAGATATCACATTTATGCAACTCTTTAACCTCCCCTAAACCTTATATTTCAGTTTTGGGTAGATATTGGTGAATTCATGACTGCGTATTGCATCTCTTCAAAAATGTAATTGTATAGCACTGTTTTTTTTTCATAGTAATATATCTAAGGGTATTGACAATAGTAAAACATGTAAACCACGCTAGTGGTATGAATATATCAAATGGGAAAATAGGAAAGCAGAAAACATACCATGCAAATTCAACATAGTAAACAGAAAATACAAATGTATTGCACTAACCCTGCAATCAAAAAAATATATTGATACAAAATAACAGTGTATATTAGAAATAATCTCAAATGTGACAGCTATGTGAGTACAGTCCAAAAATGGGAGGTGATAAAAATTCCAAGGTCAGATGATGAGAGTGTCCTGAAGGAAAGGTATGGAATCCACCACCCTGTAGTTATCAGGAAGTCTTACCAAACAGCCATGACCTCCTTGCCATAGGAAGGTCAGGAAACGCCTCTGCTCCTACGGGCTGATTTACATGCCTCCAGTGGGCAACCTCCTATTGCTGGGATAATGTTGTTCCACACCTCAGGTACCTCAATATGCTCCTGATCAGGGGATTATATGGTATATTACATTCCGCCTCTGCTGCCTCTTCCAGCAAAAGCAATTGTAGAGAGGGGAGACATTGCTTGAAGTCTCCTCCCTCCCTGTATTACTTTGATCCCATGTGGATTTTATTGATTTAAAATAAATACTACACTATCATACCACTCCTTGTGGTGGGCTCTTTTCCACCTAGGACGAGTCGCTCAGCAATATCCGATCAGTATAGGGGAACCCAGTGTGGGGATCATGGCAAAGGCACTTATACAGTATATGAACACTACCGTATCATACATGAATGTATCACTTAGATGTGGAGATCTCTATTTAACCACTTCCTTACTGGGCACGTATACCCCTTCCTGACCAGGTGAAATTTCAGCTTCTGGCACTGCGTCGCTTTAACTGACAATTGCGCGGTCGTGCGATGTGGCTCCCAAACAAAATTGGCGTCCTTTTTTCCCCACAAATAGAGCTTTCTTTTGGTGGTATTTGATCACCTCTGCGGTTTTTATTTTTTGCGCCATAAACAAAAAAAGAGCGACAATTTTAAAAAAAAGTAAATATTTTTTACTTGTTACTATAATAAATATCCCATTTTTAAAAAAAATATATATTTTTTTTTTCTCAGTTTAGGCCGATACGAATTATTCTACATATTTTTAGTAAAAAAAAAAAAAAAAAAAATCGCAATAAGCGACTGGTTTGCGCAAAAGTTATAGCGCTTACAAAATAGGGGACAGAATTATTATTCATTTTTATTATAATTTTTTTTTACTAGTAATGGCGGCGATCTGCGATTTTTATTGGGACTGCGACGTTATGGCGGACACATCGGACACTTTTGACACATTTTTTACGCCATTCACATTTATACTGCGATCAGTGCTATAAAAATGCACCGATTACTGTATAAATGTGACTGGCAGTGAAGGGGTTAACAATAGGGGGGCATGGAAGGGGTTAAATGTATTCCCTGGGTGTGTTCCAACTGTGGGGGGTGACTGGGGGAGGTGACCGATGCTGTGTCCCTCTGTACAAGAGACACAGATCGGTCTCCTCTCTCCCTGGCAGGACGTGGAGCTCTGTGTTTACACACAGAGCTCCACGTCTTGTCCCTGTAGCCGCCGATCGCGAGTGCCTGGCGGACATCGCGGCCGCCAGGCACGCGCATCGGTATCTCAGGAATGCGACGGGCGCTCGCGCGCCCTCTAGTGGCCTGGAAGAGCGGAGGACGCATATATGCGTCCTGTTAGAGATTTAGAACCACCCTGCTGCCGCACATATTCGTACGGCCGTCGGGAAGTGGTTAAACTGTTTGGAGTATTATTGTACAATACATGAATTGCTGCATGTGATTTGCATGACATGGGAACCAAACCTGCTTTCTATGGAGCCACTTTCACATATCTTGAGCACTGTGGTGCAAATTCCATGCTCAATACCTTTTATGGAAACGTTTCTGAATCGACATGTCATCAATTTTGAACACAAATTGCCACCCCCAATCCTTACCAGGCCCTTCGGGTCTTGTATGGATTTTAAGGGGTACCCCAGGACAAACAAAAAAATATATATAAAAAACGGCATAGGGTCCCCCCCCAAATTCATACCAGACCCTTGGTTCTAGTATGGATTTTGAGGGGAATCCTACGCCAATAAAAAAAAAAAAAAAAAAAAAAAAAGAAAAAAAAAAAGTCATTGGGGTCCCACTCAAAATCTATACAAGACCCTTATTCAAGCATGCAGCCTGGCAGGCCAATAAGGAGAGAGGGAGGAGCGATCAAGCACCCCCCCCCCTCTTGAACCATACTAGGCCACATGTCCTCAACATCCGTTGTTAACCACTTGCCGACCGCCTCACACACATATACGTTGGCAAATTGGCGGACATGTACGTCTCTTTAAATTTTCGGCTATTCGGGAGCAGTGATCTCTGCCTAGTGAGCCCACCCCCCCAGTTAGAATCACTCCCTAGGACACACTTAGCCCATTGATCGCCCCCTAGTGTTTACCCCTTCTATGCCAGTGTCATTTATACAGTAATCAGTGACTATCCATTTGTAGCTCTGATCACTATATAAAATATATAAATGATAATTGTCCCAAAAGAGTGTCAAATATGTCCGATGTGTCTGCCAGAATGTCGCAGTCCCGATAAAAAAAAAATAAAAAAAAATCGCCACCATTACTAGTAAAAATAAAGAATAAAAATGCCATAAATCTAGCCCCTATTTCATAGACGCTATAACTTTTGCGCAAACCAAATCAATGTACACTTATTGCGATTTTTTTTACCAAAAATATGTAGAAGAATACATATCGGCCTAAACTGCGGAAGAAAATTTTATACATTTTTTGGAGATATTTATTATAGCAACAAGTAAAAAATATTGCTTTGTTTGTTTATGGAGCAAAAAACAAAACCGCAGAGGTGATCAAATACCACCAAGAGAAATCTATATTTGTGGGGGAAAAAAATATGTCAATTTTGTTTGGGCACAATGTCGCACGACCGCGCAATTGTCAGCTAAAGCGGCGCAGTACAGAATCGCAAAAAATGCTCTGGTCAGGAAGGGGGTAAATACTTCCAAGGCTGAAGTGGTTAAGCACACAGCGGTCGGCTTTGGGCCTGCTCCTAAACAAACAGTTATTGTTAAAGTCGCCTGTGGCCGCCGGCTCTGATAAGTCGCATTTGAACCGCATCTGAAATTACAGCTTTGGAAATTTGCAGTAAAAATCTGACCTGATTTTCTTACCACTCAAGGGAAGAGGGAGTTAGGGAGTTAATAGGCATATTTTCAGAGCAGCGTTTTGAGGGAAAAAATGTAAATCCCAAAAAACGTTCAGCATTCCTAAACTCACGTAAACAGGCCTAAATGTGGCATTTAGCAGTGTTTGCCATTTTCAAGTCTACATTGGTAATAGTGAAAAATTAGCAGAGGGTAGGTAATGCTTTGAAAAAAAAACTGCTTGTAAAAACAAAATTCCCATAAAAAATGCACATAAACTCATGCAATATGAGCCATTATGAGCTGCTTTTTCCGCCCCTAGCGTGCATGGACCATTAAGAAGCCTTAGAAGCACAGACACAATGGCATTTGCTGTGGGCAACAAGAACATAAATGTGCCTTATATGTCAATGATGTCATTTATATCGCCAATCCTCAAGTAATTTTACCTAATTTGCCATCTTTATTGGAACAGTTTTCACGGCATTCCGGCCTGAACTCTGACAAAACAAATAGCCCTTAATGTCTTGTTACCTCCCTTAATAGTACATGCCCTTCGGGATAGCTAAAATGTTCAATGGAATGGTCACAGCACTCTCTTTCATATTTAAATAACATCTTCCATTGAGATTCTTTATAAGGCTGACTATCCCCCATGGTTTAAAAAACTTGGAGGACCTTCGCCGTTGGACGAACTATTCCCTATCATGGTTTGGCAGAATCAACTCCGTCAAAATGACACTTTTACACAGAATACTTTACAACTTTGGAACTTTACCAGTGGCAGTCCCAAGAAAAGATCTACAGTGTCTGCAAGCCAAGGTTCTTAGTTTCATATGGGGTAAGAGAAGACCTCTGCTGAACAGATACAATATACCTCAAAGCTAAATGGTGGTCTCCCCATCTAGAAAAATACTTCCAAGCCGCTCAGGTTGTCCAACTTGCCTATACTACAGCTACAGGTCCTGTACCTCTTTGGGTCTCTTTCCTGTCACCCCTTGGCCATAGGATAATTGATATGGTTCCTAGCCATCTACGTCTATATTATGCCCCTTCCTTATCACATTCATTGGCAGTCTGGGACAGAGGGCATTCACCATGCATCCTTATTATCCCTACACACCGTTTGCTCCCATCTTCTGCAACCCAGAGTTCCCACCTTGGTTAGTACCAAAATCATTCCAATGGTGGCTTAATAAGAGGTTACCATGAATTGTCGATTACCTTAACCACTTAAGGACCACCTCCTGCACATATACTTCGGCAGAATGGCACGGCTGGGCACACGCACATACCTGTACGTCCTGTTTAAGTGCCCACCGTGGGTCGCCGGCGCGCAATCAATGAAGTCACACGTCCAGCCCCGCCCCCCTACAGTTAGAAAAACATGCAAGGTCACACTTAACCCCTTCAGTGACCCCTAGTGGTTAACTCCCAAACTGCAATTGTAATTTTCACAGTAAACAATGCATTTTTATAGCATTTTTGGCTGTGAAAATGACAATGGTCCCAAAATTGTCCGATGTGTCTGCCATAATGTTGCAGTCACAAAAAAAAAAAAAAAAAAAAAATCGCTGATCGCCGCCATTAGTAGTAAAAAAAAAAAAAATATTTAATAAAAATGCAATAAAACTATCCCCTATTTTGTAAACGCTATAAATTTTATATATCGATAAACGCATATTGTGATTTTTTTTACCAAAAATAGGTAAAAGAATACGTATCGACCTAAACTGAGGGGAAAAAAAAAAACGTTTTTTTATATATTTTTTGGGGGGATATTATAGCAAAAAGTAAAAAATATTGCATTTTTTTCAAAATTGTCGCTCTATTTTTGTTTATAGCGCAAAAAATAAAAACCGCAGAGGTGATCAAATACCACCAAAAGAAATCTCTTGTGGGAAAAAAAGGACGCCAATTTTGTTTGGGAGCCACGTCGCATGACCGGGCAATTGTCCGTTAAAGCGACACAGTGCCGAATCGCAAAAACTGGCCAGGTCCTTTACCTGCATAAAGGTCTGGGTCTTAAGTGGTTAATGGAACCTGGGTATACTCTTTACAACACTTTAAAAGCAAAATGCAGATACCTGCTGGTGAAATATTCCGATATAAACAAATTGTGTCTTTTGTTAGATGCAAACTTAATCCAATAGTTGGGCCTCTTACACTACGACTTTTGGAGTCGTCTTGCCAGGCAAGGGGTCTTTTGAGGGGATGAATATCTGCGGTGTATGCCTCCCTCAAAGAACTGAATTCGAAACTCTCCTATATGAACCAATGAGAAAAGGACCTGAATCTTACTTTTGACCTGTTTGAGTGACAAGATATTGCCTACGCTTTATCTCCATCAAAACCACGCTAATTGAAGCCAACTATAAAAACACTTTTGCGTTGGTACCTGGCTGCTATTCAGGTGGCTAAAATGCATCCGTCCACATCACCTATTTAATGCTGTGGTCAGTTAGGGACAATGCATCATATCTGGTGGCAGTGCCCCCTAGTGACTAGGTTTTGGATTTGGATATTTAATTAAATTAATTCAGTGACGGGGCGAAGATCCCCAGAGGTTGCTCTGTTCCATAAACTACCAGATGATGTGCCCAAGAAATCAGAAAAAATAATCATATATTTACTGTTAGCGGCAAGGATCACTGCTGCCTGGCATGGGAACCGGTTGGATAATCCTCTGGATTATGTTAAAAATAAACTTAACTGGATTATGGATAATGACAAACTCGCTCACATACTCCATAATAACTCTAAAAAATCTGATAAAATGTGGGACCCATGGATCCGTCACATTTCAGTTCCCTAATGAGTTCCGAGATGACTTTCTTCTCTTACTCTTTTTTTCCTCTCTTCTACTTTTCTTCTCTTAACCCCCCCCCCCCCTCTTTTTATGTTGTTGGAATCCAATATATATTGGGTTGTCTTTAGAGCTTTATTAAGTTTTGACTTTGATGACATTCTAAGTAATTGGTGCAAAAAGGTCCCGTTACCCCTTATTCACTATTAAAATAAAGAAAATGCTGGAGAACTGACACAGGCAGAACTCCATGAGAGCAATCTGCAGCTTCAAGATGACACCAAATTTTTTCTGGTTCCTTACCAAAAAGATTTCTCCTACCATATGGAATTTTAATATTATATTAATAAATTTTGTATTTTCAGATAATTATCTAGTCAGTATTTTTCCATTTAGTCCTTTTTGTTCTGGCTTTCTTGCTAGAATTTTTTTCTATTCAAGATGACACCCGCAGCTCTAAAACAGAGAAGGAAAAATGACACCATCTGAGGACAATGCGAGTGAACCTTTACATGAGAATGGCATTACAATGGGACACAACCCCTATGATGAAAAAATGAATGCCAACCCATATCCGATTCAACAATTAAGGACGTCATAATGTCATTAGAAGGAGCCCTACAATATTATATAAAAAGCTTTATGAATTAGTCAAAAAAATATATTGATGTCCGGGGAGATAGAGTGTAATATGTAGAAAATAAAATGTGGGATTTTACGGACGCACACAATGAGCTGGTTGACACATTTTGATCTGGAAGATGAGATTAAACATCTCAAATTAAAAGTGGCCGATGTGGAAGACAGATCCAGAATGAATAACGTAAAATTCCGAGGCATCCCTAAAAATATAAAACCTGCAGATCTGAAATCGCTTCCTAAAAGAGATGAGATCTACACCAATCTCTGCAATAAACCATGCACACAGACTACCTAAATACCTGAAAGACTGCCTAGGGATGTCATTGCCCAAACCCATTTCTTTCAGGTAAAAGAGCATTAATGCAATATGCACGGCACAATTCACCTCTACCAGATCCATACACAGGAATACTACTATAATCTGATCTCTCACAAGCACCAATACTAGCATGCAAAAATCTAAACACGATTACAAAAACCCTCAGAAAACATATCAGCTACAGGTTGGGTTCTCTATACAAAAATAATTAGAGCGTGAAGGAACTGCTTATAAACATCACTAACATGGAAGAATGCCTGAAACTTTTGAAAGCGTGGGGCCTACTACCAATAAATGAGGAAAATGCCTATGATAAAATTCTACCGGGGAAAAAAAACACACAACAATGGCACACAAATCATATGATTCCTACCAAAGGAACTGTCTTTTCTTATAAATCCATATGGCTATCTGGTTAAATGAATAAATCGCTCAGGGAATCCCATTTCAGGGAATTTATTGTTCTTAGTTTATTTATTCCTTTATATTAACCCCAAAAACCAGTACAAATAAATTGTACACAGGAGTATACATGGATCTCCCTTTTTACTATGTTTTTTGTTCCTTTCAACATTTTGTTATATGCTCTTAACCTTCCTATCAGAAAATTACAAGATACAGCACTGCCATCTACGGGATGAAAAAGGATACAATATGGAAAATGTTATTACATTCTTTAAAGTGGATGTAAACCCAAAAAATGTTTTTATTTTTTTTTGATGTCACAATGTAGAGAATAAGATTTACTATCATCTGTGACCAGTCTTGCCACACATAGTTAATCCAGCTCTGAGCAATCCACTTTTATTGTTCAGTGAAAATTAACAGACTTCTAGATAAAACCTGTCTAAATAAAAAGTCCTTTCCGTCCCCTTGCTTCGAGTGACAGGGTTTTTACATATCTCGTGCACTAGCTTGGACACATGCACATTCCTCGATGTTTATCAAAATATGGGGGGGTGATCCACAGTTCATTGCAAGAGATAATGTATGTCACTCGAAGCAAGGGGACGGAAGGGACTTTTTATTTAGCCAGTTTTTTATCTGGAAGTCTTAATTTTCACTGAACAATAAAAGAGGATTGCTCAGAGCTGGATTAACTGTGCGGCAACACTGGGAACAGATGATAGGAAATCTTATTCTCTACATTGTGATATCAACAAAAAATATATTTTTTGGGGGTTTACATCCACTTTAATCCCTTCAAATAACCTAATAAATGACACTCTATGGTCAACTGCTACCAACTCCATGGGTCTTAAATTTATGTCACTTAATGCAAAAGGACTCAATAGCGCCTTCAAAAAGAAAAGCTCTCTGGATTGACATTTTAAGATTTGACAGTGACATTTTCTGCATACAGGAATCTCACTTTGCAGAGGATAAAGCTCCAAAATTCACTCACCATAAATTCCCACACATACAGTGGAACCTTGGATTACAAGCATAACCTGTTCCATGAGAATGTTCGTAATCCAAAAGTACTCGCATATCAAAGCGAGTTTCCCCATTGAAGTCATTGGAAACAAAATTAAAGGAGTTGTAAAGGAAAAAAAAATGTTGCCTAAAATTAATGTCTGCAAGGTAGACAGACTGAATAGTGTAATGATTCTGTTAAAAAATTAGTAAATACCTATTAAATTCCTTCATCTATATCACCTCCGCCGTTCTAGTTTATGTTCTCTCATTCACTTCCTGGTTTGCGGTGCTCGTTCATGTAAGAACTACATTTCCCTGTATGCATTGCGGCACGCCCAGTAATTCACACCTCCTTGAAGTCTCTAACACGTAGAGAGCGCCCTGCCGCACAGATGTAGTTCCCAGGAGGGGGCGAGCACATTACTGACCACCGTAGTAAAGCCTTTCTTCACGGTGGTGAGTAACAATCAGACAAGCAGGAAGTGAACAGAACAGAGAAGAAATAGAGCAACTTCTGAGCAAAAACGAACAATGAGGAAGTGAAAAGAGGATTGTCTGCAGGTAAAGGATGCTTATATGAAAAAAAAAAAAATTCCTTTACAACCCCTTTAATTATTTCCGTATTGACTTCAATGGAATGCAATACCGCATGCGGCCAGAGGCGGGGGGCGACGGAGAGCCTCGGAAACGGCCGGAAAGGCCCGAGGACAGTTTGGCTGACCTTGGCAAACCTTGGAAAGACCCTGTTCAAGAGCCTTTCCAAGGTTTGCCGAGGTCAGCAGAACAGTCCTCAGGCCTTTCCGTGCATTTCCGAACGGTGACGATCGGCGTAGTTTGGCTCCGGAGCCCCCCCATCTCAGGCCAAAAGTGGTACTGCACACCGCTTTGGCCTGAATCCTGCCCGTGTTGCGAGACAACACTCGCAAACTGAGTTAAGACTTTTAGAAATAAAAGTGCTCGTATTACAAAATGCTTGTTAACCGCAATCCGAGGTTCCACTGTATATTTCTCAAACAATTTCAAGAAGAAAGGAGTAATAACAGCAATAAAAGACTGTGTCCTTCAAACCCTTAAACATCAAAACTGAAACTCAAGGAAGATTTATCATACTAGTAGCAACCATAGACAATTCTGACTATACCATATCTATGCACCCAAAAAGCATCCTCACCAATTCATAGACAATTCTAATGAAAGCACGGAAAATACAGAAGAGTCAACTTATCATATGAGGGGACTTTAATGCACCACTAGATCCCTCCATGGGCATCTCTAACCAAGGTCACACCAACAGAACTGAAATAAAATTCTTTCTACTCTGGACATGTATGATCCGGGAGGGGCTTGCATTCCAACAAAAGGGATTATGCATTCTACTCTCATGTTCACAAATCCTACTTAAGGATTGATTATTTTAATTACGGACAAATTACTACTTCAAAATGTAATCAATGCTCAGATCCACAATATTTCATGGTCTGATCACACTCAAATAACAATGGAAATTAAAATAGGCCAAACTTGTACTACTAATTCTATAGGGAGGAACAACACTTACATCCGTGCTCAAAAGAAACATTTGTCCCTGATAAAAGAAGACCTTAAAGAATTATTTGTATTTAACCACTTAAGCCCCGGACCAATATGCAGCCTAAAGACCCAAGGGGTTTTTACAGTTCGGGACTGCGTCGCTTTAACAGACAATTGCGCGGTCGTGCGACGTGGCTCCCAAACAAAATTGGCGTCCTTTTTTCCCCACAAATAGAGCTTTCTTTTGGTGGTATTTGATCACATCTGCGGTTTTTAGTTTTTGCGCTATAAACAAAAATAGAGCGACAATTTTGAAAAAAAAGCAATATTTTTTACTTTTTGCTGTAATAAATATCCCCCAAAAACATATATAAAAACATTTTTTTTCCTCAGTTTAGGCCGATACGTATTCTTCTACCTATTTTTAGTAAAAAAAATCGCAATAAGCGTTTATCGATTGGTTTGCGCAAAATTTATAGTGTTTACAAAATAGGGGATAGTTTTATTGCATTTTTATTTTTTTTTATTTTTTTACTACTAATGGCGGCGATCAGCAATTTTTTTCGTGACTGCGACATTATGGCGGACACTTCGGACAATTTTGACACATTTTTGGGACCATTGTCATTTTCACAGCAAAAAATGCATTTAAATTGCATTCTTTATTGTGAAAATGACAGTTGCAGTTTGGGAGTTAACCACAGGGGGCGCTGTAGGAGTTAGGGTGCACCTAGTATGTGTTTACAACTGTTTGGGGGTGTGGCTGTAGGAATGACGTCATCGATCGTGTCTTCCCTATAAAGGGAATGACGCGATCGATGCGCCGCCATAGTGAAGGACGGGGAAGCCGTGTTTACACACGGCTCTCCTCGTTCTTCAGCTCCGGGGAGCGATCGCGACGGAGCGGCTATAAACAAATAGCCGCGCCGTGGTCCCGGATCGCTCCCCGAGCGGACCCGACCTCCGCATGTAGCGGGGGGGGTCCCGATCGGACCCCCCACCCGCTAATAGGCGAGGACGTACCCATACGCCCATGTGCCTGTACGTGCCATATTGTGGACGTATATGTACATGGGCTGGTCCTTAAGTGGTTAATGAGGACTCGGTGAAAAGGTACCACATTATGGGGTTCTCATAGGGCCTTTGTTAGAGGCCTCCTAATACAAATAGCCACCAGGGAAAACAAATAGAAATCCAATGAAGTAAACAAAATATTGAAAGACCTTTCCATACTAGTAGGAAAAACCTATGTGTGCGATTTTGTGTCAGTATTACATTGTATGTCCCTGTATGTTGTGGTTGTCGTTCAGGTGCTTATCTAATAGTTTTTTAAAATTATCGATGTTCCCCGCTAAAACCACTGCCTGTGAAAAAGAATTCCACATCTTATGCCGCGTACACACGATCGGACATTCCGACATCAAAACCGTGGATTTTTTCCCCCCTGACGGGTTGTTTGCTCAAACTTGTCACTACGACGAGCCGAGAAAAATTAAGTTCAATGATTCCGAGCATGCGTAGGATTTTTGCGCTTCGGAATTGGCTACAGACGATCGGAATTTGCGACAAGAAAAACCAGCTCTCAAAACATTTGTTGTTGGAAATTCCGACAGCAAACGTCCGATGGAGCATACACACGGTCGGATTTTCCGACAACAAGCTCACATCGGAAATTTCGACCGTTACAGCATTACAGTAAAGAACTCTCTACGCAATTTAAGGTTAAACCTCTTTTCTTCTAATTTTAGTGAATGGTGTCTTATTAACCAGTTCCCGACCATGTCATGCACATATACTGCGGCAAAATGTCTCTCCTGGGTGAAACCCCTTATGGGTATGTCCGACCCTTTTTCTGTCAACAGGGGAAGCATGCGTGGCTGGCGAGCACGATCACCGCTGGCCACACGTGGTTGCGTGCAGAGCGCCAGCACGGATCGGATTTGTGTGTGTAAACACACAAATTACTGTGCTGTCAGAGGAGAGGAGCTGTGCTGTCAGAGAGGAGGCCTAAACTGATGAAGAAATACATTTTTTTTTTATTTGGGGGATTACTACTATAGCAAAAAATTGTTGTTTTTTTCAAAATTGTCGCTTTTTTTGTTTATAGTGCAAAACATTAAAACTGCAGAGGTGATCAAATACCACCCAAAAAAGGCTCTATTTGGTGGGGGGGGGGAAAGGATGCAAATTTTGTTTGGGTACAGCGTCTAACAACGGCACAATTGTCAGTTAAAGCTACGCAGTGCCAAATTGTAAAAAGTGCTCTGGTCAGGAAGGGGGTAAAATGGTTAAATCCCCTTTCGCTGAAAAGTTTTAACCCTATTGTGGGGGTCTCCAGTACAGTATTTGTACATTGAAATCATATCCCCTCTCAAGCGTCTCTTCTCCAGAGAGAATACGTTCAGTGCTCGTAACCTTTCATTATAACCAATGTCCTCCAGGCCCTTTATTAGTTTTGTTGCCCTCTCTAGACGCTCTATAGTTCTAGCACATCCTTCCTGAGGACTGGTGCCCAGAACTGGACAGCATACTCTAGGTGTGGCCAGACCAGAGTCTTGTAGAGTGAAAGAATCATTGTTTTATCTCTGGAGTTAATCCTCTTTTTAATGCATGCCAATATTCTGTTTACTTTGCTTGCAGCAGCTTGGACCCCCAGGTTCTTTTCCATCCTAGATTCCCCCCAGAGGTTCTCCACCCAGTGAGTGGATTACATTCATATTTTTACCACCCAAATGCATTATTTAAAATTTTTATACATTAAACCTCATTTGCCATGTAGTTGCTCAGTATTGACTAAACAAAACCAACTAAGACAATGCCAAAACAAAAATAAAATAAATAGGATAACAACATATATTTCAGGTAAAACAAACTACAACCCTCAAATAGAGGACACAGTGGCGGAACTTTCAGGGTCGCTGCAGTCGCCGTTGCGACTGGGCCCTGCCGTTCTGCCGCTGTGGGGGGGCCCCCCCAAGACCCGGCATGTCCCCCTGCATCTCCAACTTTCAGTTTGGGATGCGGGGAGTGGGAGGCGGCGGTCAGCAGCTGTATGGTGCGCACGGCATCTCCCTGGGGCTTGTATTTCTCCTTCAGCATGTATACAGTGGAGGGGGGAGGGGCCTCTGACCCGGGCAGCTACAAGTTTCACTCTTCAGTCAGTGTAAATTGCTCGGGTCAAAGGGCCCCTCCCCCCTCCACTGTACAGACTGAGGAAGAGAATTCCAAGCCCAAGAGAGATCCCCCTGCCAATGGATATCATAGAGCTGCCGATCGCTGCCTCCCACCTCCCCCTGTGCTGGGGGTTGGAGGTGCACAGCCAGCCAGGTACAGGGGAACCTCGGGGGGGGGGGGGGTTAAGTCTGAAAACCCTGATGTATGGGGGGCCCTCTGATGTATGGGGGGGCACTCTGGGAAACCTGATGTATGGGGTGGGGGGCTCTCTGTGAACCCTGATGTATGGGAGGCTCTCTGAGGACGCTGGTGTATGGGGGGGGCTCACTGTGGGGATTCTGATGTATGGGGGGGTGCTCTCTGTGAACCCTGATGTATGGGAGGCTCTCTGGGGACTATGATGTATGGGGGGGGCTCTCGGTGAACCCTGATGTATGGAGGATGCTCTCTGTGAACCCTGATTATGGGAGTCTCTCTGGGGACTCTGATGTATGGGGGGCTCTCTGGGGACCCTGATGTAAGGGGGGCTCTCTGGGGACCCTGATGTAAGGGGGGGGGGCTCTCTGGGGACCCTGATGTATGGGGGGGGCTCTCTGGGGACCCTGATGTATGGAGGATGCTCTCTGTGAACCCTGATTATGGGAGTCTCTCTGGGGACTCTGATGTATGGGGGGGGGGGCTCTCTGTGAACCCTGATGTATGCGACGCTCTCTGGGGACCCTGATGTATGGGGGTGCTCTCTGGGGACTCTGATGCATGGGGGGCTCTCTGTGAACCCTGATGTATGGGGGGCTCTCTGATGTATGGGGGGTGCTATGTGAACCCTGATGTATGGGGGGGCTCTCTGATGTATGGGGGGGGGCTCTCTGTGAACCCTGATGTATGGGGGGGGGCTCTCTGTGAACCCTGATGTATGAGGGGCTTACTGGGGACCCTGATGTATCTGGGGACCCTGATGTAAGGGAGGGCTCTCTGGGGACCCTGATTTAAGGGAGGGCTCTCTGGGGACCCTGATTTAAGGGAGGGCTCTCTGGGGACCCTGATTTAAGGGAGGGCTCTCTGGGGACCCTGATTTAAGGGAGGGCTCTCTGGGGACCCTGATTTAAGGGAGGGCTCTCTGGGGACCCTGATTTAAGGGAGGGCTCTCTGGGGACCCTGATGTAAGTGGAGGGGGGCTCTCTGGGGACCCTGATGTATGGGGGAGACTCTGGGGACCCTGATGTATGTATGGAGGAGCCTCTCTGGGGACCCTGATGTAAGGGAGGGCTCTCTGGGGACCCTGATGTAAGGGAGGGCTCTCTGGGGACCCTGATGTAAGGGAGGGCTCTCTGGGGACCCTGATGTAAGGGAGGGCTCTCTGGGGACCCTGATGTAAGGGGGGCTCTCTGGGGACCCTGATGTAAGGGGAGGAGGCACTTTGGGGACCCTGATGTATGGGGGGGAGACTCTGGGGACCCTGATGTATGGGGGGAGCCTCTCTGGGGACCCTGATGTAAGGGAGGGCTCTCTGGGGACCCTGATGTAAGTGGGGGGGGCTCTTTGGGCACCCTTATGTAAGGAATTGGCTCTTTGGGGACCCTGATGCAAGGAGGATCTGCACTCAGTTATGTAACGATATATACACACACACACGTATATTGTATACATGTGTATACCCACCCAAGCGTATGACTTTCTTTACTTGCTTGCTACACTGCTATGGGCTCTAGCCCGAGATCTTTTGTGGACCTAGCAATGCCCTTGGGGGGGGGCTTCATTGTTTCTTGCACCGGGGCCCTGAAGATTCTAGTTACGCCTCTGAGAGGACACCTTTTCAGAATATTACGAATCCCTATATAATCTTAAAGAGGACAAAAACACCCCCCAACCTACATCTAAAAACATATCTGATTTCCTAAGAACCAAAAACCTTTCACAAAAAAATCCCAAAGATCTAGCATCAATTAACAATCCAATCTCAATAACTGAAACCGCCAAGGTGATCAAATCCTTATCCAAAAATAAAACTCCAGGCATTGATGGACTATCGGGAGAATACTACCAAGCTTTTAGCGACATACTATCACCATACTTAACCAAAAAGTTTAATCAAGTAGCCAACTCTAGTCAATACCCAAAAGATGTTAGAAGCCTTAATAATTACCCTTCCAAAACCAGGTAAAGACCCAACGTCCCCTAATAACTATTGACCTATATCATTATTAAATCGAGACATAAAAATGTATGCCAAAATTATAGCAAACCGTTTATTAAACATAACATATCTCATTGGGGTGGACCAAGTAGTTTTTGTTAAAGGAAGACAAGCTCCTGATGGTACTAGAAGAACGGTGAATTAATCAATCATATAGAAAACAACCAGACACCTGCTATTCTCTTAGCACTAGATGCAGAGAAAACATTTGATAGAATGCATTGGCAATGTACTTAAAAATTCTGGAAAAAATTGGTATCAAAGGATTCATACATTCTGCCAATCATGTCCTTATGCTCAGAACCTTCAGCAACTGCGTTTTCCTCAGGGTTACTATCCAAAGGATTTAACTTCACAAATGGGACAAGACAGAGATGCCATTTATCCTCCCTAATTTTTTCCCCAACGATAGAACTAGCGGAAAGCATAAGAACTAACCCTGAAATTAAAAGATATCATTTTAACGCCAACAAGCTTTAAGTCATCCATACCCAAAATTCAAATATTACTAGACTAAAACGTGGCAACTAGCCTTTGCTGCAGTGATGGCTTGCCGCCTGCAGGTGTCCTGCTTGGCAATATAGGGGGACAGCAAAGCCAACACATGGTGAAAAACGGGGTTCGTCATCCGGAGATAATTCCTGAAGTCATCAGGGTTATTCTCCTGGATCTCCCACATCAAAGGCATGTGACAGAATTGGTCCCGCTGGAGCAACCAATTCTTCGTCCATGAACTCCTCCTTACCCTGTTCATGGACTGAGCTTGGGTCAACGCATGAACCCCAACACCAAGCCCATACACAGCACAAACTCTATGACGAGTACGTACCCGCAACATGGCTAGAAAACGTTTGGGTGGTCAGAACAAACTAAACAGAACGCACTGAAGAACAGCAAGGCCTATGAAGAACGACCTGAAAATCAGAAACAAGTGGACAAGAACACACCGACTACATGCCCTGAAAGACAGATACAAACCCGCAAGCACCAACTGAACACCAGAAAACGATCTGAAAAGCACGAAGACAGAAAAGCGCGAACCGTCTCTCACCATACTTGTACTAACACGCGATAACACGAGATAAGCAAAAGCAGCCCAAAGGGTGGCGCCGTTGGAATGGAACTTCCGCTTTATACTGCCATCGTACGTGTTGTACGTCACTGCGTTTTTGACGGTCACATTTTAGTGCGACTGTGTGTATGCAAGACAGCTTGAGCGGAATTCCGTCAGAAAAACCGGCGGAGTTTAATCCGACGGGAAAACCGGTTGTGTGTACAGGGTATGACAGCCGCAAGACTTACCATTACAAGCATGTTGAAATCCACCAAATCCCCCAACCTGTCGAATGCTATCATTAGACTAAATACGCAATCTCAATATGAACTGTTACTAGCACGCAAAAAAAGGGATTTTTATTAACAGCTTACCTGTAAAATCCTTTTCTTGTAGTACATCACGGGACACAGAGCAGCATAGCCATTACATATGGGTTATATAGTGTACCTTCAGGTGATGGACACTGGCACTCTCCGACAGGAAGTTCCCTCCCTATATAACCCCCACCCATAGTGGGAGTACCTCAGTTTTGTAGCAAGCAATATGCATCCCAAATTTCCCCATAAGAGGGGTGGGAGCTCTGTGTCCCGTGATGTACTACAAGAAAAGGATTTTACAGGTAAGCCGTTAATAAAAATCCCTTTTTCTTTATCATACATCACGGGACACAGAGCAGCATAGCCATTACATATGGGATGTCCTCAAGCAATGCTCCATGAGGGGAGGGAGACAACCAGAAAAAAACAAACAGGAGGTGCCACCGGACAAGAGGAGATTAAATTGCGGCCTGGAGTACCGCCTTCCCAAAAGCTGAATCAGCGTTCCTCCCAACGTCCATTTGATAACATTTTGCAAATGTGTGGACAGACGACCAGGTCGCTGCCCTGCAGACCTGAGCCATAGAGACCTGGTGATACGCTGCACAAGAGGCACTCATAGCTCTAGTGGAATGAGCTTTAACTGACAAGGGTGGAGTCTTCCCCTTCAGGCCATAAGCCTGTATAATTATTTGCCTGATCCACTTAGAAATAGCGGCCTTAGATGCTGCCTGGCCCCTCTTGGGCCCTTCTGGCAGAATGAACAAGACGTCAGTCTTACGAATCTGAGCTGTAGCTTTCAAGTAAATCTTTACAGCTCTAACCACATCCAAGGAATGTAGTAATCTCTCTTCCTTAGAAGAAGGTTTTGGAAAAAATGATGGAAGAATCAAATCTTGATTAAGGTGAAAATTAGACACCACCTTGGGCAGAAAGGACGGAAGCGGCTGTAAAACGACCCTGTCCTTATGCAGTAACAAATAAGGTGCCTTACATGACAAGGCTGCCAACTCCGACACTCTTCTGGCCGATGCCATGGCCACCAGAAACACTAGTTTCCTAGTCAATAGGACCAAAGGGATCTCAGACAAGGGCTCAAAGGGCTGCCTTTGCAAGGCAGATAGAACCAAATTTAGATCCCAAGGATACAGGGGAGCCTTAATCGGGGGATTAACCCGAATAACCCCCTGTAAAAAAGACTTCATTAGAGAATGGGTAGCCAAAGGTCTCTGGAAAAAAACTGACAAGGCAGACACCTGCCCCTTGATTGTGCCAACTGCCAAACCTTTTTCCACGCCCAACTGTAAAAACTCCAGGATTCTACCAATTGCATATTTGCGGGGATGCCATTTCTTGGTCTCACACCAGGCAATATAGGCCTTCCACACCCTATAGTATATTAACCTGGAAACTGGCTTTCTTGCGTTTATAAGAGTGGAAATGACCTGACCCGAAAGGCCTCTGTTTCTGAGAATCAGGGATTCAGCCGCCAGGCCGGTAAATTTAAGGCCTGTAAGGCAGGATGGGAGAACGGCCCTTGTGAGAGGAGGTCCGGACGTAGAGGGAGAACCCAGGGCTCCTCTACCACCATCCTTTTTATCAAGGAGTACCAAGGCCTCCGGGGCCACTAGAATTGTTGGCTTGTGCTCCCTTTGAATTCTGTGAAGAAGACGGGGTAGCATCCGTAGCGGAGGAAAGGCATAGATTAGCGCAAACTGATGCCAAGGGCATACCAAGGCATCCGTCCCGTAGGCCAATGGATCCCTCGTTTGAGAGACAAACTTTGCTACCTTTGCATTGAATCTGGACGCCATAACATCTACCTCCGGAGTTCCCCACCTCTGGCAGATGTCCTGGAACACCTCGGGATGGAGGGACCATTCCCCTGGGGACATCTGTTGGCGGCTGAGGAAATCCGCCTGCCAATTGTCCACCCCGGGGATAAAGATCGCTGAGATGCAGGGGACATGGGTCTCTGCCCAAGAAAAAATACGATCTACCTCCCTTTGGGCTGCCAGACTCCTGGTGCCGCCCTGGTGGTTTATATAAGCCACGGCAGTGGCATTGTCGGATTGTACCCTTACTGGGGAGCCCTGCAAAATCTCCGTCCAGCCCAAAAGAGCCAACGGAGCCGCCCGGATCTCCAAGACATTTATGGATAGGGCAGATTCTGCCCTTGACCATTTCCCCTGTTGGGTTAACCCGTCTAGGACTGCACCCCAGCCCGATAGGCTGGCATCCGTGGTTACTACCCTCCATGAGGGGGGACAGAACGACCTTCCTTTCAGAAGATTTTTTGGGACCAACCACCAGCACAGACTCTACCTTACCGCATAGGGAAGAGAAATGGGAAGATCCAAGGCCTGGAGCCTTTTGTCCCAGGCCGTGAGAATCGCTCTCTGTAACCCCCGAGAGTGGATCTGGGCATAGGGCACTGCTTCGAAGGTGGCCACTAGCTTTCCCAATAGGCGCATGCAGAGGCGTATAGACGGCCTTGTGCTGCTTAGAATTATCTGGATCAACTCCTTTATCGAATCTACCCTGGACTGGGCAGGAAGATCCTTTGTTGGCTCGTATCCAAAATTAAACCTAGATATTCCAACCTTCTTGTGGGCTGCAAGGCTGATTTGTCCCAGTTTAGGATCCAACCTAGAGACTCTAGGCAGTTTACTACCAGCAATACCGCCTGATTTAAGTCGGCCGCTGAGTGGTCGACTACCAAAAGGTTGTCTAAGTAGGCCATGACCAGAATGCCCTGTTCCCTTAGGATGGCTAATACAGGGGCCAGGATCTTCGTAAAAACCTGAGGGGCCGTGGCTAGCCCGAACGGAAGGGCCACGAATCGATAATGCTGATGGTTTAGGGCAAACCGCAGGAACCTGTAATGGCCGGGGAAAATCGGAACGTGCAGGTACGCATCCTTGATATCGATGGAGGCCAAGAACTCCCTTCCTTGAAGGGCGGCCACCACCGAGCGAATGGACTCCATTCGAAAGGAACGGACTCTTAAAAAGCGGTTTAATAACTTTAGGTCCAGTATAGGCCTGACGTCGCCGTTTGGCTTCGGGACGACGAAGAGGTTTGAGTAAAACCCTTGTCCCTGTTCCCCTGCTGATACCTCCATAATCACTCCTTGAGATAGGAGACGATCTAGGGCGGACAGAAGCGATGCTTGCTTTTGAAGATCGCCTGGAAGTCTTGACGCCTGAAAGTGAGGAGGGGGGAACTCCAGGAACTCTAGCTTGTATCCCAGAGCCACTGAGGACAGAACCCACTGGTCGGTGATTCTGGCCCCCCCACAACTCCGAGAAGTACCGGAGCCTTCCCCCCACCCGAAAGAGTGGGGGCGCCCCTTCACAAGGCCGATTTAGGGGCAGCCTTAACCGGCTTGCGATTCCATGGTCTCTTGTTCCCTGCAGCTTGCCCTTGTGGCCTGTTTGCAGCTGCGCGTCCAGGGGGCCGTCGATACTGCCTAGAGGATGAGGGCCCTGGGACTGGAGAGGTTGGGCGCTTAAAGAGGGACCCCGGAATCTTTTCTTAACCGGCAAGAGGGTGCTCTTACCACTAGAGATCTTTTGAATATATTTGTCAAGATCCTCTCCAAACAATCTCTCTCCCTGAAAGGAGAATCCTGTAAGGAGCTTCTTGCAGGGGGTTTCTGCAGACCAGTTTTTTAACCAAAGTAATCTTCTCATGTGAACCAGAAACAGTGATAGGCGGGAAGCCTGTTGGATCGAATCCTTGATAGCGTCTACCGCGAAACATAAAGCTCTAGGTAGGTCGGCCAAGTCCTGAGCCTGTTGAGCCGGGAGGTCCTTCAGGGCCTGCTTTGCCTGGTCCTTTAAAGCCTGGCAGACGCCAATGGCGGCTACGGCTGGCTGGACCACTGCCCCCGCTGTGGCAAAGGATGCCTTCAGTAAGGTCTCAAGTCTTTTATCCACAGGGTCTTTGAACATGTGAATATTGTCCACTGGACACGTTAAAGCTTTATTGACACATGATATGGCTGCGTCAACAGTGGGGACAGCCCATTTTTTCGAAAACTCCTCCTCTAAGGGGTACATAACTGCAAACCTTTTAGGAGGCAGAAAATCCTGTCTGGCTTAGCCCAGACCTGAAATATCAGGTCCTTTAACAAAGGATGAACCGGTAATACCAAGTTGGCTTGGGGCGCCTTCAGGGAGCCCAATGAGGATACAGCGGAAGCTAGAGGCTGAGGCAAAGGCATTTTGAAAGCTGACCGCACCATATCCGTTAGGGACTGAACCCACAGTTTTTCTGCGTGAGAAGCTGAAAAGGGTTCCTCTATAGTAGAATCCTCAGAACCTAAATGGTCCAGGTGATCCTCAGTCTGATCTCCTGGATCTTCCAATTCCTCAGGGGAAAGGACATCTTCCTCAGGAGATTCAAACCTGGGAGACGGGGACCTAGCCCGCTTCTTCCCTGATAAAGAGGCCGTAATAAAAGCGGCCATCCTCTTTTCAAATCCACTCAAGGTGGAGGCTAACATCTCTTCCGTCACATAGGAAGGAGTTGGTTGAGTAGGGCCAGCCGTAGCACCTAGCAACCCTGATGGCTCACCCAGGGCAGTAACCTCCGGATCCTCCGGAGAGGTAGGGGCAGCTGGATTTTGGGGAATATCCTCAGAGGCCGATGGGGAACCCTTTGGCTTTTTAACACCTTTAGCATTTTTAGCGTTCCCTGCACACTTAGGAGCCATAATAAACAAATCTGAGATACTCCGCTAATATACAACAAACTGTAATAGCTGGAGAAAAACACACATTTAAATAAATGAGGAAAAAAATAGGCTAGGGTAATGTTAGACAGAACCTAAAAACTTCCCATAACCTAACAAGAGATAACAATACTGTGCCCCAAGGGCTTAATATCAAGCTTAGTATTGCTTCCCTTAATGCTGGGCTAGGAGAGCACCTAATAATGAAAAGTACTCTGACTGCTGCTTAGTACACCGGCTTTCTAGAGAAATATGAGCTAAACAGCTCTTTAGTAAGGCGTGTACAAAAAAACGGCCACTAGGTGTCACTGTGTCAGCATAACATAGGCAAACCTATCCTGCTCAGCTCAGCATCGCTGCTCCGTGTCCCTCCACAGCCTACAGCAGACTGACAGGCTAAATAGAGTTTTCCCCCTCTGACGTACAGAGAGGAGGGGACTCCCCGGGCGTCCCCCACCCCCTCCACGCAGCGTCGGCGCGCCCCGCCGTCTATTACAGTGCGCGCGCGCGTGCTCCCGATGCCGCCCAGAGGAAGCAGGAAGCCATGCGGGGAGAGGAGCACAGGAGCTGCTGGAAAGACACACACAGGTAACCAGGAAGTACTACTTCCAACCATGGCATGCCCCTTTACAATCTTATGGAGCAAACATCCACCTTGTAGCAGCAGCAGCAGTCCACTTGCCCAGCCAGAGGAACACTATACCTGGGGGTCTGAGCCATCCAGTCATGCAGACTTTGTGGTTTCTCTTTTAGCCCATGCACAGAGGCATAAAAAGGCTTACCCCAGAGTCCCCTGTGGGGGGCCCACTGACAAACCAAGTTCCGCAGGCCCCCCGCTTACCTTTTCCACGCCGCAGGGTATTGCTCATGCAAGAGGCCCAATTTTCCCCCTTCACCGTGGGTATGGTCATAGACCTTCAGGGACCGGGGTCCAAATCAGGAACACCACACACCTGGACCTATACAGCACTACTGGCAGCAGGTATCCATAGGTTAAAAACCCAGTCCTGGAACCCAGAGTCCAGCCCTCCAAGGAGAGGCATTATAGGCAAAACCCCATCCACGAATTGGGGCCCGGGTACCGTCCACTTTGGCTATGAAGCACCTTGGACGGATCCGGTCGGCTGGCCCTGGTCCCAAGGACAACTGCAGGCACAACCTTCAACGTGCACCAACACCTAAGACACTGGCGAAAAAACGGAGGTACTCCCACTATGGGTGGGGGTTATATAGGGAGGGAACTTCCTGTCGGAGAGTGCCAGTGTCCATCACCTGAAGGTACACTATATAACCCACATGTAATGGCTATGCTGCTCTGTGTCCCGTGATGTACGATAAAGAAATTCTTCTATTAATATTTATTTAAATAATTGGCAGGAATGGCCAAGCAATCCGAGAGCTTCTAACTAATTAAAACATTGTGAACTATGAACGCTTATAAGATAAAAATGTCATAAAGTTTACAATTTCTAGTCCTGGGCATCTACCTAAGCCTTTAGAAACCAAGCTCTTCCTAAAGATAGCTCCCATTTAGGGTGAGTGGAAATGGTTTGGAAACTACATGACCAATATCTGTTATCCTTGCAATTTCTTTTCAGTTTTCATTACATACTCTGTAATTGTATGTTATTCTATGATTTCTATAATGTGAAAAGTAATACCAAAAAAAACTAATCACTACTTTTAAAATGTTTATCCTAAAACTAATACAAAGTTGAACGGTGAAAGAAATATAGAAGCACAGACACTTAATTATAGCACTTTCATTTAAAGGAATGGTGCACATTATAATGCGCGTGGATAATTAGTGATGTATAATTTTTATAAATTTTGTACTCAAATTGATACAGCAGCTGGGGTTTGTTATTAAAGGCGTAACACGTGAGACACATTGGCCTCCAGTAGCAAAGCAAATAGCTCCGTATGAAGTAAGTCATCCATGCAAGCCTAGAACAGGAACGCAGCAGCCAAGAACTGGAGCCAGGACAATGGTGAACACTGGGGAGCTGTTTGCAGCCTGAATGGCAGAGATTTCACTGCAAACCACAGAAACCTTTGTTGAGGTGGAAAGATCGGAATGTTTAGATTAGCATTATTGATATCCTATAAATAAATAAAAAGGCAGCACTACAAACACCTAACTTTTTGATTTTCATATATTTACAAAAGAAAGCATCATATAGAAGACAAAGCAGTACAGTATGTACTCGTGTAAAAGCCACTTTCCCAAGTGAGAGGTGGATCTCACTTGAAAATGGGTTTTTTACTTTGAAACTTTGCGATTCCTTTCTTCTGAGCCTGAGTGTCCACATGCCAGCTGAAGGTTTTTATCTATCTATGTTCATTGATGGTTGTAAAATGTACTTTTAGCCTGGATTTCCTCCTTGTTCTAATGAAAACCCAGATGATGTTAGCAGCTAAGAGTTTGCCTTTGTCTAGATAGAGGAACTGTGGGGAGATTGTGTGCATGTACTTTGATGTGCCCAGCAGAGAATCACTGACCTGGCCCTGTATACAGTAGCACCCTGCCAGTCCACATGGCAATATATTTCAGTTTAGCAGTTTGGAACCTGTTGGCTTGTTGCCCTTCCCTCATAATCAGTGCTTTGGGACATACTTATTATAATGGAGATGGATACCCAGTGTCTGTGATGTATGAAACAGGAGATTTTTGGTTTACCTGTGAAATCCTTCTCTTAAATTAAATCACAGGACTCTGTATCCCACCTTTGTGTTTCATGGATTGTGACAAAAACTAAAGCCTTGCTTTGTGGGGAGGGATTATGCCTAGGATGGGACTCCGTCTTTTTGGCAGTTTACAATCATCTGAAGGTGGCAGCATAAACCTACTGTAATGGAGATAAAGACACCCTTTGTCCCGAGATGTACGATAAGGAAAGTGCAGTCACCCTCACCTTAATCAACTTGTATCTTTCTAATAAACGACACAACATCCTGGCTTCCAGCTTCCCCACATTCATTGCCAATCTTATCTCTCTTTGTGAAATTCCATTTGTGCCTTGATTTTCAACTGCAAAGCAATAAAAATAAAACATAAAATAAAATAAGACACAAAATAGTAGATATTGTATGAAATCATAAAGTCACCAAAATTCTGAAAATACAGTAACATGCCAGTGAAGATACCGCAACACTCCTGATAGAAGATTCATCTAAAAAAATATTTTATTTTTTATCCAAACAGACTTTTGCACTATAGGATACACCCGTGTAGCAGTACACAGTGTTTTTTAGATGGTTTTCTATCTTACTAGAACAAATTGTTGAACATAGGTTTTCCAAGCAACTACAAATCACTACATCTTGGGCTTCATGTACACGGGACGTTTTTACAACCTCTCCTTAACGATTTAACTTGACAGATAGTAACCCACGTTTAAAACTTCAGTTTTGCCGCGTTTACATGCCGCATCTAGCAGCGTTTTGACAGGTTTTGCAGTTTGCGTGTAGAAGCGTTTAAAAAAAAGTAATTTTTTTTTTTTTAAATGGACAAAAACGAAACACGGCTAAACGAGAGTTACCGTGTTTAGAAGCATTTGGCGATTGAAATGCCTCTAAACTCAGCTTCTGAACCCATTTTTTTGCGTTCCAAAAAAAACCTCGAAACTCAACTGCCTGGAAACGACTAATATTTCACCCTCTTGATGTGCAAAGCTAGTAGAGACTTCCCCAAAATGCAGCGAAAGGTAAGCATATAGGTGGATTTTCGATATAGGTTTTAAAGCATAACTTCACTCTCTCAGTCAACACGGACTATTTTCAATCCTAATGCTGCTAGCATTGGTAAATCTATAGGAAAGCATAGCATTTGTTCCTTGTTTTAATTTATTTTTTTTTTATTATTTTTTCAGCTACTTCATGGTTTCTAGGCCTTGGCAAATGAGAGAGCACTGCTTCCCTTGTTTTATTGTGCTTCATTGCGCAGGTGGTAAACAGACAATGCAAATGATGTCATACATTCCTGGAATCTTCAGGAGGGGAGATTTAATTTTTTTTTTAGCCAAGCACAGCCTCATGCCTGTATGCTTGAGCTAAGGGCAAATTGATTCCAGGAAGTAAATGCTACATACTGTAAGTCTGCCCATACTCAAGATGATCATGGCCAGAAATGCTAAGGGGTATTTTTCAATGGGATTTCTTAGCAAAATAAACCTGGCCCCCTTCTCCTGAAAATGATTGTAAAGGATATTTTTTTTTTTTTTTTATAAAACATATCATACTTGCCTCCCCTACACATCCTCTTCTGAAGGCCCCTGTCAGCTCCTCCCTGCATCAGATAAACCCCTAGGAGATGCACTCTCCCGAGGGGGTTACCTTGCAGGACACGTTTGCAGGACTTGGCCCCGCTCCCCAGCACCTGCGTCATTGGATTTGATTGACAGCAGCGGGCGCCATCGGCTGCGCTGCTATCAATCTATCCAATCAAGAGCCAGACCGCTATAAGAGAGGGACAGTGCATTACCGCCAAAGAGACTGCCATAGGATGCATTAAGGTGAAAAAACATGAGCCTTTACAACCACTTTAAACAAACCTTCTGCCTTTACAACACCTTTAACCACTTCAATACAGGGCATTTTCACTCCCTTCCTGCCCAGGCCAATTTTAAGCTTTCAGCGCTGTCAGACTTTGAATGACAATTGTGCGGTCATGCGACATTGTACCCAAATGACATTTTGATAATTTTCCCCCCACAAATAGAGCTTTCTATTTGTGGTATTTGATCACCTGTGCATTTTTTGTGCTATAAACAAAAAAAGCCCAACAATTTTGAAAAAAAAAACATTGAAATACATTTTTTCCCCTCAGTTTGGTCCGATACGTATTCCTCTACATATTTTTTGAAATATTGATTGGTTTGCGCAAAAGTTGTAGCATCTACAAAATAGGGGATAAATTTATGTAATTTTTATTATAAATTTTTTACAACTAATGGCAATTTTTATCGTGACTGACATTGCAGCAGACATATCGGATACTTTTAACACTATTCTGGGACCATTCACATTTATACAGCGATCAGTGCTATAAAAATGCACCAATTACTGTATAAATGTGACTGACAGGAAAGGGGTTAACACTAGGGGGCGATCAAGGGGTTAAATGTGCGTCCTAGGGAGTGATTCTAACTGTGGGGAGAGGGGACTGATGAGGAGGAGACCGATCATCGTTCCTATATACAAGGAACATACAAATTAGTTCTACCCTCCCCTGACAGGACGTGGAGCTGTGTATGTTTACACACACAGCTCCACGTCCCTGGTCTGTGATGAGCAATCGCAGGTGCCCAACGGACATTGCGGCCGCCGGGCACATGCCTCGGCATGCGCTCTTCACAATGCCGAGACATCTTATGATGGTGGCCCGGAGGGACGAAGGGTTCCTGCCGCCGTCAAGTTACAAAAACGGAGGTAGGTAAGTGGTTAAGGAACAGATACAGATACAAAGGGAAAAACACATACTGAGCTCATAGGTTTGTGTTAACATGTCCTTCTCATAGATTATGTCGATAGGAACTGATGCCGATTTCAAATCTTCTTCATCCTCATCATCCTCGTCATCTTTTTTTCTTTTATATTCTTTAATTAGCTTAATACATCGGACCATTATGTCAGTACCTTAATCAGATAAAAAATAAATTGACTTACTATAATTTCTATATTTTGCAGTACAGGCAACTTATTCATACATCATGGATTATAGGCTCGTAGCTTCAGGTACAAAAACAAAAAAGGAAAGACCAAACCTTCACTGTATGTCTGCCCATGTGAAAATGACCTCCAATCCACTGCCATAGCCCAAAAATACCTGCATATAAAAAATATTCCCTTGGGAAGATCTAAGGAGACAAGACTTGCCAAAGAAAAATAGAAGGCTACTAAAGGCTATAACGGGCAATAGTGAATTATATATATATATATATATATATATATATATATATATATATATATATATATATATATATATATATATATATATATATATATACTAGGGTTGTCCAGATACCGATACTAGTATCGGTATCGGGACCGATACCGAGTATTTGCGGGAGTACTCGTACTCGCGCAAATGCTCCCGATACCTAAATAGAATACTTTTTTTGTATTTATCAACATGTTCTATGAAAATTCTTTGAGTTTTTTACTACTGCGTGACAAGCAAATAAAACATTTTTATTCATTTTTACTCATTTTTATTCTTTTATAATGTCTTGAGTTAGAGTTCTTCATAATTCTAAAGAAAATATCCTTAGTCTGTATTGTGGTTTGAAAACTGTCACATGACATTTAAAAAAAGTATCGGTATTCGGTATCGGCGACTACATGAAAAAAAGTATCGGTACTTGTACTCGGTCCTAAAAAAGTGGTATCGGGACAACCCTAATATATACACACACACACATATACACACACACACACACATAAACATACATACATACACATATATATTCTCTCAAAAAGCCATATACAGGATTAAAAGTGCCACACTGATTGCAAGAGCTGTAGGAAACTAGTCTTGCTAAATTCAAAAAAGTAGAGCGGATCCAAGTAGTTTCATAAATGGAAACAAAAAAAAAAAACCGCACCTCATCCCGAGAAAATAGTGTACAAAAAGAGAAGGTAATGGGATTATAACGGTGCTAAAAAGTTGGAAACATAACCGTAATTATTTATTAAAAATATAATGAATTATAAAAATCACATAATATATAGAGTGCTAAAAACATATATGTTGAATTACAAACAGATATATTGTTTCTGGAAGTCCCAATGTAGAGTATGTTGATGGTTAAGTGAGATGTTATTCCCAATATATTGCACTATACACGGCTTCATCAGGGGTTACACAATAACCAGATAGTAGACAATCAGCTCTTAATAAAGTAAAAAGTAACAAATTGTAATTTAAACAATACATTTGTACATATATTCTAACAAAAAGAAAAAATAACATCTTATGAATAAGGACAATATAGCTGACCTGTCACCCCGGGTAGGAACAAACTCAGTCCTGCCAGAAAATAGAAAACCAAAACAGGACTCCAGCACCATGGGCATAGAGCCCTGATCCAATCTCAAGCTGTAGAAAGGGGGGCACCAGAGCTCAGTCACAGGGAGAAGAAACCCAACTGAAGGGAACACATATACCCAGTCTAAATTAGACACAGCTTACTTTGTAATTTGATTGTAAAGGCTTGCGGAGACAGCAAAAAAAAGAGGTCTGTGGTTTAGAAGTTACATCCACAGACCAATGGCAGATCTACCGATGACAAAGACCTTAATGCTCCATTCACATCTAGGCTGACGAAATCGCGGCGTTTTGTCGCCGCAAATCGCGGTACAAATAGCGGCGTTTTGTACCGCGATTTGCGGCGACAAAACGCCAGTATTGTCCGCCCAGATGTGCCCCAGAATGACCCCCTCTATGGAGATGCTTCCCATCTCCTAGCCGAAACGCCGAAAGACGCCTGAAAAAAAGGTCCGGGACCTTTTTTCAGGCGATAGGCGTCAGGCGTCCGGCGTGGAGATGTGAACCATCTCCATAGAGGGACATGTATTTCCAGCCCTCTGGCGGCAGCGGCGTAGCGCTACAGGCGTAAAAACAGCATTTACAGAAAGGATTTGTAACTAATATACTAATTTAGTCCAGGATAACGAATAGTGTTTAAACTTTGAATTCATTTGGTTTCGAGTTGTAAACGCGTATGATCAATGCCGCCACCTCCTACATGTATATAGGCACATGCTCGAGGGCAGTAAACTTGATCATGTCCGCATCGAAATTATGCTCGCGACCCACATGGCGACTGATAGCAGTGGTCATGAGACGTTTATGAATAGGGCCGACATGGTCTTTGAGACGTTTGAGGAAGGGTCGTTTCTTTTTCCCCACGTAAAAACAGCCACAAAGGCATTTAGCTAAATAAACGACTCCTACGGTCTGACAAGACACCCTATGACGTATAGAGTGTGTAAGACCATTGGGAAGAATGACAAAGGGACCTTGAGGAATAAACTGACAAATATTGCATTCTTTACAAGAAAAAGTACCCGTTTGTAATTCTGGTTTGTTACCAAGGGGGTCATGGTGACTTTGCACCAACTTATCTCTTAATGAATGGGCACGTCGGTATGAAATTTCAGGATCATTTTTTATGTATTTAGCGGCTGAACCATCTGCAAGCAACAGTGGCCAAAATTTGTCAAGAATGCTTCTAAACTGATCATGCTGTTTTGAGTATCACATAATAACCCGAATAGGTTGTAGGGTACTTTTAGTTTTGGTAGAGAACACCAGTCCCCTACGGTCCTGTGTAGAAGCTCTATTGTAGGCTCTTTTTAGAATTCTATGACTGTAACCTCCATCTTTGAGGCCTCGTACACACGACCGAACATGTCTGCTGAAACTGGTCCGCGGACCAGTTTCCGCGGACATGTTCGGTCGGCCCTACACCGACCGGACAATTTTCCGGCCGACCGGACAGGTTTCCAGCGGACAAATGTTTCTTAGCATGCTAAGAAACATGTCCGCTGGAAGCCTGTCCGACGGTCAGTACGACTCACCGGACATGTCCGCTGGCCCAAGAACCCGCGCATGGTGTCGAAGTTATTCGACGCATGCGTGAAGGCATTGAACTTCCGGGTTCGCGCACGTCGCCGCGTCATCGTCACGTCACCGCGCTGTTTGTCCGCGGGGATTTTGGTTTGATGGTGTGTACAACCATCAGACCAAAATCTGCTAGCGGACATGTCCGATGAAAACGGTCCGCGGACCGTTTTCATCGGACAGGTCAGCTCGTCTGTACGAGGCCTAAGACGAAGGTACAGATTTTTAGCTGCTTCTTCGTAGTCCTCATTACGAACACAGTATCTCTTTAGTCTAACATATTGACTAAAAGGGATACTTTTGATGAGGGAATACGGATGGCCACTAGATGCGTGAAGGATGGTGTTGCCAGAGGACGGCTTGCGATATAGAAATGAATATAGCAACCCCTCCTTGTCAACAGAGATCTTTAAGTCCAAAAAAATAATGCATTGTTGATTACATTCCATGGTGAAATTGAGGTAGTAGGAATTAGCAGAGAGGACAGTCATGAACTGAGTCAGTTCTGCCTTGCTGCCGGACCATAACAGTAACACATCATCAATGTACCTGTACCAAGATAACACTTGGGACAGGTACATCGATATATCTCGGGAAAATAGCTCCGTCTCCCAACCCCCCAGGTACAGGTTGGCATACGATGGGGCACATTTCGTCCCCATCGCAACCCCCTGCACCTGGAGGTAGTGGGAGGACCCGAACATAAAGATGTTACGTGTCAAAATGAACTGAAGAAGCTCCAAGATTAACATATTATAGGGGTGTGCAGAACTGCCCCTATCTTTTAAAATGTTTCCCTCTTGTGTGGGGTGATCTCTGGACTTTCCTGCCTGTATAATTGGCCCATAGACAGAATTATACTATCACTGTTCTGCCTTGCATTTTTCGCTGTGACCACTGGGGGCTCTACTCTGTCATACATACACCCAAGGGCTTTTTTGTGAATTGCCCGTTTGTCTCTATGCGGCGTGTTGACCATGTCCATCTTCCCTGACCTTCCTTTTTTGTCTTGTTCCCCTTTTGATGGCTGGTTCTTATTTTCTTTCTCTGAACCCCGTGCATTTGGCTGCCCTTAGAGCCGTTAGCCAATCACGTCAATTTGACGTGATATTGGCGCTCGGCATCATGGGGCTTGTAGGCTTTTAGGTTTGTCTTGTTTTGGCGCATGCGCAAGAGCAAAAAAAAAACCTGTTTTAATCTTGTAAACACAGAGTCTGATAAACAGGCAAGGTCCTTAAATGGTTAAACCATAAGCTTGAATAAATTACTTGTCGAATCCACCACGCAATGGTGGATTTTGATGCCGCTTGTCCCTTCTTGGGACCATCTGGCAAAATAAACAAAACATCAGCTTTACGTATCTGAGCGGTTGCCTGCTCTCACTACATCTAGAGAGTGCAATAACTTTTGCTCCGCTGTCTGCGCATGCGGAAAAAAGGAAGGCAAAATAATATCTTGATTCAAATTAAATGTTGACATCGCCTTTGGTAAAAAGGTTGGATGGGGTCGTAGAACAATCTTGTCCTTGTGACAAATTAAATAAGGCTTTTTACAAGAAAGCGCTGCTAATTCAGATACTCTTCTAGCCGAAGAAATAGCAATCAAAAAGGCCAAATTTCCTGTTTAAAAGACTCAGCGGAATATGGCAAAAAGGTTCAAAAGGTTGCTTCTGTAACACGGACAATACTAAATTCAGATCCCATGGGCACAAGGGAGACTTGACTGGTGAATTGATCCGCAGTACCCCCTGAATGAAAGCCCGAACTAGGGAATGAGATGCCAGTGGTCTTTGAAAAAAGACTGTTAGTACTATTAAGGGTCAAATATCGGCTCTAAGGGATTATTTCATATCCACTCCTAGCTGGCAAAAGGCAAGAATCCTGCTTATGTCATATCTTTGAGGATTCCATTTGTTAGTTTCACACCATGAAACATATGCTTTCCAGACTCTATTGTAGATCAGACTGGAAGCTGGCTTTCTGGCATTAATAAGTGTAGAAAGCACTGGACCCAAGATCCCTCGTTTCTTCAGAATGTGGATCTCAGCAGCCAAGCCGTCAAATTTAGCTCTTGTAAGGAAGGCTTGAACACTGGACCTTGCAACAGCAGGTCGTGACGAAGCGGAAGCTTCCACGGTTTTCCTACCGCCATCTTTATGATTTTGGCATACCACGATCTTCTGGGCCAGTTTGGGGCCACTAAGATTACAGGAATTCTTTCCTTCTTGATCCTGCAAAGTAGCGTTTGTAAGCGAGCAATCGGCGGAAAAGCATAGATCTGTGAAAACTGATTCCACGGAACTATTAGAGCATCCGATCCGTAGGCCAGAGGATCTCTGGTCCTGGACACAAAAGTTGTCCAACTTCCTGTTGAACCTGGAAGCTAGCAGGTCTACATCCGGGGTCCCCCATCTCCGGCATATGGCCTGAAAAACATTGGGGTGGAGAGACCACTCTCCTGGTAGTAGTTGCTGGCGACTCAGATAGTCCGCCTGCCAGTTTTATACCCCTTGAATGAAGATTGCAGAGAGACAAGGAACATGTTCTTCTGCCCATGCCAAAATCCAATTCACCTCTTTCTGGGTGCCCTGACTGCAGGTGCCTCCCTGGTGATTGATGTAAGCTACTGCAGTAGCATTGTCCGATTGAATCCACACCGGGTGGCCCTGTAACCTGTGTGTCCAGGTTCTGAAGGCTAAGTATACTGCCCGCATCTCCAGTGTATGGATGGACAGGTTCCTTTCGGTCTTGGCCCAGGTTCCCTGGGCTGAAGCTTCTTCTAATACCACTCCCCAGGTCCTTAGGCTGGCATCCATAGACAACACCTTCCAGGTGACTGGGAGAAAGGATTTTCCTTTCTGCAAGTTCTTGGTTCTTAACCACCAACTGAAGCTTTGGAGCACTTGTGGAGACAGGATTTTTGCAGATTTACAATCCATCCAAACTGTTCCAGGTATTTTATTGTGGTAAGCACAGCGTGATCCAATCCTGCCACTGACTGATCTATCACGAGTAGATTGCCTAGATAGGCCGTTACTGCTGTGCCTTGTACCCTCAGATTTGCCAACAGAGGGACTAGTACCTTTGTAAATAACCGGGGGGCGGTAGCCACCCCAAATGGCAGAACCACAAACTGTGGCGATGTTCTACAGCAAACCTTTAAAACTCTTTGGTGCATGGGATGGATAGGCACATGTAAATATGCGTCCTTAATGCCCATCGACGCCATGAATTATCCGCCCTTGTAGGGAGGCAACCACTGGTCGAATAGTTTCCATTCAGAAATGGTGAATATTCAGAAACTGATTTAGAGATCTTAGATCCAGGATGGGTCTGATGTCTCCATTTGGTTTTGGAATCACAGAGGTTTGAATAAAAACCTGAACCTTGTTCCTTTAGGGGTACTTCTGTGATCACCCCTTGGGACAGCAAGTGATCCAATCCTTTGAAAAAGGACGCTCTTTTTAGTGGATCTTTGGAGAGTCTTCAGCTTCAGAATTGAGAAGATGGGATTTCTCCAAATTCCAGTGGGTATCCTAGGGATACTGTGTATACTAGATTTCTGTCTGCCATCCTGCTGAAAACTGCCAAAGTCGTCCCCCCACTAGGCCGAGCGGGTGTTCCTCTTCATGAAGAGGCTTTGGGGTTTTGTTAGCCTTTGAACCCCACTGCTTCCTGTTTTTCTGGGCTTGGTCTTCCTTAGCTTTTGTGGCTGGCTGAAAATGCTGTCGCCACTAGCTGGAGCTAGATCTACCAGGAGGCGGGGAGAGAGAACGCTTAAAACAGGGACGCTTGTTTTTCTTCTTCTCTAGGAAAAAGGGTAGTTTTACCGCTCGATATCTTTTATAAAAAATAATTAAATCAAAACCAGTTAGCTTTTGCAATTCAGTATTCCCACGCATTTTCTGCAGGAAGTGCATTTTCTACTTAATTTTCATTTTATTCCGTACGTTTTTTGGCTCTGCGTAACTTCTGCATACTTTCAGCTATTAAAACCATTCAACTTTTAAAATGTTCAGCTCTGTCAGCTAATGATGGGACTCCAATTATTTTTGTACTATTTATACTTTTTAAAATATTAAAGCTTTTTAAACACTTTTTTTAACATTGAAGTCTATGAGAGCATGCTTCAAATCCTTAAAATCTTCTTCCGCTCCCAAAAGTTTCAGCTCCTTCATACTTTCACCTACAGATGCCAAACACATTTTAAAATGTTCACAAAATATTCTGCTATCCGGCTATATCTTTTCAGTTTGATATCTTTTACAGTTTTTGTGAAAAAGCTCCTTAAGTTTAAGTCTAAGTCTTGAAATAAAATCATTTAAAAAAAAATTAAAAACAATATTGAAAATCAAAATAATTTTTGAAAATAAAATCATTTTTGGAAAAAAAAATCATTTTTGGAAAAAAAATTCAAGAAAGATTTTTTTTTTTAAATGTTTTTTTTTATGTGTTTTATTTTAAAAAAATATTATTATTTTTTTACTTAAACAGCTTTTTCACAAAAACTGTAAAATATATCAAACTGAAAAGATATAGCCGGATAGCTGAATATTTTGTGAACATTTTACATTTTAAAGTTTGTTTGGCGATTTTTGAAAAAAAAAATAAACATTTTTAAAAAAACAATTCAGTTTAGTGTCAGCTTTTCAAAAATCCTTTAAATATTCCACATCTTTCATACATTAGTGGTGTTAAACCTGAATGAAATTCATGTTTATTTTAAAACCATTCCTACTTTTCCAACTATTCTCACGGATTTAAGCTATTCATCCAGTTAGCTTTAGCAATTCAGCTACTGTATTCAGCATTCCCACGCATTTTCTGCAGGAAATGCATTTTCTAGTTAGAGATTGTCATTTACAATCCCTCTTGTCCACCACGGAGGGAAACCATTTTATACTCCACTACAACAGAAATTTCACGGGGGTACCCGTCAGTAGTTGTTTTTGTGGTGTATTTCTTTTAATACTCCTGTATGTTTTATATGTATTTTTTATCATATCAATTTTGTCATTCTATCAGTACCGAGATAGTCCATTACGTTCCCACTGTAGGCAGTTATGTGTGGTTGGGCAGCATCAGCAACTGCCTCCATATTCCCACCTTCACTAGTTTTCCCATTTGTGCTTTACAAATCTTAGGAAATTATGCAATTTTGATTTAAATGCAAAAATAAAATCTTACAAAAAAAAATTATTGATGACATACGAATGCAAAAAGACATACCTCTTTTAGTCTTACAATGTTCAACAAGTGGCTGAATCTCTTGTATTGGTAAAGAAATTATTTTTACAATTCCTGCAGTAACCATATAATAATACAGTCGTTTAAAGAGTCGTTCAGGCAAACCCTTAAAAAAAAGAAAAAATTGGATTGATCAATTACCTAGATATTTTAAATGAAGGAATCATTTTCTTTCATAAAACAAAATAAAAAGGCAAGATTTGATGCTGTAACGCTTTCATTTTGTGCTACCCCTGTGCAGTGACCCTCACTTTGGTCAAATTTACCATTGCATATTGCGGCCTGGGATTATTAAAGCGGAGCTCCACCCTAAAGTGGAACTTCCGCTCATCGGAACCCTTTGACACCTTTCAGGGGGGAGGGGGGTGCAGATACCTGTCTAAGACAGGTATTTGCACCCATTTCTGGCCACACAGTCTGCGGGTAGACTGCGGGCAGGACGTCAGATCCGCCCCCCCCATTGTGTTCTGGGAAACACACGGCCCCCACCAACACAACGGGGACCAGTGAGCAAGGCGCAGCGCGACCCGCGCATGCGCCATGGGGAACAGGGCAGTGAAGCCGCAATGCTTCACTTTTCCTGGTTCCCTTCACTGAGGATTGCGGTGGGGGCAGCAGAGTGACGAGCGACCGCTCGTCCTGTGCTGCCAATGGCACTGGACTCCAGGACAGGTAAGTGTCTTAATATTAAAATCAGCAGCTGTAGTATTTGTAGCTGCTGGCTTTTAATAAAAAAAAAATTCGGCGGAGATCCGCTTTAACATCTGTGAACTTTGTTTAGCTTCTCTGCAGAAAAATCTGAGAAGAAAAAAAAATGTTCATACTATTTTGCCACCTCTCTGAGCAGAATGCAGGTTAAGCTCCTCATCTTTAAAGTTCAACATTTTAGCAAGAAACAAACGTGTTGGGTTACCAGGCAGCAGAGGTCTCATTTGGGTTCTAGGCATCTTTTCCACCAAGAAGAGCGTAATGAAGACATCCTTCCCAAAAGTAGATAACAGGGACTGTTCAACAAATTCTATGTGACAGTTGCCTTCCACCCACTCAGGTATACCAACTATGTGAACATTATTGTGCCTCAGGTTGTTTGCAAGGTCTTCGCCATTAAACCATTAGCTTTTGCTAGCCATAGTTTAAAAGGCCGCTTCCAGCACCATAAATTCCAGCCCATATTCTTCAAGGCTCCTGTGCACTCTAGGATCTTTTGAAGATCATGCCGCAGTAAAGCCACCATTTCCCCTATGTTCATCCACCTGATCTTTGAGCTGAACCACAAATGCATTACATTTGGTAGGAACGAAAAACACCTCATTCAATGTGGGCTCTGCATGCGAGCGAGGGAGAACAGTGCCTGCCCGGTTTAGCAGAGCGCTGAAATTAAGGCTTAAAGTGAGGGGTGTTCACGGCATCTCTATATAGCTGAAACAAATTACTCTATTTCCCCCGGATCGACCAGATTCTTATGGTCAGCTTCTATGAATGCAATTAGGGCAGCCCATGGGCTCTTTGCTGGTGCGTGCGTGCCAACCTTTTTAGCCAAGATACTACTTCTTTAGTCCAGTCTGTTTTCTCACAGACATGAGCCTAAAAGGGCACTTCCATCTTGTCTCTCCACGCAGCTCTTCATGTCCCTTGCGGGTCATAGAACAGGGAGCTCAGTGCCACAGTTGAAGCACAATGACCAGGAAATATTTCCCAGAGTATTAGAACTGGGTAGATAATTAATTTATCTCTTTAAAGCCTTTGTCTTCAAATCTAAATGATCATTACATGTGTAAAAATAATGCAACATTTTTGTTCGCAGGGCTTTTAACAAATGCACTTAATAATCAATACAAATGTACCACCAACTTTAATGGCACAGATGATTTACAATATTATGCACACCTTTGGTCTACATATAAATGAAAATAGTAACTACTAAAAAACACGATTCTCTATAAAGAACATCATAGACTATTTTAGAAGGCAGTATAAATTATGGTTTTAAACAGTTCATGGGGTTTTGTCAGATTGCCTTACTTAAAGCGGAGATCCACCCAAAAGTGAAACTTCTGCACTCCTCTTTTCTCCTTACATGTCAGGTACTTCCTGTCCCATCGTCTTGGCGACTCCTCCTCTCCCCCTAGGCCACCCTCCCTCTCTAAAAGTCACAGATCCAGAAGATTGCCTGGCCACTAAGAGCGCAGCACGACTCGTGCATGCGCAGTGCGCACACACTGGTGAAGTAGCAAGCTGTCACAGCTGGGTGCCCACGCTTGCAATGATGGCACCACGGAGAGGAGTGGGAGAGGAGCGAGGCTTCGAGTGGCCGCATAGCTGGACCGTAGCACAGGCGAGTTTCTGTTTAATAAAAGTCAGCAGCTACACTTTTTGTAGCTGCTGACTTTTAAGAAACTTACAAACAACTGGAACTCCGTTTTAAAGTGTATTGCCTACAAATAGCTCAAATACCATAGTAGAAGGAAAAGTGACACAGAACATACACTACATTAATATTACCATTTCTTCCCGAAGGTTTATCAAAGTTTCTGTGCGATTCTCACGTTCAGTTAACCTTAAAGAAACCATCTCTGCAAGCGTGTCATACTTATTCTTCCTAAAAAAAAAACACACACAAAAACAAAAACACACACAAAAACAAAACACAAAAAAGTACATAGTTAGAACGGCTTGAGAAAAGGCATGGCAAGCGCAATATCTATAAAGTGCAAGGCAGGTAGGAGTCTTTAATTAAATTTGATAAAAAAAAAAAATGCACATATATAGTTCAGCTAAAGAAGTGAGTGTTCCATTTTCGCCGCCAGCAGTTGCAATTCCACTGTATACCATAGCACAGAGCAGGGGAGTTGAATGTTTATTATTTTAATTTAAAAATATGCCTTTAAAAATGCTTTAAACCAGAACATTCATCAAAAAGATTTTGTTAACATTGCATTGTTCAGGAAGCAAAAATACTGTATAACACACTACAGTAATATCAATTCTAGTGTACTAGAATAGTGTAACAATTCTTGGTATTAAAGTGATTTTGTTGCTCTAAAAAAGTGCCCCCTCTGAAGAAAGAATGTTTTCTCTCCACATGTATCACTGATCTTTGCTGCACTGCAGGAACTATGTTGTCTTGTACGGTCTTCAGAAACCAAAAACCCCAAGAGTGTCATATGCCTTGTTCCTCTCTATGCTCGGTGGTGCAATTTTCTGGCCCCTATGTTACTACTGTGTCCTGTAGTGATGTAGGGGACAGAGATCTTGCATTTCCAAAACCGTTTCTTCAGGCAGCAGAATCTCATTACTGTAGCAAATATTGATGCGGCAGATGAGGCAAGCATTAAATTCTTCCCTGCAGGTGGCACTTTTTTTTTTATAATTTTTATTCTAACAATAATGTTGATTTAAAATGTCCTATGGTCAAAATGTAAAATCACTATATTCATTTCTGCTTTGCTTTTAAATTATTTCTAGCCTATTCTTATTACTCTAAACAATCTTGAAGTTTGCAAACTTACTCTGAAGTTCCCCATTACTTCCTTAAATTATGTGACATGTATTCACTATGCCCTGTTGATAGGTATTGCTGGGTCACATAATTCACAGAGATTGCCTTCTGAACTACAAAAGGAGGCGGAGTCAATATGCACAGCTTGCAGACAGCAAGGTACCATGTAAAATGTGATTTCTAATGTAGCCTTTAGAAATCAAACTTGGACAGCAGTGGAGAAGCTGCAAAGCATCCAGGAAGTTGTGGAAAAAGAAGATGGCCAGCAGACAGGCAGCACTCACAACAGGAAACAACAATTTTCATATATTGAATTGTCAAAAAGAACTACAGCAAGTGTTCTGGTGGAGAGAGCCCCCCCCCCATCAGACCACACCAAGGCACAGCAGTTTGAGATCACTATACCAACATTGCTTGCGTTGGTACGGTGATCTGTGTGTGTACCCAGATTTGTAGGATTGGACATGGGAACACATGTATGCATCTGTGAAAGTTCCCAATTTGATTGCTCGGATGTAGGGGACTTCCAGTATTGTTTTTGTTGCTGTTTCAATGATAAAATGAAAGTATATACTGTGAACATATATTTCCTTTTAGTATCGGTTTATATAAACATGAGTGTGCATCACTGTAAAATTACAGAAGAGTTTACACCCATGCATATTCCTATGATTTAAGGTTCAAAACATTTCATACATTTAACCACTTAAGGACCGCCTCCTGCACATATACAATCGGCAGAATGGCACGGCTGAGCACATGTACGTACAGTTACGTCCTGTACTAGTACCCAGCCGTGGGTCGCGGGCGCGCTCCCGCGACCCAGTCCGAAGTTGCGGGACCCACGGACCCGATCGCTGCTGGAGTCCCGCGATCGGTCCCCAGAGCTGAAGAACAGGGAGAGCTGTGTGTAAACACGGCTTCCCCGCTCTTCACTGTGGCGGCAGCATCGATCGTGTCATCCCTTTTATAGGGGGACACAATCGATGATGTCACACCTACAGCCACACCCCCCTACAGTTGTAAACACACTCCAGGTCACACATAACCCCATCAGCGCCCCCTGTGGTTAACTCCCAAACTGCAATTGTCATTTTCACAATAAACAATGCATTTTAAATGCATTTATTGCTGTAAAAATGACAATGGTCTCAAAAATGTGTCAAAATTGTCCGAAGTGTCCGCCATAATGTCGCAGTCATGAAAAAAAATCACCGCCATTAGTAGTAAAAAAAAAAAAAATTATAAAAATGCAATAAAACTATCCCCTATTTTGTAAACGCTATAAATTTTGTGCAAACCAACCGATAAACGCTTATTGCTATTTTTTTTACCAAAAAGAGTTAGAAGAATACGTATCGGCCTAAACTGAGGAAAAAACATTTTTTTTTTATATATTTTTGGGGGATATTTATTATAGAAAAAAGTAAAAAATATTGATTTTTTTTTCAAAATTGTCGCTCTATTTTTGTTTATAGCGCAAAAAATGAAAACCGCAGAGGTGATCAAATACCACCAAAAGAAAGCTCTATTTGTGGGGGAAAAATAGGACGCCAATTTTGTTTGGGAGCCACGTCGCACGACTGCGCAATTGTCAGTTAAAGGTCCTTTAGCTGCATTTTGGTCCGGGTCTTAAGTGGTTAAAACAAAGTTAAGTCTGGGCAAATATTAGCTGTATAAAAGTGTCCCACTGAGATGCTTAGAGCCCTGGTGAACAATACCAAAAAAACACCATTTTGCATGTGAAATATAAGTGGTACTAAACCTGTCAACGTGAAAGCGCTTCAGAAGGAGAAGTAAAGAATGCTGCTGAGCTCCA
Source organism: Rana temporaria (assembly GCF_905171775.1). NCBI lineage: Eukaryota > Metazoa > Chordata > Amphibia > Anura > Ranidae > Rana > Rana temporaria. Next base: position 94,927,062 of record NC_053494.1, on the reverse strand, counting down.
TTAGATAGCTTGATAACATGTGACTGCATTGTAATGACATCTTTTCTATCAAGGACTCGTCGAATATAATGGATTTTCCCAGCGTCCATTCTGGAATAAAAAAGATATCATATCATGTCTCCTGATGTATTTTATGATTATGTGTGTCTGTTTTTTGATATTATGCTAAATAAATTGACATATGTCTTTTATCTCTACTACCCCTCTATTCAATGTTTTTCTTACCTAGTACCGGTATAGTCCCCCTGCCCCTTTGTTTTCTGGTCTATTGGGCCTTTGGGGTCCCTCCAGTCCTTATCTTATACTAAATTGATCCCCAGGATGATGGTACTATAATCTTCTGTATTTATTGTTTATATTAAGAGGCTTATATTTAAATCATCTTGAATTATCAGTCATAAATTAAGGGACTAGACTCGGCCTTAAGGCTAATGTTATGTTAAAGAGCTCAGATATCACTGAACAGAAAGACATCTATATATTGTTTTTTTTCCCCTCCTTAAATAAAAGAAGAAAAGGGACATATTTAAACATTCCTTAAAAATGGCCTTGTATAATCAAGTACAAATAATCATATTAGCAATAAGTAATATGGTATTGTTATTACATTATATTAGAGTAATTATATGCTAATTGAGTGAATCGTTTTACCTATATATTTGGTTAATGTATTTTTATAATAATTTTTCCAAAAGGGTAGTCATGATATAGTATTTGGATATATTCATAGAAATATATTGGTACATATTAAAATAAACATAGCATGTTTATAAATTTTTGGAATATTTTTAAATGGATAAGAATTCGTGAACGTGTATGTAAAATTATTATTGCGTTTTGAGAAACCAATGACTTTATTATCAAGGTATTTAGAACAAAAGTTAATTATGTGGGTTAGATTGACTTAGAAGACATATCTAATGGGTAGAGACCAAAATCTGGAGAGTTGACAGATAAGAAACCGCTCTAGATATTTTATAGTTTTCTGTTAAGCCTAAAGTTAAAGGTTACATAAAGATTGATTTTGACAAGTTAAAATAACTTTCAATATAATTTTCATCCTATACTGCCCCTACTGAAAATCATGTGTAAGTACACTACAATTTCCCTATAGATTTTGGGCAGGAAATGACGTGGTTTGATGTCACCTCATGACATGAAGGGCATTTCCATAGCCATTCCTGGGGGGAATATAGAGTATAAAGAGATGACAGCGAGGGGGCCTTGAGACGGAGAGATCGAGAGAGGAAGAGGAAAGATCAGAGATACCCAGAAAGACAAAAGGTCCCTTGGGATACCCAGCTGACATCTTCTCAAAACAAAAAATCAAAAATGTTGCTATATAAAACATATTTTCTATATGTAATAAAGGGTTTAAACATGTTCCAGATGGGGCCATTAAATTGCTGGTAGGATTGATTGGATTTAGTGAATATCTGCCTGCAGTATGAAATTTCTCTGGTCCAATTAAGGAGAAAAATATATATAAATACATAAATATCTTCCGAAACCAATTTTAGTTTTAGTAAATGGCTTGATTATGATATGTTTAAACAGAATGTGCATTAGAGAAAAAGATTTGCTTTACAGTCTTGGTCAAATTACCAAGTTCTGTGTACGGGACAAAAAACTGTCCGCGTGTCTTAAGAAATTGGGTGTGCAGATCTGTTGCTTGAGAAGTTGTAGTTGGTTTCTTTTATTTTGCTTAACCTTTGAAAGCTGTTAATTGTCTCTTGAATGGTTATTTCGTTTTTACATGGAGATTTTGAAACCAAAGCTTGAAGTTAGAGTCTCACCTAAAATGTAGATTTATATCCTGTGTTATCACCAAGCATATTTTGATATTATTCTGCACGGATTTTTAGTAAATTTATATTTATTTTTACACAATATTTGTGCATAGAATTTTTGTCTTCAACTTAGCGCGGATAAAAGGATTTGAGTTGTTTTGTGGAAACACATGTGGCAATCTCCTAATTTTTAGAGATTGTGCTTATTTCCATAAATATAAAATATTTTAATATTTCAGTAATAAAGTCTGACACTAGTGTAAAGTGAAGTGGAGCTTTTTCCACTTAAAGTTGCGTATGGTTGCGGCTGCGCTAGCTTGCCAACTTGTCCAGCAGCTATCTTGCAACGAGCATCCAGGAAGAGTACATGGTGTTTCTAAATCCAAATACCCGAGATATTTGCAATTTAAATTGACATGTTGTCTTAGCTTTTACAATATGTACATTTCCAGGGGCTGTTTTTGTTTTTTGTAATTTTTTTTGCAATTCTGTTTCATTAACCTAGCATATTGTACTGTGTATGTTTATTATTCAAAATAGATATGCTTTTATGAGTCCAAAGAAAAATTTTGTAATTGCCTCCTACACTTGGTGCAGGGGGGGTATTTTAACTGGCTACGTGAAAATATTAATCGTCTAAGATTAAGTTACATGGGTTGTAAAAATTTGTTTTTTAGTTTCTAAATAGGATCCTTAAGCTTTTTTTAAACACTTCTGAAACGCATAACGCAGCTAAACGTGTCATGTAAACGCAGCAAAACTGACGTTTTAAACGTAGGTTAGTATCTGTCAAGTTTAATCATGTACATGGGGCCTATAAGTCAGTAACAGCTTCCTGCAATCAAGCTGAGGCTTTTTAAAGGTTTGTTTTTTATTTTCTAAATAGGTTCCTATGAGCTAGTGCATTGTCGGTTCATATACCTTTTCCTTCAATTTCCCTTCTAAATGTTTTTTTTCTTTGTCTGAATTTCTCACTTCCAGTTCCTCCTCAGTAAGCTGTTCTGGATGACTAACCCCCGCTCGGATTATGGGGGCAAGCTTACTGAGGAGAAACAGGAAGTGAGAAATTCAGACAAAGAAAAAAAACATTTGGAAGGGAAAAAAAAAAAAAAAAATCGAAGGAAAAGTAAGTGAACCAACAATGCACTAGCTTAAAGGAACCTATTTAGAAAAAAAAAAACAAAAAAAAACCTTTACAACCTCAGCTTGATTTCTGGAAGCCGTTACTGACTTTTAGGCTCCATGTACACGGGACGTTTTTTACAACTGCTCCTAAATGGTTAAACTTGACAGATAGTAACCCAAGGTTAAAAAGTCTGTTCTGCTGCGTTTACATGTCGCGTTTTGCAGCATTTGCTTTTAGGCCCTTTTCACACTACAAAATAAATCCGTTTTAATAATCCGTATTAAAATCCGTCAGACAATGTTAAAAAACGGAAGTTATACGTCCTTTATAAAATATCATTAAAGTCTATGGGATTTTTTTATGTTCCGTAAAGATCCGTAATAGTCCGTTATAACATACGGATGTTAGTTATAACGGAATATGTGACGGGTCTTGCACTATTTTTTGTCCATTTTTTGTCCGTTGCAAGTAACGGATATATTAACGTCCGTTATATTTTAACATTGAAGTCTATGGCGCACGGACGTTAGTAAATGTCTCCGTAAATGTCCGTTATGTTAACGGACGTTAATTTTACTGAGCATGCTCAGTAAAGACTTCTGGAGCTGGACTTCAAGAAAGGGTGAAATGGTTTTTATTAACGGACGTTAGAAAGGAATGATATAACGGATGTATACGGATATATACGGATAAACATTATCCGTTTTCAATAAAGGAAGAATGGTAAAATATTTATCCGTATGTATCCGTTATTAAATCCGTTAATAAACGTCCGTTAATAGGTGTAATATGGATATTATAAAACGGACATACAATCCATAGTGTGAAAGAAGCCTTAGAAGAGTTTAAAAAAATATATGTTTCTTTTTAAATGGGCAAAAATGAAAAATTGCCTATAAAAGAAACACTACTAAACGCGGGTTACCGCATTTAGCCGTGCTTAGTCGCGTTTGGCATCTGAAACTTGGAAATCTTCTACGTCTGGAACACCATTTTTTGCTTTCAAAGAAACGCTGTTAAACGCAACTGCCTAAAAACGGCAATAAACAAGACTGTGTACATGGTCACATAGGATAACATTGAATGAGTTCAGGGGTAGTTGAAAAAAAGCATCCAACTGTCTCTGAAAGTACAGTGGGGCAAAGTAGTTAGTCAGCAACCAATTGAGCAAGTTCTCCAACTTAAAACGATGAGAGGCCTGTAATTGTCATCATAGGTGTACCCCAACTATGAGAGACAAAATGTGGAAACAAATCCAGACAATCACATTGTCTGATTTGGAAATTTATTTGCAAATTATGGTGGAAAATAAGTATTTGGTCACCTACAAACAAGCAAGATTTCTGTCTCTAACAGACCTGTATCTTCTTCTTTAACCACTTGCCGACGGCGCACCGTCGAAATACGTCCACAAGGTGGCTCTGCTGGGCGAGAGCACGTAATATGACGTCCTCTCTCCCAGCCGCCACTAGGGGCGCGCGCGCGCCCCCCGCTCGCCCCCGACTCCCGTGCGTGTGCCTGGCGGGCGCGATCGCCGCCGGGCACACGCGATCGCTCGGTACAGAGCGTGGACCGGGAGCTGTGTGTGTAAACACACAGCTCCCGGTCCTGTCAGCAGGGGAAATGCTGATCTTTGGTTCATACAATGTATGAACCGAGGATCAGTGTTTCCCCTAGTGAGGCCACCCCCCCCCCCCCACAGTAAGAACACACCCAGGCATACTTAACCCCTTCCCCGCCCCCTAGTGTTAACCCCTTCACTGCCAGTGGCATTTTTATAGTAATCCAATGCATTTTTATAGCACTGATCGCTATAAAAATGCCAATGGTCCCAAAAATGTGTCAAAAGTGTCCGAAGTGTCCGCCATAATGTCGCAGTACCGAAAAAAAAAAAATCGCTGATCGCCGCCATTACTAGTAAAAAAAATATAATAAAAATGACATAAAACTACCCCCTATTTTGTAAACGCTATAACTTTTGCGCAAACCAATCAATAAACGCTTATTGCAATTTTTTTGTTACGAAAAATATGTAGAAGAAAACGTATCGTCCTAAACTGAGGAAAAAAAATGTTTTTTTATATATTTTTGGGGGATATTTATTACAGCAAAAAGTAAAAAATATTCATTTTTTTCAAAATTGTCGCTCTATTTTTGTTTATAGCGCAAAAACTAAAAACCGCAGAGGTGATCAAATACCACCAAAAGAAAGCTCTATTTGTGGGAAAAAAAGGACGCCAATTTTGTTTGGGAGCCACGTCGCACGACCGCGCAATTGTCTGTTAAAGCGACAGAGTCCCGAATCGCAAAAAGTACTCTGGTCTTTGGGCAGCAATATGGTCCGGGGGGTAAGTGGTTAAGAGGCTCATCTGTCCTCCACTCATTACCTGTATTAATGGCACCTGTTTGAACTTGTCATCAGTAGAAAAGACACCTGTCCACAACCTCAAACAGTCACACTCCAAACTCCACTATGGTGAAGACCAAAGAGCTGTCGGAGGACACCAGAAACAAAATTGTAGACCTGCACCAGGTTGGGAAGACTGAATCTGCAATAGGCAATCAGCTTGGTGTGAAGAAATCAACTGTGGGAGCAATAATTAGAAAATGGAAGGACATACAAGACCACTAATAATCTCCCGCTATCTGGGGCTCCACGCAAGATCTCACCCTGTGGGGTCAAAATGATGACAAGAACGGTGAGCAAAAATCCCAGAACCACACGGGGGGACCTAGTGAATGACCTACAGAGAGTTGGGACCAACGTAACAAAGGCTACCATCAGTAACACTACACCGCCAGGGACTCAGATCCTGCAGTGCCAGACGTGTCCACCTGCTTAAGCCAGTACATATCCGGGCCCTTCTGAGGTTTGCTAGAGAGCATTTGGATGATCCAGAAGAGGATTGGGAGAATGTCATATGGTCAGATGAAACCAAAGTAGAACCGTTTGGTAGAAACACAACTCGTTGTGTTTGGAGGAGAGAGAATGCTGAGTTGCAACCAAAGAACACCATACCTACTGTGAAGCATGGGGGTGGCAACATCATGCTTTGGGGCTGATCCGTGTACATGAATGAATGTATCGTGAGATTTTGAGTGCAAACCTCCTCCCATCAGCAAGGGCATTGAAGATGAAACATGGCTAGGTCTTTCAGCATGACAATGATCCCAAACACACCGCCCGGGCAACGAAGGAGTGGCTTCGTAAGATAATTTCAAGGTCCTGGAGTGGCCTAGCCAGTCTCCAGATCTCAACCCCATAGAAAACCTTTGGAGGGAGTTGAAAGTCCGTGTTGCCCAGTGACAGCCCCAAAACATCACTGCTCTAGAGGAGATCTGCATGGAGGAATGGGCCAACATACCAGCAACAGTGTGCGACAACCCTGTGAAGACTTACAGAAAACGTTTGACCTCTGTCATTGCCAACAAAGGATATATAAAAAAAAAGTATTGAGATGAACTTTTGATATTGACCATAAATTGCAAATAAATTCTTTCCAAATCAGACAATGTGATTGTCTGGATTTGTTTCCACATTTTGTCTCTCATATGTGAGGTATACCTATGATGACAATTACAGGCCTCTCTCTCTTTTTTTTTTTTAAGTGGGAGAACTTGCACAATTGGTGGCCGACTAAATACTTTTTTGCCCCACTGTATGTTTAGCAGCGTCCCTTGTACATGGGGCCTTATAATAAACCTTTGTCAGAGAAGATTGATGGAGCTGGCTTGTTACATTCTGTAAACTAACATAAGCTATACATATTTAACAAAGAAAACAGAAAAGTCAAAATAATACAACAGTTATTAAATGCGAGTTTGTAATATCAGCTAAAAAAAAACAAAAAACAAAAAAACAGGTATTGAAAAAAAGAAATTTAATACAGTACATACACTAAGCATTATTAAAGAAGAAAAGACATACTTGAAGTCTCCCTGCAGGTCCCTCTGAATTTCTCCTTGCCATCGTGATCTTCCAACCTTCTCGAGCATACAGTATGAACAATCTGGTAACTTTATTGAAGGATCACCTTCCCATCCAAACAGAGCACGTGACCGCAAGGTCTGAGAAGCAACAATCACAAGTTTCTCTCCCCATCTACAAGATAAATATGAGGAAAGCATAAATTCATCTTCGGATCTAAAAATTTTATTAGTGGTCTGGTAAAGTTTGATCATTTTCTTTGGCTTTCTTCGATTTTCATCTGGTGATCCAGCCAGAAAGTCTGTTCCTTTTCAAAAGCACAAGCTCTCCAGAAGAACACATCAGTTCACATGAATGACACAAACCACTTAACACTGGTGGGGGTGTTTAGAATGTGTGAGTTGGAGCTTCAACTTGTTAGTGTTTTTAAATCTGCTAGTACATTTATCACTACCCTCTCACTAGACCAATGATGGCAAACCTTGGCACCGCAGATGTTTTGGAACTACATTTCCCATGATGCTCATGCTCTCATGGGAAATGTAGTTCCAAAACATCTGGGGTGCCAAGGGTTTGCCATCACTGCCCTAGACTGTCAAAGCTACAATTTGCTGTGCCTCCTGTGTTCATTCATCCACAATGGAGGGGTGTTACTGGCCAGATCACTAGGTGAAAACAGAGGTAAAAAGGCTAAAGAAATGAAAACCGATGCAGCCACCATATCTAAATGACTGGCAAGCTGCAACAATACATTTTTGGTCCAATTTTTGGTTTTGGGTTTAATACCGCTTTGATGTGCAAACTCTTTTCAACCACTGTAACCACTTCCCTACCGTACTATTGTAATAGGACGGCGGCAGGAACCCTTTGTCCCTCCGGGGGGGCGCTGCCATATGACGTTTTTTTCCCGTGCGCGCCCCCACCGCATTACTCGGCATTCGATGCGCGTGCCTGGCGGCCGCGATGTCCGCAGGGAACCTGCGATTGCCCGTGAACATGGCAGGACCGTGGATCTGTGTGTGTAAACACACAGATCCACGTCCTGTCAGAGGAGAAGAGACCGATGTGTGTTCCCAGTACAGAGGAACGCAGATCGGTCACCTCCCCTTGTGAGTCCCTGCCCCCTTCAGTTAGAACACACTTTAGGGAACATAATTAACCCCTTGATCGCCCCCTAGTGTTAACCCCATCTCTGCCAGTCACATTTACACAGTAATCAGTGATGTTTTATAGCACTAAATCGCTGTATAAATGTGAATGGTCCCAAAATCGTGTCAAAAGTGTCCGCGATATGTCAGTCACAATAAAAATCTGAGATCGCCGGCATTACTAGTAAAAAAATAAAAATGCAATAAATGTGACCCCTATTTTGTAGACAATCAACATACGCTTATTGCATTTTTTTTTAACCAAAAATATGTAGAAGAATACGTATCAGCCTAAACTAAGGAAAAAAAAAAAATGTTTAATATATTTTTTGGGGGATATTTATTATAGCAAAATGTAAAAGAAATTTTTTTTTTTTCAAAATTGTCGCTCTTTGTTTTGTTTATAGCGCAAAAAATAAAAAAAAGCGCAGAGGTGATCAAATACCATCAAAAGAAAGCTCTATTTGTGGGGGAAAATATTATCAACATTTCAAATGGGTACAGTGTTGCATGACCGTGCAATTGTCATTCAAAGTGTAACAGTGCTAAAGGCTGAAAATTGGTCTGGGCAGGTTTAGGATATCCCTGTATTTGCATGTGCCAACGTCATGCAGCACATGCGCACTTAAGCCAACTGAAGCAAGGGCACGTACGTGCCGTTGCTTCAGTTGAACTGTGCCGTTCCCGGCGGCTCCCACGTGCATGCGCGGAAGGGACGTCTTCGCAGCTCCGGCCAATCACAGCGCCAGAACCGCGATACCTAAAAGTAACCTCTGGGATAAATGTCGCCGGCCAGAGTGGGAGTCGAGGACGGCTGCAGGGGCTTCGTTCTCGTTTATCTTGCAGGGTGTTTTTTTTCCCCAGGAGGGTTTACAACCACTTTAACTATGCCGAGATTTTTTTTCTAAAAACTGTATTACTATTTAAACAAAGTCAGTGCATATTAATGCATATCTTTGTACAGTATAGTAGGAAAATCACAAAAAATGATTATGTATAAATCTGTGTAATACAAACCCTCGAGTACCTTAAGATACACGGATACACGGATCCAATCCCAGACAGTTCAGCAGAACCTGCCGAGATTCGAACAGTGTATGGGCATGCTGAACATACCAAGTTGATCGATCTACTTGGGTACAACCAGCATGCCTGTTTTTACCTGTGATTATAGCTATCGGCTGCTATAGCCGCTAGCATTAAGCACTCCCCCCCCCCCCCCCGGAAAATAAATTGACTTGGCAGGAGGTTTTCCCGCATTAACACGGTCTGTGTTGGAGAAATACAGCAAATTTCTTCCCTGCATCCCGTGGTCGCAGGAAAGAAATTTGCTCTGTGTAGAGATAATATTACGTTCGATTTTGGAAAATATAAAACTTCATACCCACCTGGCAATTGCATCTTCACACGTGATTGAGTGTTTTCTCAGGTGCTCTGCAACCGAAACTCGTTTGTTAAAAAAACGGCATGAGCCTTGGATTCCATTTTTATGATCTGTTATAGCATGAACTGGGTATATGTCGTCAGAGCAAAAATCACCTTTGGCTTTAAGTACACTTGGATCACAATCATGCTCCTCATACCTGAAAAATATATGATGTATACAGTTAGGATTTAGAATGGGTTAATTATAAACTGCTCTATAAACTTTCAGATCAAATTTTAATTGACTAAAACAAAAAAAAAATGTATATAGATTTATACTTATTTGTAAAAAAAAAAAAAAAAATAATAAAACCCCATGTATCATTATCCTGCCACTTTACAATTATGTGCCACTTTGAGTTGGTCTATCACATAAAAGCCCAATAAAATACATGTATGTTTTTGGTTGTAACATGACAATGTGGAAAATTGCAAGGGGTGTGAATACCTGTTCAAGGCAGAGTGCATGAATATTACACTATGTTACCAAAAGTATAAGGAAGCATGCCTTTACATGCACATGAACTTTAATGGCATCCCAGTCTTAATCAGTAGGGTTCAATAATGAGTTGGCCCACCCTTTGCTGCTATAAAAGCTTCAACTCTTCTGAGAAGGCTGTCCACAAGGGTTTAGGAGTGTGTCTATAGGAATGTTTGACCATTCTTTCAGAAGCTCATTTCTGAGGTCAGGCACCGATGTGGACGAGAAGGCCTGACTCACAGTCTCTGTTCCAATTCATCCTAAAGGTGTTCTATTGGGTTGAGGTCAGGACTGTGTGCAGGCCAGTCAAGTTCCTCCACCCCAATTTTTCTCATCCATGTCTTTATGGACCTTGCATTGTGCACTGGTTTAAATTATTTGGTGGAGGGGGGGATTATGGTGGGGGGTTGTTTTTAAAGGGCTGGGCTTGGCCCCTTAGTTCCAATGAAGGGAACTCTTAAGGCATCAGCATACCAAGACATTTTGGACAATTTCATGCTCCCAACTTTGTGGGAACAGTTTGGGGACGGCCCCTTCCTGTTCCAACATGACTGTGCGCACCTGTGCACAAACAAGGTCCATAAAGACATTGATGAGCGTTTTTGGGGTGGAGGAACTTCACTGGCCTGCACAGAGTCCCAACCTCAACCCGATAGAACACCTTTAGGATGAATTAGAGCAGAGACTGCGAGCCAGGCCTTCTCATCCAACATCAGTGCCTGATCTCACAAATGCGTTGCTGGAAGAATGGTCGAACATTCACAGACACACTCCTAAACCTTGTGGATAGCCTTCCCAGAAGAGTTGAAGCTGCTATAGCTGCAAAGGGTGGGCCAACTTAATATTGAACCCAATAGACAAAGACTGGGATGCTATTAAAGTTCAAGTGCGTGTAAAGGCAGACATCCCAATACTTTTGCATCCTACTCAAAGTGCACTTGGAAGTGCAGTCGCTGTAGATCCGACGGGGACATGCAAGGAAGATAAAACACAGCATTTTAGCTTGCACGATTGAATAATTAAATCAGCAGAGCTTCCCCTCATTTCAGATCTACCCTTAAATTTACAGCGACTGCACTTTCAGTGCAATGTCAAGTGCACTTTTCACTTGAAGTGCAAACTGGATTTGCTTTTCGGAAATAACCCCCATAGTATCCTCACCAAAGTGAGTACACGCCTCACATTTTTGTAAATATTTTATTATATCTTATATGTGACAACAGTGGCGAAATTACCAGGGTCGCAACAGTTGCCGTTGCGACTGGGCCCTTACGTTCCGACATTGTGGGGGGGCCCTAGGGCCCACCCCAAGCAAAATCCATTTTAGACAGGCTGTGCCAATTCCCGGTGTACAGTGCCGGGGAGCAAGATCCAGCACTGAGCTCCAGTTCCCTGGCTAATGGGGTGAACCAGCGTGGGCACTCGTGACATTTGGTCCACATCTCTTGCAGGGTGCCCCGTGTCCCACATGCAGTGATCGTCCCCTCTGTGGCAGTCGGCAGGTCTCCCCGCCGCTGACTGCACACCTCACTGAAGCTGGACCCTCCTCCCTGGCTCCGATGTTCTCCTGTACATACACAGACAGGAGGAGATGGGGAGGAGAAGTATAGAACTTTAAGAGCAGAGGGTGGTGGGGAGTTGCACCAAGGGCTCCGCGGTGCTGTGTAACTGTGGAGCTCCAGAGCCATGGTGTTGACAAAATCATGTGCACAGGGGCCAGCTGACTCCATAATGCTCCCAAAGTTCAGTCTTTCTGAAAAACTAAGATTTATGAGGGTAATCGATTTGAACTCTGTATGATTTCCTGCCAGTTTATCAGAGTGGCTTGTTACTCTAGGAAATGTTCTGGACATTTTGCATGTTCAGTTTATGTTGGTTCATAGTCAACATCAGTTTATAGACAAAGAATTGTTCGTTTTTGCAATAGTTAAGGAAGCTAAAGCATTGTTGGCTTAAGTAGTGCCATTAATTTGGGCCCTTGTACAGGCACACAGATGGCAATTATTAGAAATAGGGCTTTTGATTTCATATGCCATAATAATAGGTAGGTGTTCTCCTTTATAACCTCACAGGTGGTGGTTGGTAAAAATGTCAAACTACCGCTTGCTAATATGGTCTCCACTAGGACTATTTAGGTAAAATTACAAGATGAAGCTGGGATCTGCCTTTCCCCAACCAGAAGTCCCAACCTTTCTTCTTCAGTTACTTTACTTTCCTGCTATTTGCTGGTGAAATGGGTGTTGCCTCTTTAGGCTAAATTTAAAGCGAATGCCAGGATTAGGACCATTCAAGTGTTTTTTGGCTTGAACATTGGTCCATGTCTGAAAACAAAGCTCTTAACCCGTGTCAAAGAACTGTGCCCTTTATCACTACATGCAAGGTTCCCCTTAAAAGTAATCTAAAGTATTCTTGGGAGAGTTGGGTGCTTTGCTTTATTATGATACAGCGTTATTGGAAGCTATATCTGACATAAAAAATAAAATAAATAAAAAAAACTGGAGCTGCTGTGTGTTTTCATGTATTCAGAGGAGGGAACCAATAGTAACTGGGGGGGGGGGGGGGGGAGCAATGTAAATACACCTGGGAGAAGTGATGAGTGGGGGGGTAAGAGAATATGTGATGGGGGGTGCTTTGGGATAGCATAGGACAGGATGCTGGGTGTTGTGGAAATTTCATGAAGATGTATTTAATACGTATTGTCATAGTGTCACCCATTGTTGGTTCTCCCGCAGCCTGCTCAAAAGAGCTGACTGGGGCAGACTGAGACTGGTTGAGATACACTTCCTGATTTGGAGAAGGGCGTTTGTGGAGTAAAACTTAGAGAAAAAAAAAAGATTGGACAGCCGCACTTCCACAAAATCCTTAAAAAGATTGCCTTTAATGGTAAAAAGAAAACAGCACTACAAGTCACAGCAGACAGTGGGGTGTATAGCTTGACGCGTTTCGCACTGTAATGTCAGTGCTTAGTCATAGGGTGTTTGTGGAGTGGGGGTGTCGGCCGGCCAAAGGGCCCCTGTGTCATGCACAGATATTCGCCTGTGCGATGCGTCCACTCTGCAAAACGCATTGTCGGTTTAGCGGATGTGCGCTCCTGTCATCTCTCGGTGCCTGATCAACACTGTTTTGTGATGTGGGCATACACCTGCAGATAAGCTCCCCTCATCAGGAACTGTGTTCATTGGTTATTGTATTATTACTGTATCGTATTGTCATTGTATTACTGTATCGTTATTGTATGTATCCCTTTCGGAAGGGTTATCATATATTGTCTCATCCATATATGGGCATTTGCTGTGTCGAGACCCCATGCTGTGTCCTGGCTTCCACTGGAGGAGGTCACATGCTGTGACATCACTTCGTGTTGGTCACATGCTGTGATCTCCTCAAATCAGCTGTGGTCTGTGAAGGCTTTTGTTGTAATAAAAGGACTGCGTGTGGGCATCACCAGGCAGTCTTGTGATGATGGCGAACTGAGAACAAGCTGGTGTCAATGGTCTGTTATTGAATAAATGGAAGGGGATGAATGGTGAGTGAACCTTTTAGCTTAAAGATGGATTATTTCACCAAGATGAAGTGTGTGCTTACTAGCACAGGCAGAATGGCGGTGTGCTCTGCATATCACCAAAAAACGGTCATGTCATGGGGGAGTCAGATTTCACACCACACCTTGTTAAGTCCTGTCCCCTCCCAAAGCGCCCCCCAGCATATATCCCCCCCCCCCCCCCAATCAAAGAGGTGCCATGTGTCTAAGTGGGGGCAATTGCAGCATCTGGGATCCAGATAAAAATCCTTAGTATTCATCTTCAATCACCCACATCTGCCAAAAAAAGCCAGAGAAGGCAGATATAGTGTAGTATCGCTTGTTTATTGTTAAAAATGTCACTTACAATTTTTCCAGCAGGGGAGTGCAACAGCATGTAAAGAACAACCTAGTGCGGTTGAAGTCCGTTCAGACAGCGCTATCTGATCATCAGTGTATGCTGTGCATTAGGCAAACCCTGCCAGCAAAAAGTGACAAAGTGCGTGTCAGACCTAGCTTTTATGCATTTCACGTTCCAGCACACGTCATCGGGAAGTGGGTCTGACACTAATGTTTGTAGCTTAAATAGTGGACCAACCCCCATGATTGGTCCAATCCAAAACATAGATTAAAATATAAAATGTTTGCTAATGCGATCAACTGACTTCCACAGCTCCTAGGGAGTCCCATTTCATAGCAAATTTAAAACTATTTAATATATTTAAAGGGGAGGTTCACCCTAAAAACGACTTTCTATTATTACATTGGCCCCCCACATTACAATACAATTATGCCTATATTTTTTTTGTGCTGTACATACCTTGGTACAGCTAATTCACCCATGGCTTCCGGGTTGCAAGTCCCGCGGGAGTGGGCGTTCCTAACATGCGGTTGATTGACGTGATGACCAAAAACGAGCTCCCCCCGTCGCGTAAGCTGCGTCACGATTGCCGAAAGGAGCCGAACGACGGTGCGCAGTATAGCGCTGACTCGCCGTTCGGCTCCTTTCGCCACTCGTGACGCAGCTTACGCGATGGGGGGGGGGCTCGTTTTTTGTCATCACGTCAATCAACAGCATGTTAGGAACGCCCACTCCCGCGGGACTCGCAAACCCGGAAGCCACGGGTGAATATGCTGTATCAAGGTATGTACAGCACAAAAAAAAACATAATAGGCATAATTGTATTTTAATGTGGGGGGCCAATGTAATACTAGAGTCGTTTTTAGGGTGAACCTCCCCTTTAAAATGCCATTGAGGACAATAAAAATTAAAAAGATTACCAAAATTAACGCAGCTTGTTTACAGAGACCTTTTCTTATGAGAGTGGAACGCATCAATCTAAATACCATCTACATTCTGAGCATTACTATACAAATAAGGATCTATTAACCACTGGGCACTTAAACCCCCTTAATAACCAGACCACAATTTTCAGCTTTCGGTGCTCACACATTTTGAATGACAATTACTCAGCCATACAACACTGTACCCAAATTTTTGTCCTTTTTTTTCACACAAATAGAGCTTTCTTTTGGTGGTATTTAAATCACCGTTGGGTTATTTATTTTTTGCGTGAAGAAAAAAAAAAAAAAAAAAAGACTGAAAATTCTGTAAAAAATAATGTTTGTCTGTTATAAAATTTAGCAAATTAGTATTTCTTCTTCATACATTTTGGCCAAAATTTATACTGCTACATATATTTGGTAAAAATAAGTACAAATTGGTGTATATAAGTTGGTCTTTGTGCAAGTTATAGAGTTCACAAGCTATGGTGCCAATATCTAAAAATGTTATTTAAGAACAGCTGTCATAACAGCTGGTTTGGCAGCATTATTAGAAAAGGAAGAGGAAGCAAGGAAGCAAAGGAGGAGGATGAGGATGAGAAGAAGACGTCGCTACTAGAACATCCAATCATTGCTAATAGAGATAACAGAGGCCAGTCCTGGGCCATGTATGAGAATTTGCATGGTTTTGAGGACAAGTTTTTCAACTATACCTGGATGTCGATCGCAAAGGCAAGTACATATGCTATATGTGGATATACACATATGAACTAGCCCATTTTTTATATATTGTTTTTTTACTATAGATCTTTTTCTAGATTAAGTCTTTATGAGCCCCAAAGATTGGATATATATTTTGTAGCATTGACCCTACAGAATAAAATGGCAAATGTAGCTGAATTGGTTGTTATCCACCTAATGCCAACCATCCAATCTACTCAGTATTACTGGGGTGATGGGTGAACTTGCATGCATCACCCCAGTAGAACCCCTTCAATCAAAGGCAGCATATTTGCATATGGTAGGCTTAAAGCGGTAATGTGTGTGTGTAGTTACCATTGGTTGATATCTCTTATTTTCAATATAGTAAATTACTTTCTTTTTTCATGTTTTTATTAACAGTTTTGACAAATTGCTTGGTCTGGTTTACATCCATCTGGAGGGACAGAATACATCATATAGGAGGAGTATCTCACCTACTGAAAGACTGATTATTACACGAAGGTAAACAATCCATTTTTTGATGCACATTAGTAGCATATTTTCAACATTATAGTAAAGTCCAGCCTGAGCTTGTTTGTCTGGTCTTCTCCAAAGGGTCACATGAGTGCAGCTGCCTTTACTGATAGCAGTCCCAGCCTCTCAGCAAGCTGCTCTCCGCCCCTCCACAGCTCAAAGCTCCAATGAGCGAGGAGAGCTGCTGACTGACAAACATCCAAATAATTTAACAGTATAATTTCGAAAAATAGCAAAAATAATTATTTGTAACTTTACAATTGTTCATAAGTTGGTTGGTAATCAGAACGGGAGGTTGCAGAGCCGGTGAAAGGCCTTGGGGGGAAGGTGTCGGTGGGAAATTTGTTGATTTATGAAAGAATCTCTGGGTACCTGGTGCGCAAATTGTTGGACTAGGGGAGGGAAATGGATGGGGATCAGTGGATTGGCAGGATTTATCCTATTCCCATACTCATCTGAGTATGGATAGAAGCAAGGGGGATAGTAGGGGTGGGTTCTGGGTGGCGGAGGGTTTGGCTAATTATAGTAGGGGCCGGAATGGTGGCTCAAAAATTTGTGACGAGGCAGTTGCTGGCGCATCGTGCATACTAGCATCCAGGAGGTCCATCACAGCCTTTTTGACAGTATTCTTCCGCTCCTGGGGATTTTTAGCATGCCTGCGACCATTAAACCAAATCCATTGTCTTTCGTTTGTAGATCATCCAATTTTTGATTCATCCGTTTGACAAGGTCAGCAAATCGCTCCATGTTTTGACCATGCCTTTCCCTTGGTGGTCTGCTTCTGCATTGGATTCATAGGCAGATAGGCCCAGCGGTCTGCTCTATATATGAAGAAGCCACTCCTAGGTTGCTCTCCTGTGCTGCTTCCAATTCTTCCACAAAATGCTCCAGTGACTGCGACCCTCCTGCTTCTGGACATGCCTCCTGTCCTTCCTCTTTCTCGCTCGCTCTTCCCAACTGGATTGTGTTCTGCATTAAACATATAATACAATTAAGGCACACCCTTTATAGAACTGTATAGTATTATTTACAAATATGAAATTATGTTATGTCACACTCTAAGATCCACGAAAGGCCTCAAACTCCAGCTCTTCTGCGTGGACATAGGGTACCACCCTTTTATTCCAGATCCACTTCTGGCCTCCATGTTTTCTGATGTATCGCTTGAAGCTTGTCTTTCAGATACCTGGCAACCGGTCATTCCCTAGTTAGCCTACATTATAAGTTCATGGTGGGCAGGTCGACAATCAGCTACATCATCCGAGAAACCTGCCAGATTTTATGGGACACGCTTAACATCATAGTTATGAAGAGGCCTACACAAGAGAATTGGCGGGATACTGCAAAGCTGTTTTGAAGTCTGTGCAATTTTCCCAATTGCATTGGAGCTATAGATGGAAAGCACATGCATGTCATTAAGCCTGTTAGAAGCACAAGTATGTTCTTCAATTACAAAAAATATTGCTCCTTTGTACTGCTTGCCATGGCCGATGCAAACTACTGTTTCACCTATATAGATAAAAGGATCCTACAGAAGTAGCTGCGGTTCATGTATTTTTCCAAAGTCCTCCTTTGGTGAAAGGCTACAAGATAATTGGCTAGATATTCCTGATAACTGTCTTCTTCCTGGCACAACTTGAACCCCCGCTACCCTATGTGTTTCATTGCGGATGAGGCTTTTGCGTTGGGGGGGGGGGGGGGGGGGGGGGGGGGGGGGGGGGGGGGGGGGGGGGGGGGGGGGGGGGGGGGGGGGGGGGGGGGGGGGGGGGGGGGGGGGGGGGGGGGGGGGGGGGGGGGGGGGGGGGGGGGGGGGGGGGGGGGGGGGGGGGGGGGGGGGGGGGGGGGGGGGGGGGGGGGGGGGGGGGGGGGGGGGGGGGGGGGGGGGGGGGGGGGGGGGGGGGGGGGGGGGGGGGGGGGGGGGGGACACCTAATCAGGCCTTGCTCCAACAGGAACCTGACTACTAAGATGGTTTTTAACCATCGCCTAACAAGGGCAAGAAGGGTGGTCGAGTGCAGTTTTTGGAATTCTTGCCAATAAATGGCGTTTGTGTTACATATGCCTATTGCATTAAAACATTGAAAATGCAGTTACTGCTGTCAAAGCAGCATGCGTGGTGCACAATTATGTCCGGCTACATGACAGGTACTGTTTTGAGGATTCACTTATGCATGACATGGAAAGTGCACACCTCAGTGCTACGAGGGGATCCTGTGATGGTGCCACTGTTCGTGAGCAATTTGCTTTGTACTTACTTTCACCGGCTGGTGAACTACAATTGCATTTGGACGCCATTTCCTAACTGCATTGATAACTTCTTTGTCATAGACGTGGTAGGCCACTAGGTGGCGCTAACGGCGCAGTGGCGCGCACGGGTGCGCGCAATAGCGGCAATGGCGCACCAGCGCGCATGGGAGCGCGCGTTCACGGCACATCGGTGCGCACGGGCAATCGCGGCAACGGCGCGCGGGGCACGTGCCAACGCCATTTTGTCGCCAGTTCAGGCTATTTAATGGGGCTCATCCCATAGCCTCTTGCTGCTCAGTCTTCAGTGTTCCGTTTACCTACCTGATACCTGCTTGTCTTCCGTTCCTGTGAACCCGGCTTGTCTCTGACCCTTCTGATCTCCGCCTGCCCTGACCTTCGGGTTGTCTGACTCTGCTGCCCGCCTGTTACCGATCCGGCTTGAACTACGACTCTGCTGCTGCCTCTCCTCTGTACCTGATCCACCCGCCTGTGTCTGACCCAGCCTGCCTAACCCTGCCTGTACCAGCACTACAGTACACCTCCCTCCTGCTGACTGATTCCGGCTACCTGCACCAAGCTCCAGTTGTCTGCTGTCCTGCTGTTCCAGCATCCCCGGCATCTCCTTGGAGTCTACAGGAGACCACCGCAGTTCCTGCACAGCATCTCTACCAGGCGCTTGTGCGACTCTGAACTCCAGCGCTCCCTGTCTACTCTACCAGGGGTTCCGGAGTCAGAGGAACAAGAGTAGCCGCTCCCTGCATGTCAGGCTCTGCTCTGTACCAGGTACGTGACATTCTTTAAATATATTTTTAGCTTTTTTTGTAAAGTTTTCTAAAGCCTGCAGGTATTGAGTTTAATTTTTTCATGCTATGTTATACAGTCGATAACGTTTAAAATCACATGTAAATTTTACCCAAAAATTATAATTATTTTGGCTGTGGTTATCTACATATATTTACAATAGAACTAGACATCAGTGATGGACTGCACTAGGGTTCTCCATACTCTTGCCCTACAGTTGTTCCGGAACTACAATTACCATCATGCCTAGTCAAGTATGTCAGTGCCTGGGATGTTTTGCACAACACATGGATAACGGACATAAATAAATAAGGTTAAACTTGCATTTGTCACTACGTTCGCTCGGCGACAATATTTCCCAACTCTCCAAACTCAGACGACAGATCTCCAGCCAGGCATGGTCTCTCTTCAATTGATCCTTGTAGTTTGGATCAGTCTTGTCATAAAGAAATGGACGCTGCCTCACAAGCCTTATTAGAGACTCAATGGGGGTTATTTACGAAAGGCAAATCCACTTTGCACTACAAGTGCACTTGGAAGTGCAGTCGCTGTAGATCCGAGGGGAACATGCAAGGAAATAAAAAAAAAACAGCATTTTAGCTTGTGCATGATTAGATGATAAAATCAGCAGAGCTTCCCCTCATTTCAGATCTTCAGCGACTGCACTTCCAAGTGCACTTGTAGTGCAAAGTGGATTTTCCTTTTGTAAATAACCCCCAATGTCTCATTGTCTGTGATGCACTTCCCTGTGGGCTGGCAAACATTGTGCATTCAGGTCGGTCACAAACAGAGACAACGGCCTACAGGAAGTACTCTGTGTGAAGGAGGGGGGCTGCCCGTTAATAGTGGGGAGTACTGGGTAAACTTTTTTCTTCTTCCTGTTAAGTCGCTTCACTATAGACGAGGATCTGACTTGGAGGCAAGTACAAGTCGCTTAGAAGTAGTACAGGAACCTTTTCAGAAGTCGGATTGGCTTTAGTAGTGTACATAAGACGTCTCTCATTAGCTATAACATTTCTCATGTACTGCGACTTTGGGCGACTTGAGGTCTGACAAGTCGGATCCCAAGTCACCCCAGTGTGAACCGACACTTAATGAATCTGAGCTTCAAGCCATTTTTATAGGGATAAAGCCATTGTAAATAGAGAATTTACTTCGCTTACTGTAAATTTGTGTTAATTATTATTGATGTGTATTCAAGCTGAGTGTAATTGGACTGGACGAATTCTGACATTACTGACATTATGGATGAGGGATCAGATGCATCATATGGATGGCCAATGCATAATCCCTAGTGGAAAGCGCCACCCCACCTGTTCACTAGTTCTAATTTTTCTACTTGGTTCCCAAGTTGTTTGGGCATTTTTTGCTTTTCCATCTCTGCACCAATCTGCTGCTTTTTGCCATTATTGAGCCACCGTAGTTTTCCATACTTCTGACAGGAAGCAAATAGAGTGATTTTAGCGATCTTCCACTCATCTTCCGGCACCTCAGAGTTGCCGCTGCGAAATTTCCGGTGTGCGCAGTGGCATCAAGTGTCACTTCCGGTGCGGCGGGACCTTCTGTTCAGCCTATTGTTTGTCCTCAGTCCTTTTGGCACCAAACGAACTGGAGGGGGGTATAAGGAGGCAATCATCTCTCATTGTGATTCTCAGTCCACTGAAGGAAGGAACCTTGGAAGTGCTCCAGTTACAAATAGGTATTTAGAGGATCGATTTAGCTCTCTCTCACCTGTCAATTTTGTAAGTTTAGACCAGTGATATGCAATTAGCGGAACTCCAGATGTTGCCAAACTACAAGTCCCATGAGGCATAGCGAGACTCTGACAGCATCAAGCATGACACCCAGAGGCAGAGGCATGATGGGACTTGTAGTTTGGCAACAGCTGGAGGTCCGCTAATTGCTTATCCCTGGTTTAGACTTTGTTTCATTTAAGGAATACCTGTAACATTGTGGCAACTGCCATTAGGAAAAACGTTCTCTCTTTGATGGTTTCCTTTTTGACCAAGTTGTTAAAAATCTTGTGTGTTCCAATTTCATATGGGGCATGGTTAATATAAAAAGGTAGGCTACTTAGAAGATTCCCTTTTCATATTTTAGAATTTTTTATTAGGGACAATTTTGAGATATTTATATACCTTCAATGCAGATGGACTTATAGATCCTCCCAGTCTATTTCCCCTCTCTATGATACTCCCAAGTCGGTCCTACACATCCTTCTATAATCAAGAGAGGTCTTTATTCTTAAATACACAGGTTGGTACTATGATCAGTGCATGGGTTATGTCTGTTTTCATATAAAGTCTGTGATGTATTTGTATTTATTGTGTTTTCTTTGTTATTGATTTATAATACGTATTTTTCTATTGTAGTGATCAGTTCATATACAGTGCCTGTTGTAAAAGATCTCCTGAAGAAGCCATAAAAAAGGCGCAACATGCAGAGATAAATGATATGCACTTCCTGTTGGTATACTGTGCTGATCGAACTGTGATAATTTTATGTTTTCTAATATGAACTTTTATCAATACATTTTCTATTTTTTTTTTTTTATTTCTGCTGTCTATGCGCTTTAATAAGATTAAAATGGAATTAAATTACCAACACAATTAAGGGGAATCTTTATCTACGGGACCAATTAAATGTTAAGAATATTATGCATTTTATATATTTCCCTACCGTACTATATGAATATACATACGTGTGGAGTCTATATTAACCACTTAAGGACCGCCTCCTGCAGATGTCGGCAGAATGGCACGGCTGGGCACAAGCACGTACAGGTACGTCCTCTTTAAGTGCCCAGCCGTGGGGCGCGGGACCCGATCGCCACTGGAGTGCTGCGATTGGTCCCCAGAGCTGAAGGACGGGGAGAGCTGTGTGTAAACACAGCTTCCCCGTCCTTCACTGTAGCGCTGTCATTGATCGTGTGTTCCCTGTTATAGGGAAACTCGATCAATGACGTCACACGTCCAGCCCGCCCCCCAACAGTTTAGAAAACACAGATGAGGTCACACTTAACCCCTTCATCGCCCCCTAGTGGTTAACTCCCAAACTGCAATTGTCATTTTCACAGTAAAGCAATGCATTTTTTGCTGTGAAAAATGACAATGGTCCCAAAACTGTCAAAATTGTCCGACGTGTCTGGCCATAATGTTGCAGTCACGAAAAAATTAAATCGCCTTTAGTAGAAGAAAATAAAAAAAAAAAAAAAATGTATAAAAAAGTGCAATAAAACTATCCCCTATTTTGTAAACGCTATAAATTTTGCGCAAACCAATCGATAAACGCTTATTGCGATTTTTCTTACCAAAAATAGGTAGAAGAATGCCTATCGGCCTAAACTGAGGAACATTTTTTTTTATATATATATGTTTGGGAGGCACTTCGCACAAGCCGCGCAATTGTCAGTTAAAGCGACGCAGTGTCGAATCGCAAAAACTGGCCGGGTCTTTAGCTGCCTAAAGGTCCGGGTTCTAAAGTGGTTAATAACGTAAATATATTTTATTAAATATTGATTATCTACTGAGCTTTAAGATCTATTAATCAGATGGAGGGTTACTTATGCTCACCCATTATTATGAAACTATTTAAGACAAAATCTATTTGAGGCCGCCCTAGGCATTAAAACCTGGGTCTCATAGATCCATGCCTGATTTGCGCTGACTTAATTGCCCAATTAACCCCCCCCCCATGGTGATTTACCTTTTTCTATGGCGCAAAACTTAGCTGACCAGGATTTCTATCATTGACATCTCTGAAATGTTTGGAAACACTGTATTCTTTACCCCCCCCCCCTTTAAAATCATTGATGTGTTTGCGCACCCTCACCAGTTACAATATTCAAAAGAATAAGACTGAATATATCATTAGAAGACACTGGAATGTATTATTACGAGATAAATTATTAGGAGGAGGAGTCCTTCCTCAGCATCCCTCCTTTGCTTACAAGAAAGCACCCAACTTGGGAGACATTTTAGTTTAGCCCAGGGAACACTAGACCCCCCCCCCCAATAAAAACTTAATAGGACCATAGGGACCTTAACTCCCTTTCTCACAGGTTTTTATGCCTGTGGGAAGTGTTTAGCCTGTAGGACTACAAGAGAAAGCAATGTAAAAAAGAAAAGTGATTTTTTTGGCTACGGCCACGGGAAGAGTACACAAGATAAAGGATTTCATCACTTGTTCTTCCGAAGGGGGTTGTATACATGCTCGAGTGTTTCGTGTAAGCTCCAGTATGTACGTCGCACATCTAGACCTCCACTGGTGAGGGTGCGCGAGGGTACACATCAATACGATAAAAAAAAAAAAAAAAAAAAAAATTATGAATACTGTGATTTCAGAGATGTCCATGATAGAAATCCTAGTCAGCCTAAGTTTTGGGCCATAGAAAAGGTAAATCACCATTGGATGGGGGGTTAATTATATAAGGCAATTAAGTTAACGCGAATCAGCAAGCCCAGGCGGGATCTACCAACCACCTGTCAGATCTACTGGTTGCTGACCCTGGTTGTAGAAGGTGCTGGTGAAGTTGGTACAGACAGAAGGTTGGTACAAAGGTAAAGGGCTTGCGCTCTCTTGAGAAAGGAGAGTTGAGTCCTCTAGTTATGGGCTAGCTACAATTCGAGCAGGTTCCCATGGTATTCCCAGTTTACCGGTACTCAGTCGCACAGCTTGCCCAGCACAGAGTGGACGAAGGGATTTTGTAGATTTATCAAAATACAGTTTTTGCCTTTTTATGTTTATTATCCTCTGAGCTCTTACTCAATCATGTGGAATAGACTGAGGCTGCAATTTCTGTGGTGCAATAGGCACTGTGGTCCTCAGTGTTCTACCCATTGGCAGCTGTGCAGGTGAGCATAAACCTCTAATAGGTGTTAAACTATCGTGCAACAGTCCTAGGTACACATCCTGCCCTGAGGATTGTACTTTCAGTATAATGGATTTGGCTATGCCAACACCTTCTTCTCTGCTAGACCATTGGCCTGTGGGTGATAAGGGTTTGTGCCCGATTCCCCATTCACGCAGGAAGCACTGGAACTCAGAACATGAGAATTGTGGCCCATTATCAGACACAAGTTCTTCACACTACATGTCTTAAAAGCCCATATGACTGTTGCTGCTTTTAAGTTCCTTAGCTGCACTAGCTCAAAGTATTTGCTGTAGTAATCTACTACTAGCAGGTAATGGTTGTCCTCGAAATGAAAAATATCTGTAGCCAGTCTATGCCATGCCCGTGAAGGAGCATTCTCCATGGTAGAAGAGGTTCTTTTGCATTGTGTTTTTGAAATGTCTGGCAGGTTTCACACTTCACAAGTGTCTCAACATCAAAGTCCAAATTAGGCCAGTAGACAAACTCCCGTGCTCTGCGCTTACACAGAGTGATGCCCAAATTCCTCCGCTGGATGTGTTTCAGTACTTCTGCCTGTTGTGACTTAGGAATGAGAATACGGTCACCCATAAATATGATATCCAAATTAATGTACAGCTCATCTTTCATAGGCCAGAATCCCCATAGTTCAGGACACAGCTTTGTTCGTTTTTCTGGCCAGCCATTGCACGACACGAGTTGGTTTTTCTAGAACTTTATCCTCTTTGGTGTCTTGTCTTATCTTCTCCAGCTGTACATCCGATATTGGAATGTTCGCTAGTACTGTATGTACCTGTTCTTCCAACTTAGGTTTATCCTGTGCTTCATGTCCTTCTAGAAACACCCTAGACAGGGTATCTGCCATTGGAATTTCCTTTCCAGGTTTATACTTTACTGTGAGATCATACTGCTGTAATTTCATAACCATCCGCTGCAGACATGGAGGTGTAGAAGCTAGCGATTTCTGTAGGATGTACGCCAATGGCTTGTGGTCTGTTTCCACAACTACCGGGCGACCATATATGTACTGGTGAAATTTCATCCATTCACAATAGCCAGCATCTTTCTCAATTTGGGCATATTTGGCTTGCGTTTGGGGTCAGTGCTCGTGAAGCATATGCCACAGTATGTCCTTGTTGTGCGAGTACAGCACCTAACCCAAACTGGGATGCATCCACTTGAAGTACAGTGTCAGTTTACGTCAAAAAATTTCAGTATTGGCCCTGGATGTTTAATAATCAGTTTTTTTTTCACTTTGTCGAAAGTCTCTTCCATGTTTGCATTCCAACACTAAACAGCATCCTTCTGTAGCAGTGTACGTAGCGGTGTTATCTGTTGAGCAAGGCCCTGAGAGAACTTGGATAGTTGAAAATACCTAGTGATGTCTCCAGCTTCTTTCTGGAGGTTGGGGCCTTCATGTTAAGAACTGCTGTAATCTTCTTTGGATCAGGCTTCAAACCCTCTTTGGTTAGTTGGTGTCCAAAATATGTACCGTATTTATCGGCGTATATCGCGCACTTTTTTTGCCCTGAAAATCAGGGCAAAATCGTGGGTGTGCGGTATACGCCGATACCCGCTTTCCCGCGCCGAGTTTTGAATACTGCTCCGACATATACCGAGCGCAGTACACTCGGGTATATTCGGCCAGTCTCGGCTTCTTCCGCGGTCACGTCCTGGACGTGAGCGCGACAGTTGCCGAGCCTGCCCGAGTGTACTGCGCTCGGTATATGCTGGCGCAGTATTCAAAACTCGGCGCGGGAAACGAGTGGGGAGGACGCCGCACCCGCCGAAGAGGACACCGGACCCGCCGCAGAAGGACACCGAAGCCGCAGAAGGACGCCGGACCCGACGAGGCCGCTGCGCAAGACACCAAAACTGTAAGTACAAAAATAACTTTTTTTTCCACAGGATTGGGGGTCACTTTTGGGGTGCGCGGTATACGCGGGAGCGCGTTATACCGCGATAAATACGGTAACTTTTTCTACCCCAATCTGCATTTTGTTTGGATTGAGTGTGAGATTCTTCTCACCACACCGATTGAGCAAAGCAGTAAGGTTTTTGTCACGTTCCATTTGATCTTTTCCATAGACCAGCAAAACATCAACTATTACTTCAACACCCTGTAGACCAGCGATCAATTTGTGCGATTTCTTTTGAAATATTTCCTGTGCAGATGCTATGCCGAAAGGTACCTTTGTGAAGCGCCATCGACCCGAAGGGGAGTTAAAAGTGGTCAAGTAACTGCTGGCTTCATCAAGACGCAATTGCCAGTAACCAGAATGGGCATCTAGTACACTGAATACTGTTGCTTCTACTAGCTTGTGCGATATATCCTCTATGGTGGGGAGTTTGTAGTGTTCTCTCATTATGACTGTTCAAATCACGTGGGTCAATGCATATACGAATTGCACCTGTGTTCTTCTCCACCACAACCATAGAACTGACCCATTCCGATGGTTCTGTGACCTTTTTTACTACTCCCAGCTTCTCCATCCTAGCGAGTTCTTGTCTGACTTTAACCACAAGAGTTAAAAGGTGAATGACAGGCTGTGCCCTCTCTTTTTTATACACATGCGGCTTACACCCGAGAGGCACCCCAGGCCCTTGAATAGATCACAATATTCACGTTTAATGTCAGCCTCTGTGCCCACCATCCACAGTCATTTTGATCTTCACAGGTCCAATCTCTTTACTTGTTCTGAGACCTAGCACGGCTTGGGCTTGAGTTTCTATCACAAACAATTGTAAAACCTTTTCAGATCCCTTGTATGAAGATTTTGCATGACAGCAACCTGTTACTTTCCGCTTTTCACCCCCATATCCCATTAGTTTCGGTAGGTCTTGAGTCTCTAAGGGGGGTTCATTACTGAGGTGTTCCAGGTATGTGGCTTGGTGCACAATTTACTTGTGCTGCTGTATCTATTTTGAATGCGATTGTTAGAGTTGCTTCATTTGCAGACTGATGTGTTTTTTGTACTGCTGCAAGATATATTGGGGTGCAGTCTGACCCTGCATTGTCCTCTATGGCGTGTACAGAATGTGTTTTTGACCTTCCAGTTTGTGAAGACAGTTTACACACCCTGGCAAAATGTCCTCTTTGCGTGCATATCTGCCCCTTAGTCGGACAGACACCACACTTCTTGTGTGTTACTTGTCCCAGGGCCATAGGTGCCCTTTACTCCTGTGTGTGTTCTTTCTTGCCCATATCGGCTGCTGTGATTTTCTATAGCATTAATCTGGAGCTGTGTTCCTTCCAGTACCTGCATGTCCTTTGACATTTCATATGCTCTGGCAATTCTTATGGCTTTCTCAAGATTTAAAGCGGAGTTCCGGCCACAATTTCACTTTTTAAATATAAATACCCCTGTAATACACAAGCTTAATGTATTCTAGTAAAGTTAGTCTGTAAACTAAGGTCCATTTTGTTAGGTTGTTACAGCATTTAGACACTTTAAAGTGTGGGCATCATGAAGCCAGACTGTATGACTTCCTGGATTTCAGCCTTGCAGATCTCGCACATGCTCAGTGCTGCACAAGCAGTGTCCAGATCAGGTTTTAGCACCTGTGCTGTCCAAGTCACATGATTCTTTGAGACTGGGGAATGCACAGACTCCTGGAAAGTTACACCCACTACATTCCCAGGAGTCTGTGCGGTGTAGGTTAGGAAGCATTAAGCACCTAGGTGCAGGAAGTGGGAAGATTAACTATTCTGCCTAGCAACAACACTTTGAAGGCATCTAAAAACAAAATAATTTTCGTAAAGGACTAATGACATTTTTTTAAAACTACTGATGTAATGTTATATTTATGGGTGGAACTCCACTTTAAGTCTTCTTCCTGCAGCAGCTTTTCCTGAACTTCCTTAAACGTACTGCCCATCAGAATGCGGTCTTTTATCGTATCTCCAGCATCATAGAAAGCACAGTCTGTGGCAAGCAAGCGCAGCTGTGTCACCCATTCATCCAGAGACTCACCTCCACACTGCTTCCTCTCATAAAACATTTCCTTTGCACTGTGGAGTTTCTCCTTGGGTTGCAGTATGCCTCAAACTTTGCAAACAGTACCTCTGTTTAATTTTTATCCTCCCCACTTGCTTGCACACATGTCCGTTTTGTCCCACACACATCAGAAATTGTCTGTCTGCATCTGGTCCTGCAAACACAAGCTCTATCAGCTCCCTCCACTGTGACCAGTTTTCAGACACATTTCCTGATTCCAAATCCAGGGATGGAATGTTCTTTGCGTTGCCGTTTTCTGCCATGACTCTTCTGTACCCCCTCTGGTACCATGTAAAGATTTAACATGAAGGCTAGGCAGACAGCATGAGCTTGGTCTTTATTCAGTAGCCAACTTAGAACTAACTACAGCTCCCCGCCCCCCAGATCACATGACCAAAACTGTTAACAGTTTCCTAACATGCATAAGGAACTAGGCATAATAATTGAACTTGAATTATAAACGCATACACATCATCATCACACTGAGGGACAATGACACACATAGAGATCATGATGGGGAATCCAAAATGTTATAGAGGTGAGAGGGTATCATCCTATCAAGACAGCTGTAACAGAAAACTCCCCTTCAAGACAGGAAGTGATCAAAAGTCTCCCCAATGGGACACAAACAACAAGAAAACACCTGACAGGGGTTCTAAGCTTTCTGTATGCATGGAAATAGGATGCATTAGAAGGAAGAGGTAGTAAACATTGCACGGTGTGATGAGGAGTGCTGACCTGTTACACATCACTAGGGGCGGCCTCTCTTCAGGGAGTTCACACAAGTCCAGCTCCTGGTTCCGCAACATGGACTGCCACAGAAGCTGCTTAGTGGCGGCATCCAGTATGAGAGGGAAAGGGGGGGCACGAGCCTGTAACCGAAGCCATAGCGCCGGGACTGTGATCCCATCCAAACCTTCCAGAGCCACTTCATCCAACACCGATTCCAGCGCGTCCATAGTCTTGTCATTCACTAAACAACAAACCAGCGCGCTCACATCATACTAGCCTAGCCCATGTAAACTACAGGCTGACAGGAACAACGTGAGATATATTGCAAGAGCGCGAATTGTTCAGCAATTCAAAGTTCCTATTCTGGCCGCCATTTTGTTGAAGGTCCCCCCTTCACCTATATAGCGAGAGCTCCAAAAAAATGTCTGCCAGCCTATACTAGTCCGGTGCCGGTTTAGAGGACATTTTTGAAACGCACGGCCGCCTGCTGTGGTGGCGTAGAAGTGAAAGATGTCATTGGCTACAACCTGTCGAAGTCAAGGTGTGATTGGAGGGTAGAACGGCGTGACGTCTAATATCTCCGTCTGGGGCCTGCGGACATTGGTGAGCGCCGGGCTGCACAACCCTGATTGGCTGTTGGGATACTGACTGTGTATTGGTAGTTTGAAACTAGGTAACCGAAGACAACATTTGGGGACAGTTGTGTTTTTGTATGCAGCATCCGAGGCGACACCCAACTGTGCCATGTACGGTAAGTGAGTGGGCACTATACGATTGGAGTTGGTGGGATATCACTCGGGAAACTTCATGCCAGTGTACCTTTCTTCTTCTGAGCGGGGAGATGTGGTTCTCCTCCTGAATGTTTGTGGCACAGGGATGGCCAGGCTAAGATTCAAGTATAGGCAAGCTCTGTAACTGGCAGGAACGCATAATAGTCTGTAAGTTTTATCACCTGTTGTCCCAGAGGTAGATTTGTTTCCACTTCCTGTAACTGGGTGACAACGGTGTATTAGTGAAATTGCACAGAAGCATTTGCACCTTGTGGACTGGGTGGTCCTAGATTTAGACTTTTTAAAGTGACACAGTCATGAGAAGAGTACGGGGACTGGCTTCATTGTCTTTCTTCTAAAAATGCTGGTTGCCTGGCAGCACCTGATTGCTGGTCCATTCACGCTTTGTCTGTTTTGTGCATTGTGTTTGAGTGGAACTAAACCCGCTTATGCTTTTCAGCCAAGGAAGCTGCCATCTTGGCGTCTGTTTGATCTGCAACTGTCATGATGCGTCACACGTGATCAGTTATGACTCCAGCTATTTGATGGGTTGAGAGTAACCAATGTGACCGTTACATTCCTGTAATTCCGGGAAAGTCCATGCAAAAACTAAAATCCCATAATAAAAATAATCATACAAAAAATTTCCGTTCTGCGAAGGATCGTCCGATTTTCTGCTCATGGATGCCCAGCAAGTAATACTCCCGATATTATGAATGAAAAAGACTGATTGGAATAATTGTATCATATCATTTGCGAACTAACAATATGCTATTCGTTGGTGTGAATGTGAGGCATCAACACTATGGGGGTTATTTACGAAAGGCAAATCCAATTTCTTGAGGTGCTAAAATGACAGGGCAGTACACCCCCCCCCCCCCCCCCCAATTACCCCATTTTGGAAAATAGACACTCCAAGGAAATTGCTGAGGGGCTTGTTGAGCCCATTGAATATTTTTTTTTTTTTTTTTGTCCCAGGTGATTGAATAAAATGAATTTTTTTTTTTTTTTTTTACAAAATGTTGTCACTAAATGATATATTGCCCACACATGTCATTGGCATATGTGGAATTGCACCCCAAAATACATTTTGCTGTTTCTTTTCAGTGCGGAGATACCACATGTGTGGTACTTTTTGGGAGCTTCAAATTGCACTGAAAGTGCAGTTGTTGTAAATCTATGGGGTTGATCTGAAATGAGGGGAAGCTCTGCTGATTTTATAATCCAATCATGTGCAAGCTAAAATGCTGTTTTTTATTTTATCTTCCTTGCATGTCTCCCTCGTATCTAAAGCGACTGCACTTCAAAGTGCACTTGTAGTGCAAAGTAAATAACCCCCATAGTGTTGATGTCTCACATTCCACCAACGAATAGCATATTGTTAGTTCGCAAATGATATGATACAATTATTCCAATCAGTCTTTTTCGTTCACAATATCGGGAGTATTACTTGCTGGGCATCCATGAGCAGAAAACCGGACGATCGTTCGCAGAACGGAAATTTTTGTCTGATTTTTCTTATGCAGGGATTTTAGTTTTTGCATGGACTTTCCCGGAATTACAGGAATGTAACGGTCACATTGGTTACTCTCAACCCATCAAATAGCTGGAGTCATAACTGATCACGTGTGACGCATAATGACAGTTACAGATCAAACAGACGCCAAGATGGCAGCTTCCTTGGCTGAAAAGCATAAGCGGGTTTAGTTCCACTCAAACACAATGCACAAAACAGACAAAGCGTGAATGGACCAGCAATCAGGTGCTGCCAGGCAACCAGCATTTTTAGAAGGACAATGAAGCCAGTCCACATACTCTTCTCATGACTGTGTCACTTTAAAAAGTCTAAATCTAGGACCACCCAGTCCACAAGGTGCAAATGCTTCTGTGCAATTTCACTAATACACCGTTGTCACCCAGTTACAGGAAGTGGAAACAAATCTACCTCTGGGACAACAGGTGATAAAACTTACAGACT
Organism: Rana temporaria; assembly: GCF_905171775.1. NCBI lineage: Eukaryota > Metazoa > Chordata > Amphibia > Anura > Ranidae > Rana > Rana temporaria. The sequence continues at coordinate 94,895,730 of NC_053494.1, read as the reverse complement.
ATTATGCGTTCCTGCCAGTTACAGGAAGTGGAAACAAATCTACCTCTGGGACAACAGGTGATAAAACTTACAGATTATTATGTGTTCCTGCCAGTTACAGGAAGTGGAAACAAATCTACCTCTGGGACAACAGGTGATAAAACTTACAGACTATTATGTGTTCCTGCCAGTTACAGGAAGTGGAAACAAATCTACCCCTGGGGCAACAGGTGATACAACTTACAGACTATTATGTGTTCCTGCCAGTTACAGAGGGGCCCCCGAAAACCAAGCACAGCCATCAGGATTTCTAAGGGCGCAAATTTTTGATTTCACTCCTCACTATCTATCACAGTTTTGAAGGCCATAAAATGGCAAAATAGCACAAAACCTTCCCAAATGACCCCATTTTGGAAAGTAGACACCCCAAGCTATTTGCTGAAATGAATGTTGAGTCCCTGGAATGTTTTATATTTTGCCACAAGGGTGTCCGTTTATTAAACTGAGATCAGCGGTGATCCAGAGTATTGCCGCTGATCTCAGGTCATTAACAGTTTATGAAACTGAGGTAATCAGCGGAGAACATGTCTCAGCACAATGAGAATCTGTAACTGACAGTCACAGAAACGGACAGTTTATTAAGGTGCGATCTCGGCACCTCAATGGTGATCTGTTACAGAATTCTCCCTCTGACTGTTCCAGGACCCTGGATGGACCGCACCGTGAAACGCAACACATGCTGATTATATCGATAAAGAGTCTGTATTATATTATATATTATATCTACCTCCTGTGGGTAACCCAATATGAGGGCTTTAATAAATTGTACTAAATACTACATTTAGTGGCACTTTTTTATCTTCTTTTTTACCTGTTTACCAGAGAGTGGGCTGCTCTGGATCAATAGCTGACACAAGCGTATGGATTTCTCCCATGGGACTTCATCAAAAAACTTTTAAACCTAAATCATTTTCGTTGATCAATGCTTATGTGTTTTTTGCCGTTGCGCCTACTACCCAGTTTAATAGCTAAATGCCCACAAAGTGGGGACCCAAATAGATATCTTATTCATATGATCTGGAGGTGCCCAAAGTTGTACAGATATTGGGGAGGTATTAATACTATAAACTTGATTTTTGTAACTGCTCTTAGCCTAGACCCGGTGGTATGCATATTTAGGCGCATAGAGGAAGATGGTAGTATTAGTGGTAGACAAATGGCAATAATTAGATGCCTGTTCTTAGCCTGAAAACGGATTGCGAGAAAATGGTTAGCAATAATCCCGCTAACTGTCTTTATACTAAAAGGGGAAGTATTAAATTATTTAGGAAAATATGGGAATCTTGGATAAACAGAGAAGAGTGACTACTGCAATGATGCGTTAGATTTGACTGTAATTGAATGAGAAGATGAGATGAAGCAAGCGAAAAAATGGAGTACGGTAAATGAATTATTGAAAATAAATAGGTTCTCTCCATTTCTTTTATGGGAATTGTAGTGTGAACGAGAATGATAATGTTGGTAAAAATGACATATACGATAAAATATTTATATATAAAAAATCTGTGGTTTAAGGATACATAATGGCACAGAAAGTGGTTCTGTATATGCAGGGCTGTATATGCAGCACTCCTCTCCCCACCATCCAGGATACCGCTATACCCCACCTCTATCCTCCGCAGAGCCTCACAAGACGCCGGCATATGTTGGCGTCCGCGCGGCAGGAGAGTCCGTTTGCTGTTCCCGGGCCGGACTGAAAGGAAGTTAACACTCAGTGTGTGCACTTCCTGTCAGTCCAGCCGGGAACAGGAAACTGAATCTCCTGTTCCGCGCAGCCGACCGGACTGCAGGAGGAAGCAGCGGGGCGGCAAGGGCCCGCCCTGCTGGGGCCCCTGGCCAGCTCGGGGCCCCAAGCAGTTGTTTACCAGCAGCACCGGTTACCAGCAGCAGACTGAGCGTTGATAGCAGATCAAGGTGGCGCTGGTCAGCGGACTCAGTAGGTAGAAAGTAACAGGTACTGGCAGTGGGTCAGTTACTGGAAAAGTTCAGACAACTGAGAGCATGTTCAGGCAGGGACTGTAAGCAGATCCGGGATGCAAGCCAGAGGTCAGGGGTTGGAGACAGCAGCAGATCCAATGAGACAAGCCGGAGGTCAGGTGCAGGAGAAGGCGTTGAGTAGTCAGGTCAAATCCGGGTCAAAAACAGGTTCAAGCACAGGTTCAGGAAGGTTTACACAAGCAGGAGCTGACAACAAACCAGCAACCCGTCATGAGACTGGGGCTGGCTTAAGTAGGCAGGGCCGGGCTCTGATTGGTGCGCGTGGATGCACGCCGTCCCGCAGAACCGCGCATGCACACGCCCCGCTCGCGCACGGGCATGCGTTGTAGCACAATTCGGCTGTTAGAGCTGGTGGTTCCCTGACAGTAACCCAGGAATGGTATTTCAAGATACACGTACAAATTATTGTCTGAGTTGTTGAAGCATAATATGGACATTGTGAGATGGTTCAGTGAGAAGTCAGAGTTTCAAAGAAGATGAGGGTATTATGAAGACCGACCACAACAAACTTGTATACCATGTCCCTAAAGATGTTAAAACACAGTCTTCAGTTTATCACCCTGGCATGTGCAGATGAGGTTGCATGAGACTCTTATGCCGCGTACACACGATCATTTTTCGGCATGAAAAAAAACCGACACTTTTAAAAACGTCATTTAAAATGATCGTGTGTGGGCTTCACATCGTTTTTCGGCTTCTGCATTTTTTCACGTCGTTTTTCACAATGTAGTTTTTCGTGTTGTAAAAAATTATCGTGTGTGGGCAAAAACAACGTTTTAAACCCGCGCATGCCCAGAAGCAAGTTATGAGACGGGATCGCTCGTTCTGGTAAAACTATCAATCATATTGGAGGAAGCACATTCATCACGCTGTAACAGACAAAAAAGTGCAAATCATCTTTTTCTAACAAGGAATCAGCTAAAAGCAGCCCAAAGGCAAATAGAACTTCCCCTTTAGAGTGCCGTCATACGTGTTGTACGTCACCGCGCTTTGTTCATCATTTTTCAAAAACGATGGTGTGTGGGCAATGTTGTTTTTAATGATGAAGTTGGAAAAACTTCGTTTTTTTGGACGTGCTGAAAAATGACATTTTTTTTTAAAGGTGGAAAAGGACCGTGTGTACGCGGCATTAGATCCAGTTTGGTTAAGAAACACCTTTTAGCTTGTTGAAGAGGTCAGATATTAGGGGAATGATTAGCTATTTTTATTGTCAATGGTATTTAAGCCCCTATAAGCCAATACATGGCCTAGGACGGGCATCACTAAATGGCGGACCGCGGGCCAAATGCGGACCGCCTCACTCTCTTATGCGGCCCGCCGCGGTACCGCCATTTAGCAGCCTTTTCTTTCCCCTGCCGTCTATGTAATTCTCACACAGAGCCGACAGGAGGAGGCGGGACAGTTCTGGATGCAGGGCGGAGTTGCCGGAGGTAAACAAGCAGGTGATTGGCTGCTAGGATGAAGGGCAGTCTTAGCAACCAATCATCATCTTACAACACCCGCCCTCCATCGGAGCTATGCCGTGCCTCCCTCCGATCTTCGGTCTATGCAAGGTGAGTGAGGGGGCAAAGTTGCAGTGGCTCTGTAGTTCCCTCACTGCGGGGGGGCCCTCAGGAGACCGGGATATCGCTCCATTGTTGCTGGCTGCAGTTATGAGCAGAGAGCGTCTACTCTCTGTCACACTGCCAAGACCTCGCACTGACAGCCCACCCCCCTCCTCCTCCGGACACTCAGACAGGAGAGGAGATAGAGAGAGCAGGAGCTTCTCCTCCTGTGTGCACCAGCAGCCCCGCCCACATCCAATCCCTGGCAGCTCCGTGCCTTGCAAAGGGAAAGTTCAGCAGCCTGCAGCTAGATAGATAGTGGATGAAAGATTGCAACCCTCCACAATAGGGGATCCACAGCTCTCCAGGACAGCCTTTCTTCCTTCCTTCAAACCTCTCAGTGATTGAAAAGAAAGCAGCTCACAGGTGGGTCAGTCATGAAGAGAGAGTCTGTTGTCACCTCCAGTGCCCCTCTACCAACACAGCAGCCTGCTGGGATTTCCCTGGTATGGTGCACTACAAGCCCCAGCATGCTCTGTCAGCCTATGTGTATGTATAGCACAGGTGAGTAGGCCTGCTTGCTGACCACAGTGGCAGAACTCCACTGCCCAAGTCAATGGCAGCTGGTGCTCAAATAAACTGAAAAAAAAAAAAAAAAACATCAATTGCAGCCTCACTGTACCATCAAACGCAGCCAATGTGCCCCATCAAACGCTCCCACTGTGCCCCATCAAACGCTCCCACTGTGCCCCATCAAACGCTCCCACTGTGCCCCATCAAACGCTCCCACTGTGCCCCATCAAACGCTCCCACTGTGCCCCATCAAACGCTCCCACTGTGCCCATCGAATGCTCCCACTGTGCCCCCCCTACCGCTGTCTGCCCGGCACTTACCCTGTCTCAGTAGGGCAGACGGCGGGCGGGTGGGCACAATGCCCCCCCGCCATTTAGCAGCCTTTTCTTCCCCCTGCCGTCTCTGTAATCCTCACACAGAGCCGACAGCAGGAGGCGGGACAGTTCTGGATGGAGGGGGCAGCAGTGGTTTCCTCCATGCTACCTTATATTCATTCTCTTTTCTAACACAGCTGGGGGAACTGCGAGTGCCAAGAATAGGGGGTGTCGGCGGCGGCCATTGATAGATTCATGCATTGCATGAATCTATCTATTGGTGATAGAGGGGGGTGGTTGGAGAGAGGGGGCAGCGACCGGGCGCACCACCACTGACCCAAGCCTCCATCTATGATGGAGGCTTTCTCTTATCTCACCAGCCTCTGAGCACACCAATGTAAGGGAGAGCTCCGTGGACTGTAATGTAAAGGGGGATTCTGATATAAGTGAGGGCTTTGGTGAGTAGAGACCCCCTTATATCGGTTCCCAGAGCACCCCTTACATCAGAGTTCCCCTTTATATTACAATCCACAGAACTCCCCCTTAGGGCCCTTTCACATGGGACAAAACGGACACCATGATCATTGGAAAGGGCCCCGGGACCAGAGATCAGGGGGGCCTTTATGGTTCCCTGCACCGGGGCCCAGATGGTTCTAGTTATGCCTCTGAGTTACAGGGAGTGAGGACACTGGTCTGGAAAGCGGAAAAAGATAACTCGCTGAGGACATTAAAGTGGAGTTGTTGAGGGCTGTCATGTGGTGGGCTGAGGACATTAGGGTGGGGGGGGAGGGAGGCTGAGCGGACTGTGATGTATGGGGGGAGATGTGGATATTACAGGGTGGGAGATGTGGACATGACAGGGGGGAGGCTGAGGACTGTGATGTGGGGGCAATGAGGACAGTAATGTGAAGGGGGCTGAAGATAGTAATGAGGGGGGATAATGTAAATTGGGGCAAAGGACAGTACTGGCGGGGGGGTTAGTGTCAAGGAAGTCTGAGAACATTACTGTGGAGGGGGGAGATATAAAGGAGGACCTGAGGACACTCCTCAAGAGGGCTCTGATGTGCACTGGGGACTGAGGATGCTTATGTAAGAATGGGTTCAGATCTGTACATGTGCATGAGGTGCACATGTCGTGGGTAGGTCAGCCCTTTTTAATGGGCTGCACTGCCCGCAAAAAAACTGGAGAAAGACGTCCTTGACGTCTTTTCCAAAATAGTGCGGCAGCAACATGCGGTTTGGCACATGCGAAAAGGCGCAACGGGTAATGACATGATGTTCGGACCCCTGCTGGAAGAAAATTTTGCTGACCGGACCTCAGTGAATTTTAATTCATTACCCCTGGCCTAGGATAACCATCTTTCTTTGAGAAAAAACTGAGAATTAGCTTGCAACTGTTCTTTGGGAGTGAGCTTGTTACTTTCTAGCTGCATGATTGCCAGGAAAGGGCTGTTTCATGGACCAACGATACATGGACTGTGGAAGGGCTGTTGGCATTACGTCTTCTGGAAATAAATGTCATTCTGGTTACAGAGTGATATTAATTCATTCAGATTTGTGGCAATAATTCTACCAACTATCTTGTCTGATTCTGTTGGTCAGGCTTTTCCAAAAGGTAGCAACCAAGGCCTCATTCTTCCAGCTGATTTCCTCCGCAAGGGTGCGAAGATGGGGTGCATAGTGCCCCAATGTCAAAGAGCTATTAAGCAACCAAATAAGCTTGACTTTTCAGCGCTGAGAAGTATGAAATTGCCATAGCCACTGTGCACACCGGGCTGGATTATTGTGGTGGCGCTGCCCTCCTCTAATCAGGGAATCTTTTTCCTGCACAAAGAACAGAAGGGCTCAAGCACTCACTGCATTATCCCAAGCATTTTATTAAAGGATAAAAGATCCAGGAAAATATACCCACAAATAAAAAATGGAATGATGGCATATCATGATACAGAGTCCAGAAGTCTGTAATGACTCCTAAGTCTTTACTCCAAGAAATGGGTCTCCCGAAATGCGTTATTTGGCTCCGCCAGTCATGTGATCCCATGAGGTTGGAGGACAGACTTCTGGACTCTGTACCTGATTCCTGATAAGCTATCATTCCATGTTTAGTTTTTGAGTATATTTTATTGGATCCTCATTAAGGCCCCTTTGACACTGGGGTGTTTTTCTAGCGTTATTCGTGCGTAATTCGAGCAAAGCCTCATCTGCAATCCCAATGTGAAAGCCTGAGTGCTTTCAGAGCCCTTTCACACTGCCAGCGCCCTAAAAACTCTGGTAAAGCATCGCTAAGACCATAACATTTTAGGGCGTTTTTGCAGTGCCTCAGTGTGAAAGGGTAAGGCGTTTTTACAGCGCTTTCAATTCATTTCAATGGAGAGGGGCGTTTTTGGAGCGTTTTTTTTTTTCAGCTTTCAAAAAGCTGCTCCAAAGATGCTGCTTGCAGAACTCAGTGTGAAAGGGTCCATTGAGATGCATGGAGAGCGTTCTATGAGTTTTAATAGTGCTATTTTTAACAATAAAACGCTGTAAAAACGCTTTAGTGTGAAAGGGGTCTTAACAAAGTGCTTGGGATAATGCACTAGGTGTATGTGCCATTCTGTTTGTTGTTTGTCCAATGTAAACAATGCCTGATGGAGGCGTAAAAGGGAACTGGCAGTAGATGATGTTCGCCCAGGCTTTTCAAAGTTGCTGTAGAAGACGTTCAGAAATTTAGCAAAGTTGTAGGGCACAAACTCGTTCCTGTCCCATCCCTAATAGAGCTGCAAGATTCTGGTCAAAATGAGAATTACAATGTTTTTGCTTGGAATAAAGATCACAATTCTTGCAGCGTAACATCATCTTTCACATTATACAAAAAAAAATGGGCTAACTTTTTACGGTTTTCATTTTTTTCTTAATTCATTAACCACTTAAGACCCAGATCTTTTTAGGCAGCTAAAGGACCCGGCCAGTTTTTGCAATTTTGAAAAAAAAACTATATTTTTTACTTTTTTCTATAATAAATATCCCCCAAAAATATATAAAATATTTTTTTTTTTCCTCAGTTTAGGCCGATACGTATTCTTCTACCTATTTTTGGTAAAAAAAAATGTCAATAAGCGTTTATCGATTTGGTTTGCGCAAAATTTATAGCGTTTACAAAAAAGGGGATAGTTTTATTGCATTTTTATAATTTTTTTTTTTTTTACTACTAATGGCGGTGATCAGCAATTTTTTTTTCGTGACTGTGGCATTATGGCGGACACTTCGGACAATTTTGACACATTTTTGGGACCATTGTCATTTTCACTGCAAAAAATTCATTAAAAATGCATTGTTTACTGTGAAAATGACAATTGCAGTTTGGGAGTTAACCACAAGGGGGCGCTGAAGGGGTTATGTGTGACCTCATTTGTGTTTCTAACTGTAGGGGGGTGTGGCTGTAGGTCTGACGTCATCGATTGTGTTTCCCTATAAAAGGGAACACACGATTGATGACAGCGCCACAGTGAAAAACGAGGAAGCTGTGTTTACACACAGCTCTCCCCGTTCTTCAGCTCCGGGGACCGATCGCGGGACTCCAGCAGCGATCGGGTCCGCGAGTCACGCGGCTGCGGAGCTTCGGACCGGGTCGCGTGCACGCGACCCCATGGCTGGGCTTAAAGAGCCACATACATGTACGTGCCCAGCCATGCCATTCTGCCGACGTATATCTACATGAAGTGGTCCTTAAGTGGTTAAAGTGTAATTATTTCCCCAAAAATTGCATTTGAAAAATTGTTGCGCGAATACAGTGTGACACAAAATATTGCAACAGCCACCATTTTATTCTCTGGGGTCTCTGCTAAATAAATATATATATATATATATATATATATATATATATATATATATATATATATATTGTAACAGTAGGAGCTACTGTGACGGTAAAATGGACCCAGGGTATGCACACTTGAGATGTGAAAAACTACAGAGCATAGCTGTGGACTGGAGAAGACTGCTTTTGCAGCTTTCTCCAGGTTTTAGTAATCCAGGCTTTGTTCATTACCAGCAGGGTGTGTGTGTGCTCAGGTGAGCACAACCCTTACAATGAGTGTGTGGGAAGACCTCATGGCTCCCAGTTGGAGACAGCTCCTGGAAGAGACAGGAGGTCTCCAGGAATCAGAGAGGCTGTAGGAGACAGCCAGAACGGTGAATGCAAGAGGCAGAGCTGTAGACGCTGAAGGGAAGCGGTCTGTGTTGAGGAGTCTGCTGGTCTGGGTGACCAGGACAACGAGAAGTACTGCTACAGAGAGTCAGGTGCGCTAGCATTTTTCTGTTGTATATTTGATGGAGAAGAACCCCTGCGTGGGAAAACGTTTGTTTGGACTTATTTTTGCCTTTTTAATAAAAATGGGCTACCATGCCCTTAACCATAGTTCCTGGCTGGAGTGAATCGCTAAAAAAAACGCCCATACCACGAGAGCTAATAACCCCCAACCTTACAATATATATATATATATATATATATATATATATATATATATGTGTGTGTGTTTAACTTGAAACCAACATGTGTCAGAAAAAGGTTTAGTTTTTAAGGCCCCGTACACGCGGTCGAGAAAACCGATGAGAATGGACCGAGGTTCAAGTCAAGTCGACACATGCTTGGAAGCATTGAACTTCGTTTTATTCAGCACGTCGTGTGTTTGACGTCATCGCGTTCTGACCCGATCGGTTTTTGGAACGATGGTGTGTACACATCAGGCTGTCAGGCCACTTCAGCGGTGAACCGATGAAAACGGTCCGTCGGACCATTCTCATCGGTTTGGAACGACCGTGTGTACAAGGCCTACGCGGTTAAACTTCCCTCATTTAGTCCCCTTTTACATTGAGGCAGTTTTCAGGCGTTTTAGTGCTAAAAATAGCAACTGTATAGTGCCTGAAAACTGCCTCTCATGCCTCCCCAGTGTGAGTGCTTTTACGCTGGGGTGGTACACTTGTGGAACGGGAAAAAATGGCTTGCAAGCAGCATCTTTGGGGCAGTGTAGGAATGACTGGGCAGTGCCGTCACAGACTGAAGTTCATTCCTTTGATCTAAAGAACAAAATGTTACAATGTTTACAGTTGGCTCAGGGCTGAGGAATGTTGTGATACTTGGCAGACTGCCTGTTTGTTTGTTTTTTGACGGCTATCGGATTGAGCAGATAATTCTCTGCATAGAAAGAATCTGGAAAATGTTTTAAGATTGCGGGGGGGAATCATGATCTCAATTCTTAATGATTAATCGTGCAACTCTAATCCCTAGGTAGTTTATGTCAAGGCTTCTCCGATCAATAAGGAGACCATCTTGGCCTGATCTGGTGGGAAAGTCTAAGGTTGAACCTAGAAGTAAATGGTACACTGGCTAATGAAGCCGGGAATATTGGGGCGAAGTGAGCAAATGCAAAGAAAATTTGGTAAACTTTAATAGTGGAATCCCATAATCTAACTAAACTTAAACCTGCTCCCACCCCCCCTTCTAACTCCTATGTTAACTATCCTGTAAAAGGAAGATGGATATATCTACTGTGACAAGTTGGGGGTTGTTTAGCTCCTTGGTAGTGCTAAATAGTGAGTTTACTCCATGCCAGAAGTATGTTTCTGGGCTTTTTCTGCCCACTTTTAATTAAAAAGAAAGCAAAAAGTTCAAAAATTTGAAGTCTTCCCACGATGTCCATCAATATGACAAACAAAAAATATTTTGCCTCATGGCTCTCTTTGCAGCTTTACTGCTCAGGCCTCATGCCTTGGTCCGCCAGACCATCTAACACACAGTTCCAGTGCTCATGCACAAATCTCTGTACCTTTGTCCATTTGACTTCTTGTCCTGCTTCTCCATCTCCTGACCTGGACAGTACGGTGCAACGTGCACCTCTCACTGCTTCCTTTGCACACTTACCCCCTTTGGGAGGGTGGGGCCCTGAGCTCTAACCCAGGCTCTAAGATAAATGTACCACACACCTGCATCATTTGTGTGCCTGCTTCCAAAAAAACCTGGCCCAGATTGCCATATTAAACAGTGGTACAGGTTTGCTCTGCCACACTACCTATTCTCAAAGCACTCCGTTCTGGTCATGTGATGTTCCCAACGGCCAGCTTCATGGGAGAGGAGAGAGCACGGACAACACCTTGAATGCGTAGGCGGTGACGTCACCCATAAGTTTTACTATGGGGCATCCATTGTCGACTGTCTCTCCTTTCCCCTGAAGGTGACCCTTGGGAGCTGATCACAAGACCAGACCAGGAGCAACCTCGGAATAGGTAAGTATAAGCATCTTCCTTCTACAGGACAGGATTTAAAAGGGGGTGAGAGCAGATCTAAGCTTGGATCGATCTTGGAATTCAAATCTAATTAAATCTGTAATTTTATCTTTTTTTTTAACAATTTTTTACAAAAAACAGAAGCAACACTGACCTTATTGTATGTATGTTTTTTTTTTTTTTTAGGTAGATCTATGGGAAGCCATGTAAGAAGGCATTCCAGATCTAATACTAAAAATGTGGTGAGTCAAATTTTCTCATTAATATCCTGACACACTATTAAACAATATGTTGCTCTGATATAAAATCAGATATGTTTTTCTTGGGTTGAATTGTACTGTGTGGAGCAGGGCTTTTTTTCACAGAAAATAGGTACAGGAACTCAACCATAACCCTCAAAAAAAACCGCTCACCCCCCACACACACCCTCCAAACTTCTTAAAATTTTGGGTGTGGACAAATTCTGCTAACAGTGGGAGGGTCTTAAAGGGGCAGGATCATCAATTGGGGGTGTCGGCCTCTGCACTGTACCCTGGTCACCTGCATCTCCCTTGCCCCCATATTGCACTCAGTGGGAGCCATTGGGAGACAGACTGTCACTTGTAAACAGAGAAGCCGGACTTCTGTGTTTACAAGCAAAAGAGGTGAACATGAAGCAGAGGGCATGAGCCAGAGGTGGTGGAACTAAGTTCCACCAAGTTCCAGCTGAAAAAAAGCCCTGGTGTGGAGGATTAAAAAAAGAAAAAAAATGTATTCTGCTAAATGTCTTGGTTTTAAATTTGTTTGTTTTATTTTTTTTAGCAAAAGGTTACAAAACACAATATGTCTTCATAAAAAGCAGAGACAGTATTCATTCAATAAGCTAACGTCTCAAGGACAACACAACATAAATACAATGACAAACATATAAGTTGTATCTCCTAGGACCTTATCTTGATAACCATATGTGTTGCAATTATTCCATGAAGAAAGGGCAGGGGGCAGCGTGAGAGGTGGGGGCACCTCACATCTAAATGTGAAAAGTGGTCTCCCCCTCCCCCCTGCCAAGAAAATCTTGGGGTTACTAGGTTTACCTTCCTAATCCTTGTTAAAATTCCAATAAGTGTATTGATTGGTTTGCGTGAAAGTTTTATAGCGTCCACAAACTATGGTGTGTGTATGTGTGTGTGTGTGTGTGTGTATATATATATATATATATATATATATATATATATATATATATTTTTTTTTTTTTTATACTACTGATGGCGGCGATCAGCGACTTATAATGGGACTGCGATAGTGTAGAGGGCAATCTAAAATGTACTGATCCTGGGGGGGACTGACTTACTGGTTTGCAGTTTTTTTTACATGGGCAAGCAGCAGGGTTTAGAGGTAATAAGCAGTCTGAACAGCTAACTAGCTGCTGGATCGTTTTTACAAGCAGTTGGGGGACACATCTGCCCCCCTCCTGCTGCCCTCTGCAGGTTGTCCTGTCCCACCGGTACACCTGGTTGTTTCATCTGTACAGAGTTCTGTGTTAATTGTCAACACATGGCTCGGGCTGTGATGGCACACAGCAGATCCCAGCCATGAATCATTATCCGGAATCAGCAGGTGGGCACGTAGGCATTCACTGTAAACCGAGAAGCAGGCAGTGGTGTACGGGTATGTTGCTTTGCCTGTGTGAGGGGGCGGTCCGCAAATGGTTAAAGGATAAGTTCACCTTTCTGAACATATTTAGGGTGCAACTTGTAACATGTTCAGCACCTGCTTGCTCTTCCAATTCTGCTAATCGTGGCTGCAATGCTTTACAGGCTCCTGAATTTATTTTTTATATAATAAATGAAAATAATATTTATTTATTGTACACCACGGGACACAGTGCTTAGTCATTACTGTATATAGTGGGTTGTATGGTCACCAGAGGTGATTGGACACTGCCACAACCAATGAGAATAAGTTCCCCTCCATATAGCCCCTCCCATACAGGAAGTACCTCAGTTTTTTCGCCAGTGTCTAAGAAGATTGGACATGTTGAGGATAGTGCTAAGGAAGCTCTGCCATAGAGGCCCCTGGGGCAAAATAGCTATACTTTGGGTCCATCCAAGACACTTAAATTATTACGCCACAATTGGATTGTATCCGAGCCTCACACACGAGGTGTCGCCTGTAATGTAAAAAACCTGCATGTTTGGCGCCTAATTAAGCTCAAAAATCAATCAATCAATCAATGTCTCTCTTTGGAGGACTGGGCTCTAGGGTCCAGCACTTTCGCTTTTTTACAAACGCTCAAAGTCCTGGCAGAATCTTTTTCAAGACCCAGGGAAGAGGCATCCTTTAAGTAGGAACCCATATCCCTGAAGGTTGGCACACAATACCCGCCGTGATGGGTGAAAATTGGTTTTGTCTGATTTTCAGCAAACCTGCGGCGCTGATCAGGTATGCGGGAAAAAAGTGTTAAGAATTTACCTTAAAAACATTTTCCTTGTAAGCGGGTGTCTTCTCTATTTCCACCACTAGAGGGAGTAAAGAGTCGAGTTTTTACTCACCAAGCTGCAGACAGTGTCAGGTCGGTTCAGACAAGCACACTCTCCGCTGCAGAGCTCTGCCATGGGACGATCAGGTCCCTGTTCCTCACTTCCATTATGCTGGAGAATACTGCTTCCCTCAAAGACACCAGATCCCCTGGGGGCGCGCTTTATAGGGAAATAGAGGAAGGGGCGGATCATGAGCGCGTGTGCGGGCACGTCATCCACTGTGTTTTTTGCAGGCAGAAGCACATAAAAGCCTCTCAAAATCTGCAGCTCTCCCCTGATCTGGAACACAGCGACTTGCAAACGGGCACGTAAGGTCTCTATGTGGTTGGTTAACTGGGCACCCCCAAGAGAGGACACCCACTGGGCATGAAACTGTGTGTTTTAGTTGCATACTGTATGTAAAAGGCTTAACTAGCACAGGAGTATATGCTGATAGTACCTTGGTTTCATTACTTGGTAATATTTCTTCCCAAAGAAAAAATACAGGGGTTAAAAAAGACAAGAAAGCATCGCCACCTGAGACAAGAGCCCACTTTGTACTTTCCTCTCCAGTAATATATGATGCACCTGTGCAGGATGAGCCATTGACTCCTTCAGGAGCAACAGCCTCTCCTGTAGTGCTTGGGCCTGCATATGTCACTGAGGACCCTTTGGCAGCAGCCCTTAACAGTTTAGAAGGAAGAATTGCTTAGTTAATCGCAGTCTTCACAAAAGGTGAAGCAGAGCTCCTTCTGTTACTTCAGATCTCTCTTCAGACAGGTCTGAAGTTTATAAGGATGAGGAGGACATAGCGCCATCAGATAAGGATGAGGAGTCAGAAGGTGCTGGGATTTCAGAAGAACCTTTTTCTGCTTCCCAGGTTCTAAAAATGCAGGTGCAATATTACACTGAAACAGTACGCTCTGCACTTACATTGCCTTCTTCAAAGTTATCTGACTCGCCTGTCTCCTCCCTGGGTTCATTGAAATCCCCACAGGCTGCATGTTCTTTTCCGGTTCATCCTTTATTAGAGAATCTGATATACGCAGACTGGAAGCATCCAGATAGGCGTTTTTCTCCTCCTAGGAAGTTTGAAGTTCTCTACCCAATGGAGGAGAAAATTACCAAGAAGTGGAGTCTGCCTTTAGTAGATGTGGCTATTTGTTGTGTAAATAAAAGCTTAACTCAGGGCTCGACAAATCCCGGGGCGCCAGGTCGCCATGGCGACTAGAAATGGTGTCCTGGCGACTTGTGTGAGCTGGCGCCATCTGGTGGTGAATCGTTGGTATTACAAGTTATTACCACCAGATGTGTGAGCTGGCGCCATCTGGTGGTGGCCGTTGGTATTACAAGTTAAGCATTACAAGTTAAACAGCAATTCTGTCATTTTTCACTATTTTTCACTGCCATCTTCTTCCCTCTAATTAGAACCCCCAAACATTATATATATTTGTTATCCTAACACCCTAGAGAATAAAATGGCGATCGCTGCAATACTGTCTGTCACACTGTCTTACAAGCACATTTTTTTGGGAAAAAATTACACTTTTTTTTAACTAAAAAATAAGACAACAGTAAAGTTATCCCATTTTTTTTTATATTATGAAAGATAATGTTACGCCGAGTAAATTCATACCCAACATGTCACGCTTCAAAATTGCGTCCGCTCGTGGAATGCCGACAAACTTTTACCCTTTAAAATCTTCATAGGCGACGTTTAAAAAAATCTACAGGTTGTATGTTTTGAGTTACAGAGGAGGACTAGGGCTAGAATTATTGCTCTCGCTCTACCAATCGTGGCGATACCTCACATGTGTGGTTTGAACACCGTTTACATATGCGGGCGCTGCTCACGTATGTGGTCGCTTCTGCGCGCAAGCTCGTCGGGACGGGGTGCGTTTTCTGGCTCCTAACTTTTTTAGCTGGCTCCTAGATTCCAAGCAAATTTGTCAAACCCTGGCTTAACCTGTCCTGTGGACAATGCTCAGGTATTTAAAGATCCTTCTGAGAAAAAGTTGGAATCTTTACTGAAGTCTTTCTTTCTCCTGGCAGGCGCAGTAACTCTACCTGCCGTGGCGGCAGTGGGTATGTTTTTTTTTTTTTTTTTTTTTTTTTTTAAATGAGAGAAAATGTATCAATACATTGAAAAAATAATAATAAATGTGCCACGTCCTACTATATTTGAAAATAAGAAGAATACAAGGGGCTATTCATGAACTTTGAGGGCACGGTAATGAAACAAGGATATAATCAAAAATATATAACAAGGTTTATTAAATACAATTTAGCATAAAAAAGTTCTGAAAGAACTGGATATAGCAAGATACTTGAACAGCATTCTGGCAACAAAACAAAAGACAAAAAGGTAGTGGAACACAAAATAGATTAAACAGCACTTCAATGACGAACATAACGTCCGTTTGTTCGTGTAAACGTAGACACGTAAACCCTTGAAGGGGTTAATAACCCACTATACTTGATGTGTGTAAGTTGCAGCGAACACTGAGTTGACTTGACTTGACATGTTTTGCGTATAAATACGCTTCTTCAAAAAGCCAGTGGGTATGTGTCAGGTCTTAACAGATCAGGTGAAACAAGGGCTGAAAGACCTGCCTCCCGAGCAGATCCAATTTTGGGAGAATATGCCCAGGGCCTTATCTTTCACAATAGATGCCATCAGGGATTCTATTCAACAAGCATCTCGCCTTACGCTCCAACTGGTGCACAAATGCACAGAATTCTTTGGCTGAAGCACTGGTCAGCGCAAGTCCCATGCAAAAAGCTGTTGATCAGCTTTCCCTTCCATGGTGAACGCCTTTTTGGGGAGGATTTGGAAAAATATATCCAAAAGATATCAAGCGGCAAGACTACTCTGTTGCTGGAGAAGAAGAAAAAAAGTGTCCTTGTTTTAAACTTTCTCTCCCCAGCTCCTGGAACATCTGCTGCTAGGCAGTGGCGATGGCAGTCACAGACAGCCTCAAAGGCTAAAAGGCCAGGGCCAGGCTCAGAAAAACAGGAAGCAATGGGGACAAAGAGCTAACAAGCAAAGTCCCAAATCTTCCTCAGCCGAGTGGGGCTGCATGCCATAGGTCCCTGTGACGTCACCGCGACTCGCGCTGCGCTCCACGCCTCGCCCCCGATGGTCTCACCATTCCAGCCTGACTTTCTGCACGCAGACGGTCTGACACAGAGAAGCATCAGAGCACTTCTCCAGCCAACATCTAGTGCGGAAGAACGCCACACTCAGGACCACTATCTAAGGATCTACATGCCGGATCTCCATTAGCTATTATGTAAGTGGATGCTGTCAACCTATTGTTAATTTAAAGCTTCTTTGTCCTTAACCTGGAGGCACCTTCTTTTCTTTTTCTCTTTGAAACAAGTATGGACTCCCCTGCCCTAGATGTAGTGAGAGCAGTAAAAGTCTATCTGTAGGCTACGGCTCAGATACGTAAAACAGATGTTTTGTTCATTGTACCAGATGGTCCCAAGAAGGGCCAGCCGGCATCAAAATCCATCATTGCTAGGTGGATTTGTCAAGTAATTATTCAAGCTTATGGTTTAATGAACTGGATTCCTCCTTTTTCAGTTTAGGCGCACTCGACCAGGGCAATAAGTGCTTCATGGGCAGTGCATCACCAGGCTTCGATGGCTCAGATCTGTAAAGCTGCAACTTTGTCTACAGTCCATATATTTACCAAATTCTATCAAATAGATGTAAAAGGACAGGCAGTGGTCTAGTGCTTCTTGTCCGTTGGAAGCCTGTTTGATCTGTGTTTCCCACCCTTCATATTGAGCATTGCTCTGGGATGTCCCACTATGTAATGACTAAGCTCTGTGTCCTGTGGTGTACGATAAAGAAAGTGGGATTTTTAATAACAGCTTACCTGTAAAATCCTGTTCTTTGAGTACACCACAGGACACAGAGGTCCCCCCCTTCTATGGAATTCTTACTGCTTTGCTACAAAAACTGAGGTACTTCTTGTATGGGAGGGGTTATATGGAGGGGAACTTATTCTCATTGGTTGTGCCAGTGTCCAATTACCTCTGGTGACCATACAACCCACTATGTAATGACAAAGCATTGTGTCCCATGGTGTACTCCAAAGAAAATAATTTTTACAGGTAAGCTGTTAATAAAAATCCTACTAATCACATTTTCTTACCTGCAAAGAAAAACTTATTTTGAACTTTTTTACTTTGTACTTACCTACCCAGCTGAATATAATCTACCTATCAAGGAACATTATTCACGGTTAACAATAATTTATTATACATATGTGCCAATATACCTCTAGTGTTCCTCACTTAAACTAATACTTTATTTTTTATTTTTAGCAAGACTATGAAAAACAGAGTGACTTTGATGAGAAGCATGATGAATATTTATTATATCTCCAACAGAAAAACAGGTAAGGTCAAAGAAAATTGTATCTGAAAACATTTGTAAAGGCACATTTAATAATAAAAAAAAAGCTAAAACCTCCTCTTCTGGAGCCCCTCTTGGTGTGCCAGGTTCCTCCTCTTCTCAGTCTGCCCAAGCTGGACTGAGTGTATTAATAAACTTACACATAGTGCTGCTCAGCCCCACCCCAGGGTTTGATTGACAGCAGCAGGGGCAAATGGCACAACTCTGGATCGAAATAGGACTCAGGTAAGTATAGGGGTAAGTGGCGGGGCGATACTCCCACTGGATTTTTTTTTAACTTTAATGAAAGGAATGCATTAACGTAAACCCTTTTCTTACTTAAGAATCACTTGAAATTAGTGACCTTCCGCTGCTGCTGTAGCCTCACCTCCCGGACCTTCAGCCTCTCAGGCTTCCGCAAGTCCAGCCATGATGGTGACCAACCCTGAACCTCGAGTACCCATGCCTGAGCGCTTCGCAGGTGATCGCCGGAAGTATCGGGCCTTCAAAAATGCCTGTTCACTGTATTTGGCTCTCCAACTAAGAACTTTTAATTCCGAAGCCGTAAAGGTCGGGTTCGTGATTTCTCTCCTCTCTGATGAGCCCCAAGCGTGGGCGCACACCTTGATGGAACAACGAAGTCCGATACTGGACACCATCGATACCTTCTTCACCCACATGGCCAAATTGTATGACGACCCTCTGCGTTCAGCCACAGCAGAAGTCACCCTACACAACTTAAACCAAGGGAGAAGACCGGTGGAAGATTACACCGCTGAATTTTAGAAAATGGTCAGCTGACACAGGCTGGAATGAGGTGGCCCTCAAATATAAGTATCGTCAAGGCCTCTCTGAAGCCCTTAAAGACTAACTTGCGAGGTCAGAAACTCCTGCCTCGCTGGAAGGGTTGATCCAAGCTGCCACCCAGCTCGACAGGCGCCTTCGTGAACGACGTTCTGAGAGGTTCCAGGCCAACCGTCCCAGCTGGACCCCGCCGAGATATGCTTCAGCACCTCCTCCTCTCTCATCTCCACCGACCACCTCACTATCTGAACCGGAGCCTATGCAGCTTGGCCTAGTTCGGGCCCCTCATACCCCGGAGGAAAAGCTCCGGAGACGTCAAGCCAATCTTTGCCTGTATTGCGGAGCAGCCGGCCACTTCTTGCGCACCTGTCCAGTGAGACCCTGTAAGTCGAAGCCTCCACCTGCTCTCAACTACCATGTTACCAGTTTGCCACAGACTTACGTTGTCCTCTTTCTTTCCCTACAGCTCCTGGAAGGGGCAACCCGCCTGCCGGCAATTATTGATTCTGGGGCCTGCAGCTGCTTCCTGGACTCTTCCTTGGCCCAAAAGCTGCGCATCCCCTGCCGTACCAAGGATTTCCATCTGCAAGTCCACTTGGCTGACGGCTCTCTTCCCCGTTCAGGACTGATCACCCAAGAAACCCTTCCTATCCGTGCCATCTCTGACTCTGGACACCATGAATTTCTCCGGTTGGACCTTATTCCATCCCCCATGTTCCCCATTATCCTGGGTCTCCCGTGGTTGCAAGTCCATCTGCCCTGCATCGACTGGCTCAAAAGAGAAGTCAGTTTCTCCTCCTCCTACTGCTCTCAGCACTGCCTTGCACCAGTTACAGCCACTTGTTCTACGCTAACCACTCCACCAGAAGACCTTCAGCACGTCCCCTCAGTTTACCTGGAATTTAAGGACGTCTTCGACAAACAACAAGCCGATAGTCTCCCTCCACACTGGTCATATGACTGCCCCATCGACCTCCTGCCTGGGTCTGAAATTCCTTTTGGGCGCATATTCCCCTTGTCAGAGACTGAGTTGAAAGCCCTCAAGGTCCATATTGACGAGAACTTAAAAAAAAAGTTCATTCGCCCTTCTTCCTCACCAGCTGGGGCGGGGATCTTCTTTGTCGAGAAGGACGGATCCCTTAGACCCTGTATTGATTATAGGGAGTTAAACAAAATTACCATCAAGAACAGATACCCGCTGCCTGTTATTCCCGAACTGTTCCAACGATTCCGATCGGCCCATGTCTTCTCTAAACTAGACCTCCGGGGCGCCTACAACCTGGTCCGAATAAGAGCAGGCGACGAGTGGAAGACAGCTTTTAGGTCCAGATTCGGGCACTTCGAGTATTTGGTCATGCCCTTCGGGCTTTGTAACGCTCCCGCCACATTCCAGCACCTAGTCAATTACATTTTCCGGCAACATCTGGATGACTTCCTGGTAGTATACTTGGATGATATCCTCATCTTTTCAGCCACAATGGAGTTACATCGGCACCACGTTAGGAAGGTTCTCACTATCTTAAGACAGCACAAGCTTTATCTTAAGGCAGAGAAGTGTGAATTTGAAAAGACATCGGTACAGTTTTTAGGATTCATCATCTCCGTAAATGGGGTAGCCATGGACCCCCAGAAAATCAGAGCAATCCAGGAGTGGTCACCTCCAATGGACAAGAAGGGCGTCCAGCGCTTCATTGGCTTCGCCAACTTTTATAGACGATTCATCATCGGCTTCTCGTCTATTGTCTCTCCTATTACCAAGTTGACCCGCCAGGGGCACCGTTTTCAGTGGCCACAAGAGGCCCAAGAGGCCTTTATTAAACTTAAAGCAGCTTTCTCCTCAGCACCTGTGCTATGTCATCCGGATTCAACATTGCCTTTTGTCTTAGAAGTTGATGCCTCAGAATCTGCTACAGGCGCTGTTCTTTCTCAAAGACAGGGGCTGAAGTCACTCCTTCACCCGGTAGCCTATGCTTCCCGGAAGCTAAGCCCCCCTGAGAAAAATTATGATGTCGGGGATAGAGAATTACTGGCCATAAAGTTTGCATTAGAGGAGTGGAGATACCTACTGGAGGGGGCAGCTCATCCCATTATCATTTTCAGACAAACAGACAGATATCTCACCGCTCCAGGTGAGCCCCGTGAGCAATCAAGGGTTGTTGAACCACCAAGGTGCTGGCAATGCTGATGATAGCAAATAAATGGACGAGAACTGGACAGCCGCACTCCAAAATCACTTAAAAAAGTTGTCTTTTTATTTTTCAACTGCACAAACAGTCACTGCAAACCAACAAGATACAGTATGGCCGACGCGTTTCGCACTTACAGCCATGACTAAGCACTGACTGTAAGTGCGAAACGCGTCGGCCATACTGTATCTTGTTGGTTTGCAGTGACTGTTTGTGCAGTTGAAAAATAAAAAGACAAGTTTTTTAAGTGATTTTGGAGTGGGGCTGTCCAGTTCTCGTCCATTTATTTGCCATTATCATTTTCACCGACCACAGGAACCTGGAGTACTTGCGGTCCGCAAAACGTCTAAGACCCAGGCAGGCCCGCTGGGCTCTCTTCTTCACTCGCTTAAATTTCCATATTACTTACTGTCCCGGCTCTAAAAATGGAAAGGCTGACGCCCTCTCCAGGATGTTTCCTGAAACATCCGAACCCAGCACTATCCTTTCGTCTCAAAATTTCTTGTTACTCCCTCAAGCAGACTTATTGACCTCTCTGAAAGCAGCCTGTCGACGGTGCCCTGACCATGAGATCTCCTCTTTGGAGAAAAGGGGTGACCTGCTGTGGTCGCAAGGAAAAAATTTTGTGCCAACGGAAGCTAGGCAGTTGATTCTGAGCACTTTTCATGATCGCAAATTGGCAGGCCATTTTGGTACACGTAAAACCTCCGAGCTAATCTCCCGCTCTTTCTGGTGGCCAAAATGGAGGTCCGACTGTAAAGATTATGTCACTTCCTGCATTCGCTGCCAACGGAATAAGGGGCCAAACACGAAGACCTGGGGCCTGCTTAAACCTCTACCCATTCCGGAGCGCCCTTGGGCTGAAATCTTTATGGACTTCATTGTCGATCTTCCCCCATCAGCAGGGTTTACCACGATCCTAGTCGTGGTTGACCGCCTGTCCAAAATGGCGCATTTTCTGCCTATGATAGGTACGCCCGCCGTGGCAGATACAGCAAATTTTTTTTTTAAAGAGGTCGTCAGGCTTCATGGGGTGCCCAAAAGCATCGTATCTGACAGAGGTACTCAATTTACATCCACATTTTGGAAGGAGCTCTGCAAAGCACTGGAAGTAAAAATCTGCCTTTCCTCTGCCTATCATCCCCAAAGTAATGGCCAGACAGAACGGACCAACCAAACGCTGGAACAATACTTACGTTGCTTTTGCTCAGTCTCCCAAGACGATTGGTCCTCCTTGCTATCTTCAGCCGAGTTCGCCTATAATAACTCCGTACATTCCACCACTAACCAAACTCCATTCTGGGCTAACTTTGGTTTCCATCCTTCCTTTCTCCCAGACTCCATCCCTAAAGCACCCGTGCCAGCTGTCCAGGAACATGTAACCTTCATTCAGCGGAATTTCCAGAAATTACAGGAGGTCATGCAGCAAGCCCAGGAGGACTATAAGAGGTTCTATGATCAAGGGAGGAAGGATTGCCCAGCTTTCGAAGTGGATGAGAAGGTCTGGCTGTCCGCCATCAACCTCAAATTACCTGTCCCCTCACGGAAGTTGGGTCCGAGGTTCACCGGCCCATTCGAAATCAGGCGGAAGATCAATCCAGTGGCTTTCGAACTGGCACTACCCGAGTCTTACAGGGTCCATCCTGTATTTCATGCTTCCTTACTTAAACCCGTTGTGTCGGATCCCTTCAAGGGAAGAGAGGAACTGCCACCACCACCAGTGGAGATTGAGGGGGAAAAAGAATTTGAGGTGGAAGCTATCTTGAGTTGTAGAAAAAGAGGAAGGCAGCTAAAATATCTTATTAAATGGAAGGGGTATCCCCCTAAAGATAACTCTTGGGAGCTTTCCCGTAATCTCCATGCCCCTCGTCTGGTTCGGGCCTTTCATCTGGAACACCCAGAGTTAATGACCAGTTTGGGCGTCCGGAGTCCGCCCCTTGGGGGGGGGCACTGTCAGGGTACTAGTCCCGTCTCTGACAGACTCCCGCACATGCGCGGTGGAATGGGGCTTCGGCGCGTACCTGTGTGCAATTTGCATGCGCGGTACAGCGGCGCGTCGTGTGCGTGGATGCGCGCACGGGCACGCACGCGGCAGCCCTGGGGCCAATCAGAGGACTGACACTCCTATTTAAACCAGCAGCATTCCCTGAACAGGTTGCTGGTTTGTCATCAGCTTTAGTGAGTCTACCTGTTGCCATATCTTCTTGTTTTGACCCGGACTTCCTGACCACTCTTCTCTCACCCGGAACCTCTGACCTTTTGGCTAACGTATCTTGGATTGCTGCTGTCTCCTGCCCTTTGACCTTGGCTTGTACCTACGGACTTCCTCTGCCTTCTCCAGCCCTTGACCCACGGCCTGTGACCCGACTTGTCTTTGTCTCCTGCTTGGTTCTTCTGGACCTCCTGCCAGTAGCTGCCTGATCTCCAGTTGGTTCCAGTCTTCCACGCCTGCTCAGCTACCTTCAGACGCACCAAGTCTACCGACCTGCTTCCGGCACCGGTGCCTCCTTGTGCCTTCCCTCCTCTGTCTCAACTCCAGAGAGTGGACTGCGCAGGGTCGCAAAGGTGAGCCGTCCTCAGCATCTCGGCCTCGGTGAGTACAGGTTCCTGATACCTATGCTCATTCTTATGTGCACGTTTTTTCTGTTGTGTTTTTTTCTGTGAATGTACGACTGGTTGCTCTGTACCTTCTATTTCTTCTTTTGAAAATAAAATGTCTTTGAAGGTGAGAAAGCGATTCACACCAGACATCCCAAGTATATTGCTGAACTGAAACCGTTCTGTAAAGAGGAATGGTCAAGAATTTCTCCTGATCGTTGTGCACGTCTGATCTGCAACTACAGGAAACGTTTGGTTGAAGTTATTGCTGCCAAAGGAGGTTCAACCAGTTATTAAATCCAAGGGTGCACATACTTTTTACACCTGCACTATGAATGTTTACATCAGTGTTTCTCAACCGGGGTTCCGCGGAACCCTAGGGTTGCGCAAAAAGTCCCCAGGGGTTTCTGCCGCAATCTACCCATCAATCAGACAGCTGACGGGTAGATCGAGTCTCGGCCAGCATGCAGAGTAGCGCTGTAATAAGAGCTCTCTCATAGCATGATCCTTCCAGCCTGCCCCTCCTTTCTCCCGTCCACCCCAGGTGATGTCATATTGGAGCGCCTGCGGTGGACGGGTGGAAAAGAGGGGCCGGCCGGAAGGATTGTGCTATGAGAGAGCTCTTATTACAGCTGCTTCCCGCGCTACTCTGCATTTAAAAAAAACTCCTGTACCCTGAATCCAGCACGGATTCCCTGTGTGTCATGTACCCTTATGTGTGCTGGATTCCCTATGTGACATGTGCCCTGATATGTGCTGGATTTCCTGTGTGACATGTGCTGGATTCCCCGTGTGACATGTGCCCTGATGTGTGCTGGATTCCCTATGTGACATGTGCCCTGATGTGTGCTGGATTCCCTGTGTGTCATGTGCCCAGATGTGTGCTGGATTCCCTATGTGCCCTGATGTGTGCTGGATTCCCTGTGTGACATGTGCCCTGATGTGTGCTGGATTCCCTATGTGACATGTACCCTGATGTGTGCTGGATTCCCTATGTGACATGTGTGCTGTATTCCCTGTGTGACATGTGCCCTGATGTGTGCTGGATTCCCTATGTGACATGTACCTTGATGTGTGCTGGATTACCTGTGTGACATGTGCCCTGATGTGTGCTGGATTCCCTGTGTGACATGTGCCCTGATGTGTGCTGGATTCCCTGTGTGACATGTGCCCTGATGTGTGCTGGATTCCCTGTGTGACATGTGCCCTGATGTGTGCTGGATTCCCTGTGTGACATGTACCCTAATGTGTGCTGGATTCCCTGTGTGACATGTACCCTGATGTGTGCTGGATTCCCTGTGTGACATGTGCCCTGATGTGTGCTGGATTCCCTGTGTTACATGAACCCTGACGTGTGCTGGATTACCTGTGTGACATGTAGCCTGACGTGTGCTCCATTCCCTGCTGTGTGACCTGTAATTGGCTATGTAACCTGTACCATGTTGAGTGACCTGTACCATACCCGGTTGTGTGCCCTGTACTGTGGTGTGTGTGTTTCAGAAGAAAAACCACACACGTTTCACATAAAATAGGTAAGTCCTAATATTTGTATTATTTAATGCTACAGTATTTCTTAAAATAATTGTTTGTTCTATCACAGCTCGCTATTCACATCAATGTTCCATGAGCTGTAGATCTGAACGCTATTTTCGGGGTTCCCTGACATCTTAAACCCTTTGCCAGGGGTTCCTCCATGGTAAAAAGGTTGAGAAACACTGGATTACATGTTGTGTTCAATAAAAACATGGTAACATTTAATTATTTGTGTGTTATTATTTTAAACTGACTGTGGATGTCTATTGTTGTGACTTGGATGAAGATCAGATCACATTTTATGACCAATTTGTGCAGAAATCCATATAATTCCAAAGGGTTCACATACTTTTTCTTGCAACTGTGTGTATGTGTGTATGTATTTATGTATGTGTGTGTGTGTGTGTGTGTATGTGTGTGTATATATATATATATATATATATATATATATATATATATATATATATATATATATATATATATATATATATATATACACAGTACAGACCAAAAGTTTGGACACACCTTCTCATTCAAAGAGTTTTCTTTATTTTCATGACTATGAAAATTGTAGATTCACACTGAAGGCATCAAAACTATGAATTAACACATGTGGAATTATACGTAACAAAAAAGTGTGAAACAACTGAAAATATATTTCATATTCTAGGTTCTTCAAAGTAGCCATCTTTTGCTTTGATTACTGCTTGGCACACTCTTGGCATTCTCTTGATGAGCTTCAAGAGGTAGCCACCTGGCGCAGTACCCCATCACTCTCCTTCTTGGTCAAATAGCCCATACACAGCCTGGAGGTGTGTTTGGGGTCATTGTCCTGTTGAAAAATAAATGATGGTCCATCTAAACGCAAACCGGATGGAATAGCATGCCGCTGCAAGATGCTGTGGTAGCCATGCTGGTTCAGTATGCCTTCAATTTTAAATAAATCCCCAACAGTGTCACCAGCAAAGCACCCCCACACCATCATACCTCCTCCTCCATGCTTCACGGTGGGAAACAGGCATGTAGAGTCCATCTGTTCACCTTTTCTGCGTCGCACAAAGGCACGGGAGTTGGAACCAAAGATCTCAAGATTGGACTCATCAGACCAAAGCACAGATTTCCACTGGTCTAATGTCCATTCCTTGTGTTCTTTAGCCCAAACAAGTCTCTTCTGCTTGTTGCCTTTCTTTAGCAGTGGTTTCCTAGCAGATATTCTACCATGAAGGCCTGATTCACACAGTCTCCTCTTAACAGTTCTAGAGATGTGTCTGCTGCAAAAGGTGGCTACTTTGAAGAACCTAGAATATGAAATATATTTTCAGTTGTTTCTCACTTTTTTGTTATGTATAATTCCACGTGTGTTAATTCATAGTTTTGATGCCTTCAGTGTGAATCTACAATTTTCATAGTCATGAAAATAAAGAAAACTCTTTGAATGAGAAGGTGTGTCCAAACTTTTGGTCTGTACTGTGTATATGTATGTGTGTGTGTGTATATATATATATATATATATATATATATATATATATATATATATATATATATATATATATATATATATATATATAATATAATGACGGGGGCTTTAAATTCAATACTATGGAGCCAAGCGGGGGCCATCTTTCCCTCACTCGCATCCAGGCAGTGAGGACCAGCAGACGTGATTGTCTTTGCCGACGGCTTCAGTAAGCGGCGGAGATGACTCTGGAGCATGGCGGGAGGGGGGGGACCTCTCACGCCCCTGATAAAAGTGAACTTGTGGCAAATCCGCTGCTGAGACCACTTTTATCCTAAAGAGGACAGTCTGCCTGTTTTTAAAAATACTGGGGTTATGGCAGCTACTTGCTGCCATAACAACGGTATTTAACGTCAAAATAGCAATTGTATAACGATGGCGGCTGGTCCTTAAGTGGTTAAAAGATGTTTGTAAAATCTTTGCGCTGCTTGTCTGAGGCAAGTCAAAGGAACGTAAATAAGCTTCTGATCTCAAATAATTCAATAAATTACGCTGTATAATTTAAAGCATTTTGTATGGCAATCCAACATCACGGTTGCCTGATTGTAAAGAGGTACTGGGTAACTTTCTTCTCTGAAATGCCTGATTAGATGTACATTATTTTAGTGATATGGGGGTTATTATTAATTCTCCTTGGTATTCAGTGATCAAAGCTTTACTAATGCATTTTTTTTGTAGGGTACAGAACATTAACAAAGCAAAGGCTCCTACACAAGTCAAGTTAGAACATCTGGAACAAGGATTTTCCGTCTATATAAATGGAGCAAATGCTGAGTTGAGAAAACATTACAGCACACACAATTTAGTAAGAGGTGATTTAAAATCACAAGAGACAGGTGGGTGTTTTCGAAAGCAAATATAAATGGCTTTATATGATTCTTTGTCAATTGTAAATTGAGTTATAAAGCATGATTTCACGGTTAATTTAATGTAAAATGTAACTTGGACATACTGGATTGCCTAAAACTGGAGAGTCCAAAATCTGGTGCAGCTGTGTATGGTAGCCAATCGGCTTCTAACTTCAGTTTTGACAAACAAAAAAAACTGGAAGCTGATTGGTTTCTATGCAAAGCTGCGCTAGATTTTGCACCCTCCAGTTTTAGTTAATCAACTCCACTGTCACTTGCGGCCAGTACAGCCAGTACCCTATTGTGCATGGATGTGAACTGCGCTTTTTTTTTATTTCTTTTTCTTAACCACTTTAGACTCCACCAAAAACAAGAGACTTGCTCCATGTTTTTTTTTTTTTTTGCTTATGTCGTCTCTGCTACGGTTTCACATCATTTGTGTTTTTTTTTTTTCTTTCTTTTTTTATTCTATGTTATCAAAAAGTTCCAATCGTAGTTACTCCAATACAATTCCAAAGTATAAAAATATCAGATATATGACCATACTGTATACGAACATTTAAGAAAAATCCCTGTTTTAACCCTCATCCCCCCCCCCCCATCTACCTCCTAATTACGATTAAAAAAAACGTACGTTATTATTCCTTCCTACTCTGACCCCTGTTCAGGTATAGGCCCTTAGGTTTTCCGCATAGCTCCAAGTTTTCGTAAATTCCTTCCAATATTCCCATTTATCTTTATATCCTGTTTTTCCCTCCTCAATACTATTCTTCAGTCCTTCCATAATATACGTCTCTTCTACTGAGTCGATCCACTCCCATATTGATGGACACTCCACCTCCTGCCATTTTTTTGGGGATCAACCTTTTAGCCGTGTTTAACAAATGTGGTATTAGGGATTTTTTGTAGGATTTCACCGCCTCCATGAAAAAGTACTATCCATGGATTGTTTTTTTATCTCCCTCTTGGTAATATCTTTTATCAAACCTAATATTTTCTCCCAAAATTCTTTAACTTTTGGGCAGTTCCACCATAGGTGGGCCATTGTGCCTGAAGTCTTACATCCTCGCCAACAGTTCGCCGACTGTCCCTCTTTAAATTTTCTCAATTTATCTGGTGTTGCATACCAACCTGCCATGCACTTATAATAAATTTCTGTGGTCCTATTGTCCACGGCCGAAGAGTGGGTCAGTTTTTAAAATTTGCCTATAGTGGTTTTATCCTTCTGTGTTCCTAACTCCCATTCCCATTTTTTGATGAATGGGGGCATCTCCAGTTCGTCCACTGCCAATAATATTTTATAAAGCCTTGAAATAATGCCTTTAGATTTATCCGTAATACATAACCATTCCAATGATGTAAGCTGTTCCCCTGACCTTAATGGTTGGGGTAAATTTTGGACAAAGTGGCACAACTGTCGATATCTCCACTCAATTACCATCAATTCCTTGTTGTGTTTTAACTCCTGCAATGGTGTGATTTGTCCTTTTTTTTTTTTTTTTTTTTTTTATCCCTTAGGCCCCGTACACACGATAGAATCCATCCGCTGAAAAATCCCAGCAAATGGGTTTCAGCGGATAGATCCTATGGTGTGTACACTCCAGCGGATCTGTTTCCGCGGATATTTATCCCCTGGGATGGATTCCAGCAGATCGAATATTTGCTGACATGCCAAACAAATCCATCTGCTGGAATCCATCCCAACGGATGGATCCGCTGGTCTGTATAGACTCAACGGATCCATCCGTCCGAAGGGATCCCCCGCATGCGTCGTAATGATTAGACGCATGCGTGGAATTCCTTATATGACAGCGTCGCGCACGTCGCCGCGTCATAATCGTGGCGACGGCACGACACATCATCGCCAGAGGATTTTGGCGCGGATTTCAATGCGATGGTGTGTACACTCCATCGCATGAAAATCCACCAAAATCCTCGAGAGGATTTATCCGCGGAAACGGTCCGCTGGACCGTATTCGCGGATAAATTCTCTCGTGTGTATGGGGCCTTAGCTGTACTTTATCTTTTTTTTATCCAATTCCCACCCACTGTTTTTTTTCCTGGTGCAAAATATTCATTTTCCTTTAAATCTAGGAGAGGTGAATTATAGTCCTTATCTATTTGTTTGTGCAACATATCCCAAATTTTAAGTGCATTGCGTGTTAAATCGTATTCTCATCCAGTGCTCTATACTGAGGGGGATTCCAAATTATGCTTCCCAGTTTTGCCTTAGACAGTGCATTTTCTATTCTTTACCCATCTTTTTTCCTGATTATCTCTGGCCCACTCCACGACCCGAGACAACACCACCGCATTATAATATTTTCTAATGTCCGGGACCACAAGTCCACCATATTTTTTTTCCTGTTTTAATACCAGGAAGGAGATTCTATGTTTTTTTATTCTTCCATATGAAATTCATTAACAAAGTTTTGAGTACTCTAAGATAAGATTGCGGCAATACTACTGGTATTATCTGAAATTCATACAGAATTTTTGGAAGGAGGACCATCTTCAAGATATTAATTCGTCCTATCCATGAAATTGGTCTGTTACCCTTTTGATTTCCGTTTTAATTTCATCTAATAGGGGAATATAATTTATTTTATATACTTTCTTAATTGAATTAGCGAGTTTAATTCCTAAGTATTTAAGTTCCTTCCGCCAAGGAAACCTAAACTCCTCCCTTAAGAGCCGTTCTTCTAATTTGCTGATATTTTTTTTTAACAGGAAAGAGTTTATTAGACAAATCAGCATTACATTACAGGTGTACTACAGTAAATACAATGATGTACAAATCCAGTATCAGGAGCATACAGTGCTATCCGGGCCAAGGCTAGGTCCCAAGGCAACAGTCTCAATAAAGAATTAGGTAAACAGTGAGCATGGCAAACTAATGAGTCTCGGCAAACACTTTACAGCCATCCCACCCAAACTACAATCCAAAATATACACAGGAGTAGAACAGGAGAGGAGGGGGGGGACTCCGAACAGTGGTTGTCCTATGGGGCGCTATGAACGCCCCCCCCTCCATAAGGGGGGGGGGCAAGGGCAACCCGAGTTCCCGTCCAGCTGGACCAGATCCTGTCAAGTTTGTCCGGGCACTGTCTACTTTCGTAGGTCAGCTGATACAGGGGAAGAACCAAATTTACTGAACGGTGCCAAGAGGCACAAGTGGGGGGATCCTCTGATTTCCACTTCAAGAGTATCTCACGTCTGGCATAAAAAAGGGCAAAGGTCAATCACAACTTACAGTATCTATCCCCCATAAAGTCATCTAGATGGCTGAGTAACCGGATTGTCGGGTCGACCGGAATAACCATCCCACTCACATCAGTCAGTCTGGAGGCCACCACCGTCCAATAGGGCTGGAACTTGGGACACGCCCAGACCATGTGCCAGAATGTTCCCAGTTCTCGTTTGCACCTCTGGCAGTTAGGGTCCCGCGACGGGTAGATACAAGCCAGCCGCTGCGGGGTGTAGTAAGCTCTGTGAAGGAATTTGATCTGAATAAATCTGTCTTTCGCAGCGATCAAAGAAGGGATATATGAGGAAATGCATTCCTCCCAGCCCTCCTCATCCAAGGACGACATGTCAGCTTTTCACTTTTCCCAGGACTTAGTAAGCTTGATATCATACGCCACCGTTAGATGCAGGTATGAAGACGACAGGGGGTGCACCATTACTCAGGAGTCGCTCAACAGAGTCGACTCCAAAGTCAGGGGGTCAGAGAATTGGGCCTTGAAGGCATGCGCAAGCTGCCTGTACCTAAACTGAAAAGAGATCGTCAGGGCATGAGCACACCTCATCTCCCGAAAGGGCATAAGCCTGCCCTCATGAACTATCTGATTCAACTTAATAATGCCCTTCTTAGCCCAGAGGGAGGGATCCGGGATGCTGTTCAGATGGGGCAGCATAGGATTGCTCCACAGGGCATATGCGGGGACATGTGGGCGGGCTTCCTATAGATAAGCCGAGCCTCCTGCCAGACTTTGACTGAGGTCCGCATGTGGGTCCTCCATAGAGGGGTTCGCCCTGAGGCCTCGGAATGGCAATTTACTCAGGGCCGCATATGAGCCCAGAATAGCCGCCTCCAGTGTGACTGCCGGATTCTGTCTGGGCTGGGAGAACCACCACCGAACCGCAACCAGCACTGCCACCCAGTAGTAGATCAAGAAATTCGGAAGTGCTAGCCCCCCTCCAGATAAAGCGAGGTATAGGATCTGCCTCGCCACCCGGGGAGGCCGCCCAGCCCACACAAAAGATAACAGCAGACTCTCCAAGCATTTAAAAAATGTCCTAGGTATATGCAAAGGGGTATTACAAAAAGGTAGACCATTTTCAACAAATTAACCCTGCCCACCGGTGTCAGGGGGAGGGAGCGCCACGCCGTACATCTAGCCGCCAGTTTAGTCATAAGCGGCTGAATATTCTTACAAATATAGTCACCTGCCCCACCACTAATCCTAATACCCAGATACTTTAACTCATCCACCCATTGAAGCGGTGTACGTGTCGGGGTTCGCAAGAACGAGGGATGGAGTGGGAACCGGACCGATTTATCCCAATTAACGCGTATGCCCGAGTACCAACCAAACCGATCAATAAGGTCCAAGGCCACTTGCGAGGAGGATGAGGCATCCGCCAGATAGAGGAGGGTGTCATCTGCATACATTGACAACTTCTCCTCTATCGGTACTATCTGTAATCCCCTAACTCTCACGTCCGCTCTCAACAATATGGCAAGGGGCTCCACCGACAGGGCGAACAAGCCCGGGGAGAGGGGACACCCCTGCCTCGTACCCCTACCCAGCTGTAATATTTCAGAAAGGCAGTCATTAGTTCTAATTCTGGCCAAGGGACAGTTGTATAGCATATGCACCCAGTTTGTGAAGACCGGTTCGAACCCGAAACTAGAGGGTACCTCCCACAGATAGCCCCACTCGACAGAGTCGAAAGCCTTCTCCGCGTCGAGTGAGGCCACCACACCCGTCGATCCCTCCCCGGCTCTATCAATGAGGGTGAGGAGGCGTCTAATGTTGATGTCCGTCCGTCCCCGGCATGAAACCCGTTTGGTCCGAATGTACCAGGGCAGTTATGACCAAGTTCAGTCTATTCGCGAGGATCTTCGCCAAGATCTTTGCGTCCACATTGAGCAAAGAGATGGGATGATACGAGGAACACAGGGTAGGGTCCCTCCCCGGCTTGGGAATGACCACAATCACCGCCTCGCTCATGGTATCAGGGAGCCTCCCCATCCGTGACGCGTCTGAGAGAAGGGAATGGAATTTACCGACGAGGTCCGCAGCATAGTGCTTATAGAACTCCACAGGGAGCCCATCAGGTCCCGGCGTGGCCCCACTTGCATGGACTTAAGGGCTCGCTGGACCTCCAGAACCGTAATGGTAGCATCAAGTTTTGTGCGATACGTCGACGTGAGAACCGGTATGTCAATGTCCTCCAGATATGTCCGGAGATCTGAGACCTCGTAGTCAGCCCTTGAGCTGTAAGGGAGTCTATAAAAGTCAGCAAAGCATTTACTGATGGCCTCCGGTGAACAGATCAGTTCCCCCGCAGGATCCCTAATACCCGAGACACACATCCCAGTTGCCTGCTGCCTGGAGAGCCAGGCCTGCATCCTGAACAAAGCATTTCATCTTTACCTTCCTTCAGAATTACTATAATCGTAGCTGCTAGAGCCTCTCTGCTCATTTCATATTCGCTCCCTAGTTCGTTGAAATAGTGACACCGTTTTGGGATCAAAATCTCCCTACACCTTTAAAAGTAGAACGTTGTAAACCCGCCTGGGCTTTTGTCCAGGGCTGAGTCCGCCAACGCTCCACTGATTTATTCTTCGGTTATTCGTTTGTCCAAGATTGATCTTTCGGTCTGACCGATAATGGGCAATCTCGCTCCTTCTAGAAACTCTTTTATTTTTACCTTTTTCTCCCCTTTCTGCCAAATCTTCTGCTCTACAGAATACAACCCTCATAGTAGTTTTTAAATGTATCTGCTATGTCCTTTGTTGAATATACCACCTCTCCCTTCTTTTTTTTTTTTCTTTTTTATATATATAATTTCTGTATTTTTTTTTTTCTGCACCATTTTTGCTAGATGTTTACTGGATCTATTTCCCCACATATACCTTTCTTTTGCAATACTATTTAGTTTAATTTTAATCTGTTGTTCCATAAGCTCTTTAACCACTTAAGACCCGGACCAAAATTCAGCTAAAGGACCTTGCCCCTTTTTGCGATTCGGCACTGCGTCGCTTTAACTGACAATTGCACGGTCGTGCAACGTGGCTCCCAAACAAAATTGGCGTCCTTTTTTTTCCCACAAATAGAGCTTTCTTTTGGTGGTATTTGATCACCTCTGCGGTTTTTATTTTTTGCGCTATAAACAAAAATAGAGTGACAATTTTGAAAAAAATGCAATATTTTTTGCTTTAATAAATATCCCCCAAAAATATATAAAAAAAATTTTTTCCTCAGTTTAGGCTGATACGTATTCTTCTACCTATTTTTGGTAAAATAAAATCGCAATAAGCGTTTATCGGTTGGTTTGCGCAAAATTCATAGCGTTTACAAAATAGGCGATAGTTTTATTGCATTTTTATTATTTTTTTTAATTTTTACTACTAATGGCGGCGATCAGCGTTTTTTTTTGTGACTGCGACATTATGGCGGACACTTCTGACACATTTTTGGGACCATTGTCATTTTCACAGCAAAAAATGCATTTAAAATGCATTGTTTATTGTGAAAATGACAATTGCAGTTTGGGAGTTAACCACAGGGGGCGCTGTAGGGGTTATGTGTGACCTGAATAGTGTTTACAACTGTAGGGGGGTGTGGCTGTAGGTGTGACGTCATCGATTGTGTCCCCCTATAAAAGGGATGACACGATCGATGACGGAGCCACAGTGAAGAACCGGGAAGCTGTGTTTACACACAGCTGTCCCCGTTCTTCAGCTCCGGGGACCGATCGCTGGACTCCAGCAGTGATTGGGTCAGCTGGTCCCGTGGTCACGGAGCTTTGCACAGCACGTACCTGTACGTGCATGTGCCCAGTCGTGCCATTCTGCCAATGTATATGTGCAGGAGGCGGTCCTTAAGTGGTTAAGTTCATCTCTTTAACTAATTTATGATATAGCTCTTGTTGTTTCCCCTGATGTTTTTTTATGTTCCTGTTCAATTTTGAATATTTCTTCAGTCAAGTTATTAATTTTTCTACCTCTCTCTTTCTTTATCGTACATCACGGGACACAGAGCAGCATAGCCATTACATATGGGTTATATAGTGTACCTTCAGGTGATGGACACTGGCACTCTCCGACAGGAAGTTCCCTCCCTATATAACCCCCACCCATAGTGGGAGTACCTCAGTTTTTTCGCCAGTGTCTTAGGTGTTGGTGCACGTTGAAGGTTGTGCCTGCAGTTTGTCCTTGGGACCAGGGCCAGCCGACCGGATCCGTCCAAGGTGCTTCATAGCCAAAGTGGACGGTACCCGGGCCCCAATTCGTGGATGGGGTTTTGCCTATAATGCCTCTCCTTGGAGGGCTGGACTCTGGGTTCCAGGACTGGGTTTTTTAACCTATGGATACCTGCTGCCAGTAGTGCTGTATAGGTCCAGGTGTGTGGTGTTCCTGACTTGGACCCCGGTCCCTGAAGGTCTATGACCATACCCACGGTGAAGGGGGAAGATTGGGCCTCTTGCATGAGCAATACCCTGCGGCGTGGAAAGGTAAGCGGGGGGCCTACGGAACTTGGTTTGTCAGTGGGCTCCCCACAGGGGACTCTGGGGAAAAGCCTTTTTTTATGCCTCTGTGCATGGGCTAAAGAGAAACCACAAAGTCTGCATGACTGGATGGCTCAAACACCCAGGTATACTGTTCCTCTGGCTGGGCTAATAGACTGCTGCTGCTGCTACAAGGTGTTTTTGCTCCATGAAATGTAAAGGGGAGCATGTCGGGTTTAAATTACTTACTTCCTGATGTCTGTGTGTCTCCAGCAGCTCCCGGGCTCCTCTCCCCACATGGATTCTGCTTCCTGCTTCCTGTAGAGCGGCGTCGGGAGCGCGCGCGCGTGCGCGCGCACTGTTATAGGCGCCGACGCTGCGTGGAGGGGCGGGGGACGCCCAGGGAGTTCCCTCCCCTCTGTACATCAGAGGGAAAACTCTATTTAGCCTGTCAGTTTGCTGAAGGCTGTGAAGGGACACGGAGCAGCGATGCTGAGCTGAGCAGGATAGGTTTGCCTATGTTATGCTGACACAGTGACACCTAGTGGCCGTTTTTTTGTACACACCTTGCTAAAGAGCTGTTTAAGCTCATATTTTCTCTGAAAAGCCGGTGTACTAAGTAGCAGTCAGAGTACTTAGCATTTGGTACTCTCTTAGCCCAGCATTAAGGGAAGCAATATTAGGATATGATTAAGCCCTTGGGGCTCAATATTGCTATCTCTTGTTAGGTTTTGGGAAGTTTAGTTTTCTGTCTAACATTACCCTAGCCTAATTTTTTTCCTCATTTATTTAAATGTGTGTTTTTCTCCAGCTATTACAGTTAGTTGTATATTAGCGGAGTATCTCAGATTTGTTTATTATGGCTCCTAAGGGTGCAGGGAACGCTAAAAATGCTAAAGGTGTTAAAAAGCCGAAGGGTTCCCCATCGGGCTCGGAGGATATTTCCCAGAATCCACCTGCCCCTACCTCCCCGGAGGATCCGGAGGTTGCTGCCCTGGGTGAGCCATCGGGGTTGCTAGGTGCTATGGCGGGCCCTATTCAACCAACTCCTTCCTATGTAACGGAAGAGATGTTAGCCTCCACCTTGGGTGGATTTGAAAAAAGGATGGCCGCTCTTATTACGGCCTCTTTATCCGGGAAGAAGCGGGCTAGGTCCCCGTCTCCCAGGTTTGAATCTCCTGAGGAAGATGTCCTTTCCACTGAGGAATTGGAAGATACAGTAGACCAGGCTGAGGATCACCTGGACCATTTAGGTTCTGAAGATTCTACTATAGAAGAACCTTTTTCAGCTTCTCACGCAGAAAAATTGTGGGTCCAGTCCTTAACGGATATGGTGCGGTCAGCTTTTAAAATGCCTTTGCCTCAGCCTCTGGCCTCCGCTGTGTCCTCATTGGGCTCCCTAAAAGCGCCCCAAGCCAACCTGGTGTTCCCGGTCCATCCTTTATTAAAGGACCTGATATTTCAGGACTGGGTTAAGCCAGACAGGATTTTTTTGCCTCCTAAAAGGTTCGCAGTTATGTACCCTTTAGAGGAGGAGTTTTCAAGGAAATGGGCTGTCCCCACTGTTGACGCAGCCATATCATGTGTCAATAAAGCGTTAACGTGTCCGGTGGACAATATTCACATGTTCAAAAATCCTGTGGATAAAAGGCTTGAGACCTTACTGAAGGCATCCTTTGCCACAGCGGGGGCAGTGGTCCAGCCAGCTGTAGCTGCCATTGGCGTCTGCCAGGCTTTAAAAGACCAGGCCAAGCAGGCCCTAAAGGACCTTCCGGCTCAACAGGCTCAGGACTTAGCCGATCTACCTAGAGCTTTATGTTTCGCGGTAGACGCTATCAAGGATTCAATCCAACAGGCGTCCCGCCTATCCCTGTATTTGGTTCACATGAGAAGATTACTTTGGTTAAAGAACTGGTCTGCAGAAACCCCCTGCAAAAAACTCCTTACAGGATTCTCCTTTCAAGGAGAGAGATTGTTTGGAGAAGATCTTGACAAATATATTCAAAAGATCTCTAGTGGTAAGAGCACCCTTTTGCCGGTTAAGAAAAGGTTCCGAGGTCCCTCTTTTAAGCGCCCAACCTCTCCAGTTCCAGGGCCCTCATTCTCTAGGCAGTATCGACGGCCTCCTGGACGCGCAGCTGCAAACAGGCCCCAGGGGCAAGCTGCAGGGAACAAGAGACCGTGGAACCGTAAGCCGGTTAAGGCTGCCCCTAAGGCAGCCTTGTGAAGGGGCGCCCCCACTCTCTCGAGTGGGGGGAAGACTACGGTTGTTCTCGGAGTTGTGGGGGGCCCAAGTTACCGACCAATGGGTTCTGTCCTCAGTAACTCAGGGGTACAAGCTGGAGTTTCGGGAGTTCCCCCCTCCTCACTTTCAAACGTCAAGACTTCCAGGCGACCCTCAGAGACAGGCATCGCTTCTGTCCGCCCTAGAGCGACTCCTATCTCAAGGAGTGATTATGGAAGTACCAGCAGGGGAGCAAGGACAAGGGTTTTACTCAAACCTCTTCGTTGTCCCGAAGCCAAACGGCGACGTCAGGCCTATTCTGGACCTAAAGTTATTAAACCGCTTTTTAAGAGTCCGGTCTTTTCGAATGGAGTCCATTCGTTCGGTGGTGGCCGCCCTCCAAGGAAAGGAGTTCTTGGCCTCCATCGATATAAAGGACGCATACCTGCACGTTCCGATTTTCCCAGGCCATTACAGGTATCTGCGTTTTGCCCTAAACTATCGGCATTATCAGTTCGTGGCTCTTCCGTTCGGACTAGCCACGGCCCCTCGGGTTTTTACGAAGATCCTGGCCCCCGTATTAGCCATCCTAAGGGAACAGGGCATTCTGATCATGGCCTACCTAGACGATCTTCTGGTAGTCGACCACTCAGCGGCCGGTCTAAATCGGGCAGTGTTGCTAGCAGTAAACTGCCTAGAGTCCCTGGGTTGGGTTCTAAACCGGGACAAATCGGCTTTACAGCCCACAAGAAGGTTGGAGTATCTAGGTCTGATTTTAGATACAAGACAACAACGGATCTTCCTGCCCCAGTCCAGAGTGGACTCGATAAGGGAGTTAATCCACATAGTCCTAAGCAGCACAAGGCCATCTATACGCCTCTGCATGCGCCTGTTGGGAAAGCTAGTGGCCACCTTCGAGGCAGTGCCCTATGCCCAGATCCATTCTCGGAGGCTACAGAGAGCAATTCTCACGGCCTGGGACAAAAGACTCCAGGCCTTGGATCTTCCCATTTCCCTTCCCTATGCGGTAAGGCAGAGCCTGTGTTGGTGGCTAGTCACAAAAAATCTTCTGAAAGGAAGATCGTTCAATCCCCCCTCATGGAGGATAGTAACCACGGACGCCAGCCTATCAGGTTGGGGTGCAGTCCTAGACGATTTAACCCTACAGGGGAAATGGTCAAGGGCAGAATCAGCCCTACCCATAAATGTCTTAGAGATCCGAGCAGCTCGGTTGGCTCTTTTGGGCTGGACGGAGGTTCTGCAGGGCTCCCCAGTAAGGGTACAATCCGACAATGCCACTGCCGTAGCTTATATAAACCACCAGGGTGGCACCAGGAGTCAGGCAGCCCAAAGGGAGGTAGATCGGATCTTTTCATGGGCAGAAGCCCATGTCCCCTGCATCTCAGCTATCTTTATCCCCGGGGTGGACAATTGGCAAGCGGACTTCCTCAGCCGCCAACAGATGTCCCCAGGGGAGTGGTCCCTCCATCCCGAAGTGTTCCAGGTCATTTGCCGGAAGTGGGGTACTCCGGAGGTGGACATTATGGCGTCCAGATTCAATGCCAAAGTAGCAAACTTTGTCTCTCGAACGAGGGATCCATTGGCCTGCGGGACAGATGCCTTGGTGTGTCCTTGGCATCAGTTTGCGCTAATCTATGCCTTCCCTCCAATACGGATGCTACCCCGTCTTCTTCACAGAATTCAAAGGGAACGCAAGCCAGCGATTCTAGTGGCCCCAGCGTGGCCCCGAAGACCTTGGTACTCCTTGATAAAAAGGATGACCGTAGAGGAGCCTTGGGTCCTCCCTCTACGTCCGGACCTCCTCTCACAAGGGCCATTCTACCACCCTGCCTTACAGGCCCTAAATTTAACGGCCTGGCGGCTGAGTCCCTGATTCTCAGAAACAGAGGCCTTTCAGGGCAGGTCGTTTCTACCCTTATAAACGCAAGAAAACCAGTTTCCAGGTTAATATACTATAGGGTGTGGAAGGCCTATATTACCTGGTGTGAAACCAGGAAATGGGATCCCCGCAAATATACTATTGGGAGAATCCTGGAGTTTTTACAGTTGGGAGTGGAAAAAGGTTTGGCGGTCGGCACAATCAAGGGGCAGGTGTCTGCCTTGTCGGTCTTCTTCCAGAGATCGTTGGCTGCCCATTCCTTAATGAAATCCTTTTTACAAGGTGTTATTCGGGTGAATCCCCCGATTAAAGCTCCCCTGTATCCTTGGGATCTAAATTTGGTTCTATCGGCCTTGCAAAGCCAGCCCTTTGAGCCCTTGTCCGTGATCCCTTTGGTCCTTTTGACTAGGAAACTAGTGTTTCTGGTGGCCATGGCATCCGCCAGAAGGGTGTCGGAGTTGGCAGCCTTGTCATGTAAGGCACCTTATTTATTATTGCATAAGGACAGGGTCGTTTTGCGGCCGCTTCCGTCCTTCCTGCCTAAGGTGGTATCAAATTTTCACCTTAATCAAGATGTGATTCTTCCATCATTTTTTCCAAAGCCTTCTTCTAAGGAAGAGAGGTTACTACATTCCTTGGATGTAGTTAGAGCTGTAAAGATTTACTTGGAAGCTACAGCCCAGATTCGTAAGACGGACGTCTTATTCATTCTGCCGGAAGGGCCCAAGAAGGGCCAGGCAGCGTCTAAGGCCACTATTGCTAAGTGGATTAGGCAGACGATTATTCAGGCCTATGGCCTGAAGGGGAAGAGTCCACCCTTATCGGTTAAGGCTCATTCCACTAGAGCTATAAGTGCCTCTTGGGCAGCGTATCACCAGGTCCCTATGGCTCAGGTCTGCAGGGCAGCAACCTGGTCATCTGTCCACACATTTGCAAAATTTTATCAAATGGACGTTAGGAGGAACGCTGATTCAGCCTTTGGGCAGGCGGTACTGCGGGCCGCAGTTTAATCTCCTCTTGTCCGGTGGCACCTCTTGTTTGGTTTTTTCTGGTTGTCTCCCTCCCCTCATGGAGCATTGCTTGGGGACATCCCATATTTAATGGCTATGCTGCTCTGTGTCCCGTGATGTACGATAAAGAAAAAGGGATTTTTATTAACAGCTTACCTGTAAAATCCTTTTCTTGTAGTACATCACGGGACACAGAGCTCCCACCCCTCTTATGGGGAATTTTGGGATGCATATTGCTTGCTACAAAACTGAGGTACTCCCACTATGGGTGGGGGTTATATAGGGAGGGAACTTCCTGTCGGAGAGTGCCAGTGTCCATCACCTGAAGGTACACTATATAACCCATATGTAATGGCTATGCTGCTCTGTGTCCCGTGATGTACTACAAGAAAAGGATTTTACAGGTAAGCTGTTAATAAAAATCCCTTTTTTTTCTTCTTTGCCCACTCCTATATCAGAATCACTCTAATATAGGCTTTGTGTGCCTCCCATAAGGTTGCCCCGGACATTCCTTCGGTATCAAATGCCCAAAAATATTGATTTAACTCTCTTTTCACCCTTGCTAGACCTTCTTCGTCCCAGATCAATTGTTTGTTTAATCTCCAAGTATAAGGTGGCCTTTGGTGTCCAGGGATATTAATTTTCATGCTTACAGGAGCATGATCCGAAAGTGAAGCAATTTCTATTCTGGAGTCTGCAATCCTTTCCAACAATCTATGGTCTACCATGATGTAATCTATTCTAGAGTACGTCCCGTGTACAGGGGAGTAGAACGTATAATCCTGCAGTTTTAAGTGCGGTATTCTCCAGATGTCCACCATCTGGCTACAATGCATTTTTTGTTTTATCTTTTTTAGCTGTGCGTTGTTTGTCCCCTGTACCCGGGACGTACTGTCCACATCCGGCTCCATACAAAAGTTCAGATCTCCATTCAAGATCACATACCCTGCCCTGAAATCCTTCAGTTTTCCCAAGCTTTCACTAAAATATTTAATTGGGCTCACATTAGGGGCATAGATGTTTTCCATAGTACACTCCATCTCCCCTAATTTCCCTTTTAAATAGAGAAATCTTCCTTCTGTATCCGTCATCCTATCCTCCAATGTGAACCGCACCCCCCTTGCAAATCCTATTGCCACTCCCCTTGCTCTTTTTGAAATGGTATTCCCATAATACCATCTTGGGAAGTCGGGGGAATATAGTTTTACATTTGATCCCAGGGTCAGGTGAGTCTCCTGTAAAAAGACTACCTCCGCTCTATACCATTTAAGCTGTTTTAAAATCTTGTGCCTCTTGGTGGGGGTATTAAGTCCTCTGACGTTATAAGTCATAAACGTAATTGCTGTCATCTCATCCTCTTTTTCCTTTTTTCCTCCTTTCCCCTTTTCTGCCCTGTTCACTTTCGCCCTGTCTGCCATAGGATTTTTCCTTACTTTCTTGGAAAATCAGTGCGGTAGCTCCATCCCTCCCACTCTTCCTGTTCCCCCCCCCCTCCCCCCTTCCCCCCTCACTCTCTCAATCTTTAGGGAGTCCTCTGTTCCTTTGTCCAAAATGGGGTTAAATATTTCATTCATGATTTTTCTCAGATCTTACCCCTTTTCCTCTGGAATCGATCGAATTATCAGATTGTGTCTTCTATTTCGGTTTTCTTGGTCTTCCAACCTATATAGTATATTTCTCTGATTTTGTTGCGTCTGTCTGACTTGCTCTCTTAATTTACTTAATTCCTGGTCATGTTTATCTGTTCTCTCTTCCGTCACCTCTACTCTTGTCAAGAGGTGTGCTAGGTCAGTTCTTAATATATTAATTTCAACCTTAATATCATTTTCCAGTCGCAGTAGCATCTTAGACCTTTCCCCTTTTGTTGGAATTTGTGCGTCTGCCCGTTGTTCATCCATTCTGCTTATCTCTAATTCACTTTCTGTGGTTAATTCCTCCCTGGATAAATCCGGTGTTTCCGCTGATTTTTTAGCTGTGATCTTTTTTTTTTGTCTGTCTTCTTATCGATTTTATCTTGTTGTTGTTTTATCAATCCATGCTTTTTAAACTTTCCTTTTGGGTCATATAATGTTTTATAGAACTGGTCGCTGCACTGTTTTTAGGTGTTTTTGAGGCACTGCCCTTCGTAATTTTACTCGCCATCTTACTCATTGTGTTTTTATTGACCGCTCTAATACGCCTCCCCAGTTTGAAGTTTGTAATTGTATTTTCTATGTGCACTTGCTTATCCGTCCCCCCCCCCTCACAGCGAACAAAATATACTACAATAGGTGTTTAGGAGAGCTCCGGTATACAGACTGACTTTTTGTGTGAATTACACGATATTTGTCCAGAATAAGAGAGAACATTCACAGAACATAGGAGAAAATTCACAGACTAAATCTTATATGGCCCCACTGTTATTAAGTAAACGAGTATGTGAATATGAATGTGAGTCTTCGAGGATACAAAACTTTTTCCAGTTTGTCCCTTTAAACCAGCTTTTCCGGAGATTGAGTCTCACTTTTCAGTTGCTTCTCTTCTTCACCATTCAAATTTCAGCCCTGCATACTGGTTCAGCAGAGTCCAGCATCTATACCCGAAATTATGTAATAGGGCCTAGGTGTATCAGCTTATTTCGTATTTGCCTGGAATAGAGCTCCCGTTTCACCTTAGTAAGCTGTAAGCGGGTTACATAGTTAGTCAGGTTGAAAAAAGACACAAGTCCATCAAGTTCAACCATAAGAAATAAAATAATAATATCGTATAATCACATATACCCAATTCTATACCCACAGTTGATCCAGAGGAAGGCAAAAAAAAAACAGCAAAGCATGATCCAATTTGCTACAGCAGGGGAAAAAATTCCTTCCTGATCCCCCGAGAGGCAATCGGATATTCCCCTATAAATGTCAGTACCCAGTTATATTATGTACATTTAGGAAAGTATCCATGCCTTTCTTAAAGCACTTTACTGAGCTGGCCAGAACCACCTCTGCAAGGAGTCTATTCCACATTTTCACAGCTCTTACTGTGAAGAAACCTTTCCGTATTTGGAGGTGAAATCTCTTTTCCTCTAGACGTAAAGAGTGCCCTCTTGTCCTCAGTGTTGACCGTAAAGTGAATAACTCAACACCAAGTTCACTATATGGGCCGCTTATATATTTGTACATGTTGATCATATCCCCCCTTAATCTCCTCTTCTCAAGAGTGAATAAATTCAGTCCCTCTAATCTTTTCTCATAGCTGAGCTCCTCCATGCCTCTTATCAGTTTGGTTGCCCTTCTCTGCACTTTCTCCAGTTCCCGAATATTCTTCTTGAGAACTGGAGCCCAAAACTGAACTGCATATTCCAGAGGAGGTCTTACTAATGATTTGTACAGGGGCAAAATTCTCTCTATCTCTATCTCTATCTCTATCTCTATCTCTCTCTCTCAACCGCAGCTTGGCATTGCATGCCATTATTGAGCTTATGATCTACCAAATCCCCCAGATCCTTCTCCACTACGGATCCCTCCAGTTGTTCTCTCCATAGTATGTATGACGCATGCATATTCTTAGCCCCCAAGTGCATAACTTTACATTTATCAACATTAAACCTCATCTGCCACTTAGTCGCCCAATTAAACAGAGCATTGAGGTCGGCTTGGTGTCCTCTGCAAAGACAGAAATGTTACTTTTGATCTCAGACTCAATATCATTCATGAAGATATTAAAAAGTAAGGGTCCCAACACTTAACTTTGGGGTACACCACTGATAACCTTAGACCATTTAAAGTAAGAATCATTAACCACGACTCTCTGAATTCTATCTTTTAGACAGTTTTCTATCCATTTACAAACTGATATTTCCAATCCTGTAGACTTTACCTTACACATGAGCCGTGTATACCACGTCCACTGCCACGCCTCTGTCCAAGATGTTACTTAACTCTCATAAAAAGAAATCAGGTTTGTCTGACAATTTCTGTCTTTCATGAATCCATGCTGTCTGTTGCTTAAATAGTTTTTTCCCCAGCAAGATCTCGTCTATGTGGTCTTTTATTAATCTCTCCAGTATCTTCCCAGCTATAGAAGTTAAACTAACAGGTCTATAGTTACTTGGTAAAGACTTTGTTCCCTTTTTAAATATGGGCACCACATTGGCCCTGCGCCAGTCCAGTAGTACTATTCCTGTCATTAATGAGTCCCTAAATATTAAATACAGTGGCTTTGAAATGACAGAGCTCAATTCTTTTAGGATCCGTGGGTGGATGCCATCCGGCCCAGGTGCTTTATCCACCTTTATTCTGTCTAAATATTTCTGGACCAT
Organism: Rana temporaria; assembly: GCF_905171775.1. Classification (NCBI taxonomy): domain Eukaryota; kingdom Metazoa; phylum Chordata; class Amphibia; order Anura; family Ranidae; genus Rana; species Rana temporaria. The sequence goes on along the minus strand of NC_053494.1, from coordinate 94,851,445 downwards.
ATCACTTTTGAGCCATTGTGTATCATTTGGCACTACCACCCCCATTATGGACATGAGCTCCCCCATTCTCCTTTGTATACACAGAGCTGAAGAAAGTATTTAATAAATTAGCCTTCTCTTTGTCCCCAGTCACCCACTCTAGATTATTTTGTAAAGGGCCTACATGCTCAGACTTGACCTTTTTACTATTAATATATTTTAAGAATTTCTTGGGGTTTGTCCTACTATCTTTTGCAATCTGTCGTTCTTTTTGAATTTTTGCATCCTTGATTTCCTTTTTACATATCCTGTTATATTCTTTGTAACATTTAAACAACACTAGTGTTCCTTCATTTTTGTTTTTTTTAAAAGCTCTTTTCTTATAGTTTATAGCTTTTTTTAACTTTGGTTGTGAGCCACAAAGGTTTTATTTTTAGCCTTTTTAAACTTATTGCCCATTGGAATATACTTTGCAGTGAGTTCACAAACAGTCTTTTTGAAGAATTCCCATTTCTGTTCTGTGCCCATTGATGCCAATATTCTCTCTTAGTCTAAGGCCCTTTTCAGACGTGCGGTCCGTATGTCCGCATTTTCATCCATCCGTTGCGGATGAAAACGGGACATACATTGGTCCCAATGTGATTGCGGGCATCCGCTGGCGCCCGTAATCACCCGCCTCCGCAATGATCCGATTTTTCGAACGGAAGAAAATCCTATTTTTCTTCCGTCTATCGGATCGGGTGAACACGGACATACGGTCCCTGTTCATCCAATCCCCCCATAGGGGAGAGCTGACGGCTCAGCGGGGATTTTACGGAGGATCCCCGTTGAGCTGTACGGACACACGGAGGCGGATCATTACTGATCCGCCCCGTGTGAAAGGGCCCTAAGTCCTTCAACACATTTTTGCTCTAACCGAGCAGGCTGACTCACCAGGGGAAAAACAAAAAAAATAACAATACTTTCCCTGCGTATCAGTATTTGCGCAGTTGCTGACCAAGAGAGAAAACAAACAAAAAAACAAAAAAAGAGAGAAAAAGGAAGGAAAATCCTGTTCCACCCGGGATTTTAAAGGCGTGTCGGATTCAGCCAGTTTCAGCCAAGCAGGCTAGTTTGCTCAGGATTATATGTACCAGTAGATGCTTCTGCGGCAATATTAGAAGGTGCAGATGTGAAGACTGGCTGCTTTTATGGCTTATATAGTTCTGGGATAGGACAGCTATCTCATCTGCTGGCTATTAGCAGAGCAAGTACTCCACTCACAATATCTATATGTACCCGCCAAGCTTCACACTATATAAATGCACCAGGCCCCTCTACACCTGTAGTCCATTCAACCATTCAGTAGGCTCTCAGTTTTTTAGGTTATATAAACAAGCATATAAGTAGACTGGTTTACTCAGATTGATTTGTACCAGTAAGTGCTTCCTATACGCTAAAAGGAGGAACAGGTGTAAAGGCTAGCTGCTTATTTAGCTTGTATAGTTATTTAACTTATATAGTTACCAGGGTAGAAAGGCTATTTCCCCCACTAGCAGTTATATACAGTGATGAAAATAAGTATTTGAACACCCTGCTATTTTGCAAGTTCTCCCACTTGGAAATCATGGAGGGGTCTGAAATTGTTATCGTAGGTGCATGTCCACTGTGAGAGACATAATCAAAAAAAAAAAATCCAGAAATCACAATGTATGATTTTTTTAACTATTTATTTGTATGATACAGCTGCAAATAAGTATTTGAACACCTGAGAAAATCAATGTTAATATTTGGTACAATAGCCTTTGTTTGCAATTACAGAGGTCAAACGTTTCCTGTAGTTTTTCACCAGGTTTGCACACACTGGAGGAGGGATTTTGGCCCACTCCTCCACACAGATCTTCTCTAGATCAGTCAGGTTTCTGGGCTGTCGCTGAGAAACACGGAGTTTGAGCTCCCTCCAAAGATTCTCTATTGGGTTCAGGTCTGGAGACTGGCTAGGCCACGCCAGAACCTTGATATGCTTCTTACAGAGCCACTCCTTGGTTATCCTGGCTGTGTGCTTCGGGTCATTGTCATGTTGGAAGACCCAGCGTCGACCCACCTTCAAAGCTCTAACTGAGGGAAGGAGGTTGTTGCCCAAAATCTCGCAATACATGGCCCCGGTCATCCTCTCCTTAATACAGTGCAGTCGCCCTGTCCCATGTGCAGAAAAACACCCCCAAAGCATGATGCTACCACCCCCATGCTTCACAGTAGGGATGGTGTTCTTGGGATGGTACTCATCATTCTTCTTCCTCCAAACACGGTTAGTGGAATTATGACCAAAAAGTTCTATTTTGGTCTCATCTGACCACATGACTTTCTCCCATGACTCCTCTGGATCATCCAAATGGTCATTGGCAAACTTAAGACGGGCCTTGACATGTGCTGGTTTAAGCAGGGGAACCTTCCGTGCCATGCATGATTTCAAACCATGACGTCTTAGTGTATTACCAACAGTAACCTTGGAAACGGTGGTCCCAGCTCTTTTCAGGTCATTGACCAGCTCCTCCCGTGTAGTCCTGGGCTGATTTCTCACCTTTCTTAGGATCATTGAGACCCCACGAGGTGAGATTTTGCATGGAGCCCCAGTCCGACGGAGATTGACAGTCATGTTTAGCTTCTTCCATTTTCTAATGATTGCTCCAACAGTGGACCTTTTTTCACCAAGCTGCTTGGCAATTTTCCCGTAGCCCTTTCCAGCCTTGTGGAGGTGTACAATTTTGTCTCTAGTGTCTTTGGACAGCTCTTTGGTCTTGGCCATGTTAGTAGTTGGATTTTTACTGATTGTATGGGGTGGACAGGTGTCTTTATGCAGCTAATGACCTCAAACAGGTACATCTAATTTAGGATAATAAATGGAGTGGAGGTGGACATTTTAAAGGCAGACTAACAGGTCTTTGAGGGTCAGAATTCTAGCTGATAGACAGGTGTTCAAATACTTATTTGCAGCTGTATCATACAAATAAATAGTTAAAAAATCATAAATTGTGATTTCTGGAATTTTTTTTTTTTATTATGTCTCTCACAGTGGACATGCACCTACGATGACAATTTCAGACCCCTCCATGATTTCCAAGTGGGAGAACTTGCAAAATATCAGGGTGTTCAAATACTTATTTTCCTCACTGTAGCACAGCCGATGCAGGCAAGTGATCCAATCAAAATGTCTATATAAAAAAACGCCAAACTTCTCACTATGTGTATACTCAGTACCCATTTATGCCTGTAGTCATTTTAACAGTTCAATTGATTCACAATTTTAGCATTTTTTTTTTTTATCCAAACCGTATACATTTATATCATGGTACCTCCTTTTTCTCGAGTCGTCTTCCAGGACGGCACCTTGAGAGTAGACTGGCTCCACCTGACAGGAAACACAATCAAAAAGAGGTTTAAAAACCCCGCCCCTCCCCGTGCACCTCAGTTCATGATTGTGTTTCCCCCAGCGAAACGTTTTTTTGTTTTTCTAAAAAGACCTAAGGCCTGGGGCTGGTGGTCCCCCTCTTGGAATGTGAGCCATGGGTCCTGGGAGGCCTTGAGCTTAGTGAGGCTATTGCCTGTCCAGAGGGTCTCCCCGTATTGAGGGGGGGGGGGAGCTGAAGGAAAACTATGTTTGGGAACCCCCCCCTGCTAGGTGTATCTGGGATAGTGGCTACCTCAGAACACCTAGGTGGCTGGAATCCCTCTCTCCCGAGCGTCTTCCTACCTGCTGGGCCGGGTAAAGACGCATCTCCGCGCTGTGGACTCGGCTGCTGTTCTCCCAGGCTCGTTTCTCGGTGGAGCCAGCATTCCGACGCTGCGTCGATGGCGGCGCATGGTGGTGACGTACTTCCGGTTCCGGTCTTCACCAAAATGGCGGCCGCCATCGGCGTTAGCTCACACACACGGTGCGCAGCAGGGGAGAGAGTGGCGCCCGATTCGACGGTGCCATGGAGCGTGAGGACCGCCCGGCGCTAACCGCTGCTGCAGAGGAAGCCACCAGGGGTGAGTCTACCTCCAGAAACTTCATTGGGGCACTTGGACTGGGTCCTTATTCCCCACACACCCCCCTTCCCTTCCCCTACTCCTTTTTTGTATTAAAGCCTCTGTCTTTTACTTTCAGGGGAAGAGGTTACTGCCCAGGGGGGAGGCTTCTAGTGTTTCTGCTAAACATACATCTAAAGCTAAAAGATGTGGGAATTGTAGCATTAAGCTAGCCACAGACTATTCTAAGCTTTTGTGTGCTAAGTGCATTCAAAAACTCACAGGGAAGGAAACTTCGCTAATAATGAAAGAATTCCTGACGGTTCAGTCAGAGATGCTTTCCACATTAAAGGAGTTTAAGGAAGTCTTAAAAACCAAAGAACCTGATCCCCTAGCAGCTGGGCCCTCCTCACAGGAAAGCTTATCCACCTTGGCTCTGAGATTGTTGAGGGCTAGGGACGTTCTTCTATCAGACTCTGAGGATTCGGAGGCTCAGGAAGAAGGTCTCATTGATAGCCAGACAGATGATGAGGATGAAGATGCTAGATCAGGCAAATTTATTTTTTCAGCAGATGACATGGGTGGTTTACTGGCGGCTATCTATACCTCTGAGGGGATTCAGCAGCCGGCCAAACTGGTGTCAGCACAGGATAAAATGTACCAGGGTTTGGCTAAACCCCAGCCAAAGGTTATCCCAGTTCACCAATCTCTTCAGGACTTAGTTCTAAGAGAGTGGGCTGAACCTGAAAAGAAGTTACTAAGGTACAAAACCTGGAAAAGGCGCTGTCCCTTTAAGGAAGAACTAGAAAACAAATTTTTCTAAACTAGATGCTTCCCTAGCTCAACTGTCTAGACAGTCTGACCTTTCCTTTGAGGATGCTGGGAATTTAAAAGATTCACTAGACAGACGGGCAGAGACCTCCCTTCGCAGGGCCTGGGAGGCTAATGCGGCAGCCCTTGGGCCCGCACTGGCCTCATCCTGCATTGCCAGGAATACGGATACCTGGCTGTCCAGGATGTTGGAACATATCCCGCAGACTTCAAAATTTAAGGATATCCGAGATTCCCTTAGAGTCATAGGTAGCGCTGTCGCCTATCTAGCAGACGCATCAATTGAGACCGCTCGAGCCTCTGCTAAAACGGGCGCTCTTATTAACGCCTCAAGAAGGGCACTATGGCTCAAAACATGGGAAGGAGATTTGGCCTCCAAATCCCGTCTCTGTGCCCTGCCCTTTGAGGGATCCCTCCTCTTTGGGACAGGTTTAGACCAGGCTCTAACTAGAGCCTCAGAAAAGGGTAAACGGTTCCCTCCCAAACCTAAACAAAATAGGAGGAGATTTTTTCGAGGCCCCCAGAATAAAAACCGACCTTCAGACCGAAGAGCGGCCTTTAATAGGAGGTGGATCACGGGAAAGGATAAACCAAAAGGGGAATCCTTTTCCCTGATCCTAAACCCGCTGGGAAAGACTCCAAGTGACTCGAGAGTCGGGGGAAGGCTCTCCCGATTTTTTTCCAGCATGGGAAAGCATAACGCGGAGTCCTCACATTTTGCAGATAGTGAAGGAAGGCTACAGATTGGAATTCCGCCATCTTCCCCCACCAATTTTCCTCCTCACTCATTTACCCCAAAATCCCCTCAAAGCGGCAAGCCTTCTAGGGAATGTGTCAGACCCTAGAAGGGCTAGTGTCTGCTAGGCTGGGGTGCATTCCATGGGAGGGGTTATATAGGGGAGGGAACTTCTTGCCTTAAGGGCGTGCCAGTGTCCACACCTGAAGGTACTCTCTATAACCCACATAGTAATTACTATGCTTCTCTGTGTCCCGTGATGTACTTCAAGAAAAGGATTTTACAGGTAAGCCGTTATAAAAATCCTATTTTTTGCTCACAGGAGGAACAAGAAGATAGAAAGGTTCTTCTCCCTCTCCCGGGATCAGGGATCGGAGGGTGTGGACGCGTTGGCCCAGGCCTGGACATTTTACCTAGCCTATGCCTTCCCTCCCCTAAATCTGATCCCGAGGGTATTACAGAAACTGAGTCGGTCACAAGGGAAGCTGATCCTGATCGCTCCCTGGTGGCCCAGAAGATCTTGGTTCCCAATACTAGAACAGTGGTCGGTCCTTCCTCCCCTCCCTCTTCCGGTCCGGGTGGACCTTCTGCGGCAGGGACCGATCTTTCACCCAGAGCCAGGCTTTTTCAGTCTGACGGCCTGGTACTTGAGAGGTGGAACCTGCAGCGGAAGGGTTGCTCAGAGAAGGTAATAGATACCCTCTTAGCGAGTCGTAAAGAAGTTACCAGGAAGATCTATGCCAAGACCTGGGGGGGTGTTTTCACGCTGGTGCGCAGCAAGACAAGCCCCACTACCCGAAATATCAGTTATCTTGGAGTTCCTTCAGGAAGGGGTAAATTTAGGACTAGCTACGAGAACCCTAAGAGTACAGGTTGCCGCCTTGTCCTACTTTTTAGACAAGAGGCTGGCCCTGGATCCTCTTATTAAGAGGTTCCTGACGGCCAGGGATAGGTTGTCACCTATACAGATATCCAGAGTTCCCCCTTGGGACCTCTCCCTGGTGTTAGACCAGCTATCCAAACCTCCGTTTGAACTGATAGACAGCATTCTGGTTAGGCTGTTAGTATTTAAATTCTCCTTTCTTTTGGCCATCACCACGGCCAAAAGAATAGGAGACATGCAAGCGCTCTCAATCAAAGAGCCTTATTTTCGTTTATTCGAGGACAGGGTAGTCCTAAGTCAGGATCCCCTGTACCTACCTAAGGTGGCAACGAAGTTTCATAGGTCACAAGAAATTATACTTCCTTCTTTTTGCGCAAAACCACAGAATGAAAGAGAGCGAACCTTTCATTGTTTGGATGTAAGACGCTGTTTGTTAATGTATTTAGAAAGGGTGAGCGAGTTCAGACGCTCATCACACTTGCTAATCAATTTTTCTGGACAGAAAAAGGGTTGTCAAGCATCTAGAGCCTCCATATCTAGATGGATAAGACAGGCAATTTCAGTAGCATACAGTAAGGCTGGCAAAACAGTACCTAAAGTCAAGGCACATTCCACGAGATCTATAGCAACCTCCTGGGCAGAGAGAGCAGGAGTTTCAGTGGAACAAATCTGTAGATCAGCAACGTGGTCAAGCCAGAACACCTTTCTAAAACACTACCGAGTGGAACTCCTGTCACCCCAAGACTTGACGTTTGGCAGAAGAGTCCTGCAGGCAGTGGTCCCGCCCTAAGGTAGGCCTGAGGGTTACTTGCTTATCTCTCAAGGTGCCGTCCTGGAAGACGACTCGAGAAAATACCAGTTACTCACCGGTAGCTGTTTTTCTATGAGTCTTACAGGACGGCAGGCCTATTTCCCACCCTGATGACTTCGTATGGTTTGTATTTCATATACTGGTTCCCGTGCTCTTATGGTGGTTACTTTATCACGAACTGAGGTGCACGGGGAGGGGCGGGGTTTTTAAACCTCTTTTTGATTGTGTTTCCTGTCAGGTGGAGCCAGTCTACTCTCAAGGTGCCGTCCTGTAAGACTCATAGAAAAACAGCTACCGGTGAGTAACTGGTATTTTTTATCAATTTTTTTATTAATTTTTCAACAACAATTCCATTTAATAATATATCACATATCAAAAACAATTATAACATCATTATCTATATCCTATAACCCCCCTCCCAAAAAGAAAAGAAAGAAGAAAAAGGGGGACAAAGGAAATTATCCCCCTCGCCCCCACTTATTCCCTGTTGCTCTTTCCCACCCCCCCTAAAAAAAAAAAAAAAAAGACCCTTATTATATAAGAGTAGGGTTGTTACTGATCACAATTTTTGTGTTCGATTAATCGATTTTTTTTTTTATCGATGAATCGACTAATTTCGATTAATTATAGCGCACATACAGATCCAACTACTTTTAGCTGATCTCCTTGCAAGCTGATTCCCAGTGCAGCTGCCAACCACTGGAAAATGGATAGCAGAATACAAAAAAACACACAAAGGCAGCGCTCAATGGGAATAGCATTAAAACGTTTATAGTCTTCAAGTAGGTAACAAAATTTTGCACTGGAGATAAAATCGATGTAGCTACATAAACTGTAAAAATGGTGCGAGTAATACCAAACGGTAGCAAAAGCAGTCATAAAAACATGTAGCTAAGTATGATACTGGTATAAAAATGTGTACAACGATACCACTGCTGAATCCAGATGAGGAAACGTTAACATCAGTCCGTCGACATGTAGATGTCCCATGAAGGGAACTTTCCCAGTGGATGGTTGTAGAATCCCAGGTTGATAGAGGGAAGTGATAGAGGGAAGTGTAACAGCCCTTGCGTGTGGCAAATAAGCCATTTACTCCTTTATAACTTATTACTCATCGCTCCTATTACCCCAACACCCTACCCTACAGAAAAAAAAATAATAATATCTGAGGCTTCTAAAAAAAAAGAATACCCATTTATAACTTACCCCCCCCCCCCCCCCGTTTATCTCCCTTCCCCTCTCCCCTTTCCTGTTTCAAACAAAAACAAAAAACACAAACAAGTGAAAATACCCCCACCCTCAGTGCCCCCCCTTCTTATATCTATACAAGTGGGGGTTAGGGGCAGAGCAACATGAGCATTCAGAAAAAAAAGAAAAACCCTGTTAAAATAGTCTCCAACTTCTCTCCCTCTCTCCCCATAAGCATTTCATCTAAAATTTCTGCAGCTCCTTATATTATTCTATCTCTGGTGAGCGTTGTTCCCATTCTGACCATATTTCTCTAAACTTATCCTTTCTATCTTTAACCATAGAAATCCATCTCTCTGCTTCCATAATTAAATTAACTTCTCTCTTCCATTCAAGAATAGTTGGTCTTTTCTTCTGTTTCCATAGTCTAGGTATTAATAGTTTTGCCGCATTTAATAAATTAATAAATGAGGCGTAATACTATCCTTATATGATCCCATGGACCTCGCTGACCCATGGAATAGGAAGTTTATAGGGGTCAATTCCATTTCCACAGGAGATAGCCTTCCAACCCAGGGGGCAATTTCTTGCCAAAATCCTCTGATCTTTGGGCATGACCACCACAGATGGAGTAGAGTACCCTCCTGTCCACATCCCCTCCAACACCTATTGTCTGCGTTCCTATACATCTATGCCAGTCTCACTGGGGTTCTATACCACTTTGATATAAATTTAAAAGACATCTCTTGTATCTGTGAGCTTATCGATGTATAGTGTGAGGAGTCAATACGTTTTTTAATTTGTGGCAACCCTGTGGTTTAGCTCTCCTTCCCAGTCTCTAACATAGTAGGGTGTTGTTTTTATCCGGGTCCCTAGGATTAATCTATACATTTGAGATAGTAAGTGTTTAGCCCTTGTTATCTTCACACATTTAGTTTCAAATATAGTAAGCGAATTTACAGGTCTTATCACGGTTTTCCACTTATGAAAGAAGCACACTAATTGATGGTACCTCCATTCCTCCATTGGAACTGTTCCCAGGCTCTGCCTCAATTCTGGTAAGGGAGTCAGAGTTCCACATGGGGCAAATTTGCCGCATTTAGTGTCCCTGTCCTTCCCCCAGGCCTTCATCAACCCTACTTCCTCACCTGGAGGAAACCACGGCATCCCTCCAGCGGGGCCAGGGGAGATATACCGGGGCATAATCTCCTAGTTGGTTTATTTAATCCCATATCTTTAACGTATTATGAGTTAAAGGTGACATCCATTTTGAGAGCCCTCTATCTACCTTCGGGATCCAGGGTGTTCCTGCCAAATTCCTTCCTGCTATTGTTTGCTCTAATTATACCCATATTTTGTTTGAGTAATCGTGGTTCCAATTCAATATACATACTAATGCCATTGCCCTATAATATGATGCTACATCTGGTAACCCCACTCCGCCCTCTGACTTTTCTCTGCACAGAAAATCATATGCTAATCTGGGGTGTTTATCATTCCATACAAATGACACGAAGGCCCTCTGTATGCCCTTAAAAAAAAACTCTGTGGGAGAGAAATTGGTACTGTATGTAAGAAGTCAATTATTTTAGGTAGTATACTCATCTTTTTTGCATTCACCCTTCCGAACCAAGTTAATAACTGACCTTCCATTTCTGAAGGTCCTCCCTTACCCCCTCCATCAAGGCACCATAATTCAAATCGTATAGAAGTTTTGGGTCAGGCGTTATATGCGTCCCTAAGTAGACCAGAGATTTTTTATTCCATACAAAGCGATACGCTTCTTGCAGAGTCTTAGCCATACTTAAAGATACATGGCAGGGAAATAGTATAGACTTCTCAAAATGTATTTTAAAATGTGATAAAACTCCAAATCTAGATATTTCAGAGTAGGTAGTGAAGTCTGCGGTGCAGATAGGTAGAACAACAGGTCATCGGAATTATGCTGAGACCTTATGTTCATGCGGCCCAATACACGTTCCCTGGATTCCATTGTTACTTCTTATTTTACAGAGAAAGGGTTCCAAAATCATCGCGAATAGTAAGAAAGACAGAGGACACCCTTGTCTCGTACCATTATATGTTTGGAAATATTTTGATAAAGTGCCATTCACCTTTACTCTTGCTCTCGGGGATGCATACAACGCCAGTACCCAGCCCATCATACGATCTCCCACTCTCATCCGTCTCAGGACCTCCGTCATAAATGCCCAGTTAACCCTGTCGAAAGCCTTTTCGGCATCCATAGATAATATTATTCTAGGGGCTCTGCCCGGGCCATGTTGCATCCAGTGGAGGACATTCAATGCCCTTATGGTGTTATCTCTAGCCTCACGGCCCTTCATAAAGCCCGTTTGGTCAGGGTGAACTAGCTTCACTAAATGATCCTGTAGTCTAAGTGCCAAAATTTTTTATAATAATTTAGTGTCAGAATTTAACAAAGAGATTGGTCTATAATTGGCACAGTGTTGGGGATCTTTTCCTGGTTTTGGAAGGTCTGTAATGTGTGCCACTAAAGCTTCTGGAGGGAGTGGATTCAAAATGTTAATCGAGTTAAAATAGTCACATATTGGGGCACCCAGGTTTGACGAAATTTTTTTTATAATATAGATTTGTAAAGCTATCTGGCCCTGGGCTTTTCCCTATTGCCAAATTTGCTATTACTCCATTCACTTCTTCAACTGTGATCGGCCTATTTATTACCTCCATTGCTTCAGGCGGCAGCAAAGGTAATGCTGAGTCCGCAATATAGTCCCGGATCTCCCCCAATCGATCTTCATTCATGGCACTTGCCGATTTGTGTTGAATATTATATAGAGTCTTGTAAAATTTGTGGAATTCTGCCGCAATAGCCTGGGTTTCTACTATTTTTTTATTTTGTATTGTTAAATTATCAACATGTCTGGAGTCTTGTTGTCTTTTAAGCTGCCTGGCTAAAAGGCGGCCGCATTTGTTTCCCTGTTCATAGAACCGGTGCGCATAGTATCTATATTTATATTTATTTATGGTTTTATAATCTAGACACTGTGTCAACTTACTTTGCAAGTTTTCCAACCTCTTAGCATCTGCTGGATCTAGAGAAGATTTATGTTTTGTCTCCATCTTATTTATTTCTTCCAGCAGATCTGTTACTTCTTTTTGTTTTTCTTTTTTTTTCCTCGACCACCAAGCTATCAGTTCCCCCCTAATCACTGATTTATGGGTCTCCCAAATAGCTTATTCAGAGGTTTTCCCAGACACGTTCATTTCAAAATATGTTTTAATTTTAATAGTTAAATCCTCTGCTATGCGGCTGTCGTCTAACAATGTCTCATTTAACCGCCATGTTCGTTCCAGGTGGCCTATTGAGACTGGGTGTAAGGTCATAATGATAGGTGCATGGTCTGAAATAGTTATTGGTTCTATCGTACATGATCTGATCTTTTCTAAGTAGAACTGGTCCACAAAGAAAAGATCCAGACGAGAGTACATATTGTGTATTTTGGAGTTGTAGCTATAGTCCTTTATCCCCTCGCACATTACTCGCCATCCATCTACCAAGTGGGAAGAACGTAAGATCTGTTTTATATGTTTTAGGGCCTTAAATGATATGGGTGTTTTGCCCGTTGATGTGTCTATACTTGGGTTTATTGCTAAATTAAAATCTCCCCCCAAAATCAAAAATCCTGCATATGCATAATGGTGTAACTCTTGCCAAAGACGACCTCTCTTCTGGGGTGAATTTAAGCCTCTAACATTATATGTTATTACCTTTATTGGACCTGCCATCACTAGTTTTCATATATTCAAAAAATGCTTCAGCTATTCGCTGCTGTTTATCTCTATTCTGTTCCCCTGCCCATGTGAGAGAGAGGATCGAGGGAGACCAAGAGATGGGGAGAAAAAAAAAAAAGCAGTATTACTTCTGCTATTATACATGGAAGCTTCTCCCTGTCATTGATTAAGGACACTGGGGATATGCAGTATCTGGGGTCTTGTATGAATTTTAGGGGGAAAAACCTTACAAAATATGAGGGGGGGGGGGGAAGCACAAGGACCCCTGCAAAACTTTATATACCAGACCCTTACGTATGTGATCATGCAGCCTATTGATGACCGGGGCAACAGTAATATCCTTCTCTTGTTATGTGACGTGCTTAAGTGTGTCACGTGTGTCAAGCACTTGGCTGCTAGATCTGAGCACTGTCCTAAGAAAGGGGGTCACATGCTTACTCATACCCTGAAACCTCCAGAGGGCACATTTTGCCAGTCTTCACAGTATGGCTCCATTAAGAATCCAACTATTATTATTTAAATGATAAGTTCATCATTCAAAATAAATAAATAAATAAATGCACATATTTTTGCAGGTAAAAAATGGTTATAATTTTTTTTTTACATTGCGGCCTGTACAGCATCAGCTGATCATAGGTGCAGCACCAGGATTCTGCAGACCATTGGGGTGATTTACTAAAGGGAAATCCACTTTGCAATACAAGTGCAAGTGCAGTCGCTTTAAAGCTGAGGAGAAGCTCTGCTGATTTTATCATCCATTCATGTATGAGCAAAAATGCTGTTTTTTATTTTCCTTGCATGTTCCCCCTCAGATCTACAGCGATTGCACTTCCAAGTGCACTTGTAGTGCAAAGTGGATTTGCCTTTAGTAAATCAACCCCTATGTCAACTGTCTGGCCATACCTCCCGTACGGGCAGACAACTACTGAACTAGAGAAAGAGTCAATGGGCTACAAGCATTCTCGCTAGCACCCTCACAGTTTATTTAGAACTGGGCAGGGGGCAGCCAATAGTATTTGTAGTTCATTCATTCACAGGAAACTGTGTGAATGAATTACAGGCTGTGTGGGCAGAGCCCAGCACAGCTGCGCCGTTTTTCAAATTGTGACAGTGGGAGCGAGGAGAAGATCCAACCCCCCAGCCACTGTCACAGAGTGGGTAGCACTGGTGGCGGGAGGTGAGGGTATAGCAGCATGTCACTGTCACAGAGTGGGCAGCACTGGTGGCGGGAAGTGAGGGTATAGCAGCATGTTACACCCTAAATACGAGTATAACATGCTCTTATAGGTGAACTGTTAAAGTGGAGGTCCACCCTAAAAAAAATACACCAAAATCTTGCAAAAATTGAAAAAAAAAATGTGCTTTCCAGAAATGGCAGTTGCTATGCGGATGTTCCTAATCTGCCTCTTCCCATGCCACAGCAGGTCTTCTTCCTCATCCTCCCCCGCGTTGTCTTCTGAGGAATGGGGCGCGCTGCCTTCTGGGAATTGTGTGTATCCCAGAAAGCAGCCACCCATTCACAAAGTGCAGCGAGACTTGCGCATGCGCAGTAGGAAACGGGCAGTGAAGTCGCAAGACTCCACTGACTGTTTCCCCTAGTGAGGATGGCGGCGCCAGGAGCTGCTAGGATTGAGGGATCGACCTCGGGGGGGGGGGGGGGGGACATCACAGGCACCTAGGACAGGTAAGTGTCCTTATTAAAAGTCAGCAGCTACAATGGCTGCTGACTTTAAACAAAAAAATATATATCGCGGGTGGAACCCTGCTTCAAGGAATACATTTGCATGCATCACCTCTGTGAAATGGAAAAGGTACTCCTATAAAGTAATATCTAATATCTACAACATCAGTCCAAAGTTTACAACAAGAACTTCTAATGAAACGGGATTAGGATTTGAATGTTCCTCTAGACCAGTGGTGGTGAATTAAAAAAATATAGAGCGATTTGAGTGTGGCCCCAGACGCTTTGAGGGGTTCGCACTATAGCAGTGTGTTTTCAGTCATTGAGGTGCGTTACATCAAGTTAGGCAGCCTATTCAAAATGATTGGACTGTAATCCACCTCAACGCCCAAAGATTTCAGTCCTGCTGCATTTTTTTTTGTAGCATACTGCAGCATCATTGGACACAATACTAACCCCAGCATTGGTGTCAGAAATTGCAAGAATTAACCTCCTATTGATTTAGTATGTGCAATAAGTGGTAGTACTTCTAAACCTTCCTCCAGCCTTTGTGGTCTTATGCCTTGTACAACACGATCAGGATTTACGATGAAAAAAAAAGACATAATTTTTTTCATCGGATATTCTAACCGCGTGTGTGCCCCATCGGAAATTCAGACGGACTTAGAAAGAGAACATGTTCTCTTTTTTTCCGATGAAAAAAAATTATATCGGAAATTCCCTTTCGTCTGTATGGAACTTAATTTTTCTCGGTTCGTCGTAATGTTTCATGTCACCTCGTTTTGGACGGTTGGAATTTGGTCGACAGTGTGTATGCAAGACAGCTTGAACGAAATTGCATCAGAAAAATCCGTCTGCGTTTATCCTGACGGAAATTCCGATTGTGTGTACGGGGCAAGAGGCAATGCTTTTTCCACAAATCATGGCTCAATTGAATAGCTGAATTACATTTAAATAGTATTGAAGCTATTTAACAATCTGTTTTGGCTTGTTTAGTTTTAGATGATGGAATAACTGTTGATGGGAGGAGAAATCATACAGCTCCAGGCAAGATACAAAGAAAAGCATGGGTGCAGGTAACAAAATTCTTTTTTTTTTATTTGGTTTAGTGTTGCCATTATAAAATGTTTCCATATTTGTCAGTGTACAAATAGTGGAAATTCGCATTTTTTGTTTAGCTAATTCTCATTAAGGGCCCTTTCACACTAAAATGTTGTGCGAGAAAACCCACGTTCCTTGCGCGTTTACCGCACCACGTTCAAAACACATTGGGTGCGCAATCTGCTGCAAGTGTCAGTGTAATCCTAACGACACTCCAAGTGCTGATCACAAAAACAGTGCGTTTGCCTGCACCAGATCGCAAGGTACTACAGTACCATGCAATCCGGTTATAGTGCATTTTTAAAAGTAGCACATGCACTACTTTTGGTGCGATTCAGTTCGATTTCAGCCCATTCCAATGAATGGGCTGAAACTCGCATAGCACTGAATTGCACTCGCTCCACATTCCCGTGCAATACCGGTGTGAACCGGCGCTAAAGAGAAAGTAGTGATGTGTTTTTACCTTATATCTTTTTATATGACTTTCACATTTTTACAAACTTGCCTTTCCATATTTTTGTTTTCCATACAACGTTGTGTGTATATATAGTGTTTTTTAAGCTGGTGTTGGAGATAGTCCTATGTGGGTTTGTCTGATGCAATTAATTTGTATTTCTGTTAACATCTGTTCAGATAAGATATTTAGAATTTTCTGCCTTAAAGCGGAGTTCCACCCAAAAATGGAACTTCCACTTTTTAGAACCCCTGGTGTCACATTTGGCACCTTTCAGGGGGAGGGGGGAGTAGATACCTGGTATTTTGCTCCCACTTCCGGGCATAGATACCCGAGCCACCCGAGGATATCTACGGATATCTACGCCACTTCCGGTGCCCCCCCCCCCCCCCGGATTGCACAACGTGAGTCACACATGCGCAGTAGGGAACCTGGAAGTAAAGCCGCAATGATCTTCTTCCGGATGATATTCTGGCCTCAGTAGACATCCAGGACACTTAGGCCTCATACACACGGACGGACTGTCCGATGAAAACGGTCCGCCGGACCGTTTTTATCGGACATGTCCGCTCGGAGATTTCTGTCTGATGGTTGTACACACTTCGACTTGGTTGTACACACAATCACTTTGACGCATGCGATGGCTTTCGGCCGAGCGGACAGGTCCGGTGAGTCTGTACAGACGACCGAACATGTCCGACGGACAGGCTTCCAGCGGACATGTTTCCTAGCATGCTAAGAAACATTTGTCCGCTGGAAACCTGTCCGATCCGCCGTAAAAATGTCCGGTCGGCCGTACAGACGACCAAACATGTCCGCTGAAACTGGTCTGCGGACCAGTTTCAGCAGACATGTTTGGTCGTGTGTACGGGGCCTTACAGTTTCCATTATTTCCATTTTAATGATATCCACATTTGGGTTACCAGCATTACCAATTAAAAGCTTTCTCCTGGAGGGGATGTTGGCTCTTGACACCTTTGATAAATACAAGGTACTGTGGTCCGTTTGGCTCCGCTTCTCTGCCTTAGACACCCTCATGAATATGCTGCCCACAGGATCATCTTAACATGCTATCCTGACAATGGGTTGAGCTGGTATCTACCACCCATCCACCCCCATCCTTTTGCCCAATCATTATTCTCTCCTATACACGTCTCTTCAGCAGCCCCTTCGCCTCTCTATATCCTTCCCTACCTTCTCCTCCTCTTGTTCCCTTCTCCCTGTCCCTCTTATTTTCTCCCTCAATTAAGGTCCGATTCTGGGTCATCTCTCTCTCTCTCTCTCTCTCTCTCTGCAGAGGTTGAGGTTGGATCCTCAGTCTGAGGAAGTCATTGTTGGATCCATCTCACAATTTGAAGCAACTGGGCCTGATGTTGGACAACACCATGTCCAGAATCTTCTTGCCTCTGGACAAACTCCTGTCACTCCAGTCACATGCCTAGGCCCTTTGGGGGGGCACCCAAGCCAATGACGCCACTGCTGTGTATCAGACAATCAGGAGGGAGAGTCAGGGACGGCCGAAAGACTCATGGACATCCCTGGACAGATAGGGGGATCGGGTAAGTTATAGGGGGTGCTGGGGAGGCTGCTACATACAGAAGGCTTTTTATTTTAATGCATAGAATGCATTAAGATAAAATCCTTCTGCCTTTACAACTCCTTTAATGCCTGCATGAGGGTTTTGGGTCTAATAGTTGAATCTTTGAGGCTGTGCCATCAATTCAGTTTTACTCCAGACCATTGCAACGCAACATTCTGACAGTGTGGGGCAGATGTTTATGCATCTGACCCCCAAGGCCAGATCTTTCAGTGTGGATTTTCTACCCAGTCCTGGAATCAGAAGCCCTTAAGAGTGAGCTCT
Organism: Rana temporaria; assembly: GCF_905171775.1. Classification (NCBI taxonomy): domain Eukaryota; kingdom Metazoa; phylum Chordata; class Amphibia; order Anura; family Ranidae; genus Rana; species Rana temporaria. The sequence goes on along the minus strand of NC_053494.1, from coordinate 94,834,159 downwards.
TACCTCAGATGTGCAGGTATAAAGCTCATAGGTCTAATGCAGTAACTTGGACACCATTTATTAATATAACATGTTCAACTACTTACAAAAGTGTTAAAAACCCAAGCTTGTATCAAATCAAATATCAAAGTCTCCATTTGATGACCAATGGAAAATACCTTTTCTAATGCACCACAACAGAATGCAATACATGCAAGTAGGCTTATGCATTTTAAAGGGAAAGCCCTCTTCCTCAGAGTTCAGTTACACAAGTCAACAACTACCCCTCAAATACTGTACTCCTTTTCTTCCTGGCGGTCAGGTTACAGTTACTAGACTCACAAGTCATCTTCCACCTCCACAGCATCATAGCATCCATGGCAATCCAAAAACTCGAAACCCCCAAAAGATCTGCTTCTCTAAGATGGTCTGTCCCCACCAGTTCCAAACCCTGATGCTTGGATGCAAGAGCTGATCTCAACAGGTTATAAGATATAAGTTTGTCTGTCTCCACCCCCCCTTTTTTTTTTCCCGCTTCACATCCTCTTATGTCTTAGCAGTGTTGGCTGGACCTTTTTTTCAGCCGTTTAATGATTTTGGATCAGGAAATTATTGTTCCTTTAATTTTTTCATTTTTTTTTCCTAAGACCTGTTCCTAATCCCAATGGAGGCATTTTGTCCATCCTGGATTTAAAGGTTCTCCCAATTTTTTTTACACTGTTATTGCTAATACAGTAAAGATCACTGTGGGATGAAGCCCACAGGTGTGCTCTGATAGGAAGCAGCTTCCTGTGGTGGCACACCAAGAAGAGGAGGAGCCAAGAGTGGCGGTGCCATAACCCATAAAGAGGATGTTTCATGGCCATTCCATTGCACAGAGCAGGTAAGTATGAACCTGCTTGTTAAAAAAAAAAAATGGAAAAAAAGTTTACAATCACTGTAAAACTGTAAAATCTACTGCCTGCCAGATTTATTATCACATGTGGAAGGCTGATGGTTTGATACTTTGGGGTGTCTCCGTGGGACTTTTTGGTGCATTGTGTGCTGCTTACCTTTCTTCAGTACACCAACATTTAGCCCTCTGCATTATCAAAGGCCACGCATCTATTTTGTCTGTGCTTTATCTACTTATCTAATGGATATAGTTTATGTAAGCAAATCTACTGCTCTAAATCTACAAATCTAAAATCAGGGTTTGTTTGTTAAAGCTAAGGTCCTCTAAAACTGTCATTGATGTTCTTTGTTGGATGATATTGTTACATATGACTATGTGTAATATTTGTAGAGCTCCATAAACATTAAATCCGAAAGTGGACCAGCTGTTCATATTGTTCCAAATGTGAATTACTCAGAAGATTTTGAAACTGATGAAGATGGGCATTCTGATCAGAGTGATGAGCATGAACAACAGGTAATGCTATTCCATTCATTTTTATGTCCTGTGCGTTTGGGGTGAAATTTCATTGAAAGATGATTACCTTAGGTCTAGTTTACGGTTGCAGTTGGGGGGCAGTAAAGACAAACATTTGAGCTGCTGTTTTACCCCCTTACACTGCTCTCCCTTAAGCTGCAAAGGCAATGGAGGGGGTGTTTTACATACAGTGGGTCAAAAAAAAAAGTTAATCTACCTTCAAAATTAATCAAATTTTGTTGCTTTGCAGCCTGAAATAAAGACAGACATAGGGCCAGATCCTCAAAAGAGATACGCAGGCGGAACAGCAGATCCGCCTGCGTATCTCTTTTGAGGATCCCTGTTTCTATCTTTGGAACTGATCCACAGAATCAGTTTCCAAGAGATAGACAGAAGATCCGACATGTGTAAGGGACTTACACTGCCGGATCTTAGGATGCAGTACCGCATCCGCCGCTGGGGGCATTTCGAGTCGAAATGCCGCCTCGGGTATGCAAATTAGCACTTACGGAGATCCACAAAGCTTTTCAGCTTTGTTTTTTCTCCATAAGTATTAGTTTGCAATCGTAAAATTAGGGCTGCTTTTACAAAGTGTAAAGTTAGTACACCTTGTAAAAGCAGACCCTTCTTTCCAGCGACGCTTTTATTTGTTTTATTTTTCCCGCCGCAACTCGTTTTTTCCCCCAACTTTTTTGACCCGGCGCGATTCACGAAGCTCGGCGTAACGTAATTTCGCGCTATGCACGTCGGGAAAATGACGTCACGAGCATGCGCAGTACGTCCGGCGCCGGAGCATGCCTAATTTAAATGGGACTCGCCCCATTTGAATTGGGAACGCCTTACGCCGGCCGGATTAAGTTACACAGCCGAAAATTTCTAGGTAAGTGCTTTGTGGATCGGGCACTTAGGTAGAAATTTTCAGCCAGTGTAACTTAAATGGGAATATTTAAGTTACGGCGGCTGGCTGTGGATCTGGCCCATAGTTATTTGTTTTACCCAGCTGTATTTACTAGTGCATCTTATAATACCAACATGTCATAAACATTTTTTAAATAAAAAACCGAATCATTGAGTTAGAAAAAGGATCACCCCCCTCCCTTATGTCACTATTTTGCTGAACCACCTTTTGCTTTAATTACAGCTTTTTAGTCTGTTGGGATATGTCTCTACTAACTTTGCACTCCTAGATTTTGCAATATTTGCCCACTCTTCTTTGCAGAACTGCTCAAATTCTGTTAAATTTGATGGTGACTGTTTGTGGACTGCAGTCTTCAAGTCATTCCACAGAATTTCAATGTGGTTTAAGTCTGGGCTCTGACTAGGCCATGCAAGGACATTCACCCTTTTCTCCTTCAACCACTGTGGTAATTTATGCTGTGTGCTTTGGGTCATTGTCATGTTGGAAGGTAAACCTTCTTCCCATTGACAACCTTCTGGTTGAAGGCAACCGATTTTCCTCAAAAATTTGATGGTATTTGGCCCATCCATTTGTCCTTCTATCCTGACAAGTGCTCAAGTCCCTGCCGCAGAAAACCACCCCCATAACAGGATATTACCACCTACATGCTTTACTGTAGGAATGGTGTTATTTAGATGGTGAGATGCTTTGAATTTCCGCCAGACATATCATTTGGTGTTGAGGCCAAATGATTAAATTTTAGTCTCATCTTACCACTTTAAATGCACCTTGAAGATTGTGGGCATACCACAGCCACAGCTCACACGGCTCCAAACTAGTATCAATCTAAAGTGGACAGAAACAGCTTTAAAGTATCTAGGCACGTTCACCCCCCAAAATTTTCAAAACTTTAAACTACCTAAATTCCTCTATCTCCTACAGACCCTTCCCGTCCATATCCTGGTAAGCTACTTTAAACAAGTGCAATTGCTGTTTATAGTGTTTGTGTGGGCACAAAAAAGACCCTGCCACAGCAAGAAGATACTTTCCCTCCCTAAACAACATGGAGGTTTGGCACTGCCAGACATCCGCACTTACTGAATGAATGAATGAATGAATGACTTGTATAGCGCTACTCATGCGAACTGAATCGCCTCTGGGCGCTTTTTTCCAGCCAGGGTCTGCTTGGCTGGTGCGGTCATTTTACCCCGTAGGATCGTGACACGCCTGGGACACAGTCATACACACAGATATACATATATATACTGGGCCAATTTGGACAAGATCCAATTTACCTACCAGCATGTCTTTGGAGTGTGGGAGGAAACCGGAGTACCCGGAGGAAACCCACGCAGGCACAGGGAGAACATGCAAACTCCAGGCAGATGGTGTTGTGGTCGGGATTCGAACCAGAAACCCTTTTTGCTGCTAGGCGAAAGTGCTACTCACTGCACCACTGTGCTGCATTTACTACCATGCCACTTACCTAGGTAGGCTAATAGACTGGTGCAGACATCGGGAGATGAAGCTATGGCCTCAAATAGAGCAAGCCTAAAGTGACATCCCTCTTCACAGAGCCCCCTGGTGCTACTCGGCACTCCCTATGACTATCAAACGCCACCCATTGATTGGCACTACCACCAAAATCTGCTCACATCTTATATCCCAAGCCTCTCTTTCATCCTGAAACTCCCCCCTACTTCCTATACTGAGTAACCCCCGTTTCCAACCAGGCCTCCATGATATGGTCTTTCGAGGATTAAGCAGGGCGGGCCTTTTCCAAGCCTTCCACTTTAGTTCTTTGGGACACTGGAAGACTATAGCAGAACCTCACAGGCAAATTTTGCTTAGACTTTTTCAGATCACTACAGCTTTTTCACTTCCTGAGGCCCATACCACCTCCTAGCAACCCTACCTAGTCAACCCCTTACGACATTAGAAGACTACTGTACAGAGACTGGTGTTCTATCGCACGCACTCTCTCTCACCTACACCCTGTTAATCACACCCCCAGCAGGCTACCAACCCCCCGAGCCTGGGTGGGTAGGAACAAGAGCTAAAACGCCAGCTTAGTGACAGCCAATGACATCATATCCTCAGATTCACACACAAATCCTCCATCTGCACCAAAATCCAAGAAACAATCTATAAAATCAGGACAATGTTTTTTTTTGGAAAACTGTCCACCAGATCATTTAAAAATTCACAGAACGCACCCGCTTTCTTTCTCCTTCACACTTCTGACATTCCCGAATGCATCTATAAGAAATCAGTAATACGCCACCTCCTTGATGCAGCTAAAGCATATGTCACCCTACAGTGGAAATCAACGCAACCACCAAACATTGACATGTGGCTTGGGAAAGTAGAAGACATAAATAAGATGGAAAATCTTATACTAACAGGCCAAAATAGACAGGAAACGTATTTCAAAACATGGACGCTATGGAAACTTTTTGTATATTCCGAAGAGGACCAGGCCCTCAGAGGAAGTAACTCTGATACCTAAAATGTACTAATCTACCACCACTCTGCTAGCTATACCGGGCGACTGAATCCCTGGAAATAACGCTAACCAAGATGTTCCTCAGATCCATATTCTTGGGAATATTTCTATGTTGTAGTATTGTCCCTGTGGGACCTCTTTCTCAGAACAAATAAAGAAAAAAGGTGTTCTGGTCAGATGAGACTAAAATTGTATTATTTGGCCTCATTATCAAACAATATTTCTGGCTGAAATCCAATACAGCTTGCCATCCAAATAACACCATTCTTACAGTAAAGCATAGAGGTGGTAATATCCTGTTATGGGAGTGTTTCTCTGCAGCAGGGACTGGGACACTTTTCAGGATAAAAGAAAAATGGATAGGGCAAAGTACCATAACATTTTTGAGGGAAATCTGCTTCCCTCTGCCAGAAAGATGTCAATGCCCCCGTCCCCGCGTGCTTGCATACAGAAGCAAATGCATACGTAGGTCGCATCAGCATAAATGACGTTCAAACCACACATGTGAGGTATCGCTGCGAACGTTAGAGCAAAAATTCTAGCTCAAGACCCCCCTCTGTAACTCTAAACTGGTAACCTGTAAAAAAAAATTAAGGGTCTCCTATGGAGATTTTTAAGTACCGAAGTTTGGCGCGATTCCATGAGTGTGCGCAATTTTAAAGTGTGACGTGTATCTATTTACTCGGCGTAACATCTGTCACATTATACAAAAAAATGGGCTAACTTTATGGTTTTTTTTGTTTTTTTTGTGTTTTTTTTTTTATTATTCTTCCCAAAAAATGTCATTTGAAAAATTGCTGTGCAAATACCGTGTGACAAAAAGTTGCAATGACCACCATTCTATTCCCTATGGTCTCTGCTAAAAAATATATACCGGTACATAATGTTTGGAGGTCATAATTGCTGTGCTAAAAAATGTACTCATGATGTAGGAGAGGAGTGCTGTAATTTGTGCGGTATGGAAGCGGTTAAAGGGGCAGGAGCATGATTTTTTTGTTTTGTTTAACAACCACTTTAAGTGTGGACAGAAGACCAGCTGGCAGCCTTGCTTATCTGCAGGGTGGATGCCTGGTGCCAGAAGGCCTAGGTAATCTTCTACTGTCCTAGTGGAATGAGTGGTGACAGGCAGGGCCGATCCGCCCTATAGGCTCACTATGCAAGCCGCTTAGGGCCCCGCAAAGCCGCGAAGGGCCCCCCAAATTACTAGAGGCCCAGCCTGGTGAGAAGTCCTTTTCGGCCCCTCACCCCGCTTCTCAACTCGCTGGCTGCATGGGAGAAGAATGTAAGATACCATTACCGACAGCAGAACACCCCTTCCCCCTGCTTCTCAACACGTTAATCTTTAATGTCACATGTCTCTGTTGGCAGGGGCCCCCCCCTGATTCTTAACTTTAAAGAGGAGTTCCACCCTAAAAAGTGACCTCCGCTTAACCCACTCCTCGCCCCCTTACATGCCACATTTGGCATGTAATTTTTTTTGGGGGGGAGTGGGGGCTTCAGGAGAAGGGCTCCTGTCCCACTTCCTCCTTCCGCCGAGGGGCTGCAAAGGCGATATGTCATATCGCCTTTTGGCAGCCCCTCCCTGTAGGCGATCGCCTAGGACACGTGACAGGTCCTAGGCGATCGCCTGTCCAATCAAACAGCGCAGGGCTGCGCCGCGTGCGCATGCGCAGTGCCGCTCGCGCATGCGCAGTGGGTGCCCGGCCGTGAAGCCAAAAGCTGTCACGGCCGGGTGCCCACAGTGACAATGAAGACGCCGGCCGGGGAGGGGGGGCGAGGAGCGGAGCCCCGGCCGGCGAGGAGCTGGAACGTGGAGCAGGTAAGTGTCAGTTTATTAAAAGCCAGCAGCTACACTTTTTGTAGCTGCTGACTTTTAATAAACGTAAAAAATGGGTGGAAAACCCCTTTAATGTGACATGTCATTTTCGGCAGCCCCCGCTTCTTCACTTTAATGTGACATGTTATTTGTCTGCTTAGGGCCCCAGGGAGGTCCAGATCAGCACTGATGACAGGGAACATAGAATCCCATCCCTTCAGTGAATAAGCCTGAACAATGACCTGAATAATCAATTAGTAATGATCACTCTGAATGTTGTAGACCCTTATATGAACCATCTGTGATGACAAAGAATTAGTCTTTGCAAAAGAAGTTATCACCAACATATAGACCCTGATAGCCCTCATTATGTCATGTGTGTGCAAGGCAAACAATGGAAAAAAGGATGAAAGTTATATGTCCTTATACAAGTGAAGGTAAGGCACAATCTCGGGCAAGAAAGAGGGCCGAGGCTTCCAAAATAACCTTGTTTCAATGAAGGGTAAAGAAGGGTTCCTTACAATACAAATTCAAAATCCTCATTGTAGAAGAGATTGCAATAAGAATGGTCACCTTCTTAGACTGAGTTTTGAACCTGACTGTAGAAGGACGTCTTACCAAACCTTACTGAGCTTGGAGTGCACGTGTTGGGGCATAGCCACTAGATTTCTGCTTTACAGTGTCAAAACCTTCCAGAGGAAGGAACCCATCTGTAGATAAATTGAAATCCTCTGTTACCCAATGAACTCTTAAAAAAATATTCATCCACGTAATCTGTAAGAAAAGCCTCAGTGAATGTGGATTAGGAAGCTACTTCTGACATGAAATTAGTACTTACCTAGTTAAATCACGTACAACTCAAATTTCTTGAGCATTCTGTGTCCCAATTTACATTTTTGGTTTGTTTTAGCTGGTATGAAGTAAAATATGTTTGTTACCGGGATTAAACTGATTATAGTAATGTATCTTCAAGTATAAATAGCTAGTCTATATGTAGTCCATACTGTAGACAGTCTATGAGGGTGTATGGGGCATGGGTGCATTGCGCACACTAACATGCTGGGATGCTCGGAAGGAATTTCAGACAAAAGATAAATTTTTCATGGTACTGCTTGGGCACAGTTAAAAGAGAAGTATTTTTTTTTTCCCGCTAATCATACTTACCTAGGTGGATGCAGCATCAGACCGATGCTGCAGCTGTCCCCCGCCGACTCTGCACTGAGAACCGAGCCACGAACACTGCTAATGTCTTGGTTCTCACTCCTACCCGAGCAGAGCGATGAGCAAGTTTGGGATGAATTAAAACGGAGACTGCAAGCCAGGCCTTTTTTTCAGTGTCAAACATTCCCATAGACACATTCCTAAACCTTGTGGACAGCCTTTCCAGAAGAATTTAAACTGTTATAGCTGCAAAGGTTGGGCTAACTCAATATTGAACCTTAAGGACTAAGACTGGGATGCCATTAAAGTTCATGTGTGTGTGTAAAGGCAGGTGTCCCCATACTTTTGGTAATATACTGTATTTATGGAATTTCTATTTATTTTTACTAGTAATAGTGGTGATTGGCGACTTATAGCAGGACTGCGATATTGCAGCAGACTATCAGACACTAACTGAAACTTTGTGGGAACCAGTGACACAAATACAGTGATCATTGCTAAAAATATGCACTGTCACTGTACTGGCTGGGAATTGGTTAAACATCTAGGGTGATCAAAGGGTTAACTGTGTGCCTAGCCAGTGTTTTTTGTGTACACAGTGTGCTGCTTTCACTAGGGGAAGAGATCAATTCTAGCTCCTCCTTTTCTTTGCAGAGACAGAGGATCAGTCTCTCCCAGGTCAGCTTCTGGGACCCGCAGATCGGCTTCTGCTGTGAATTATCACAACAGAAAGGGCCTGTCAGCAGCATGCGCACGCCCCCTGCAGGCAGAAGTGCAGAATCATGTATATATACACGTGATCCTGTGCACAGCTGCAGCCCTGTAGCAGTAAAGGTGCTATAGGGTGGTTAATGGGTTGTACATATCCTGCGCAGAGAGCTAGAGGCTGCCTGAAGCATACCACAGGAGAGGCGGATACAAGACCAGTCACCATGCACCTTGAGAGATCAACAGTAACCAGTCATATTACAATAAGCTCCTGCACAGAGACAATATTTCACACTGGATTACTGCACACATCTGTAAGAAATTCACAAAGCGCACCAAGAATCAAGGAAGAATACACACGCATTTTGTATTTAGACAATATTTGCTTATCCCAGAGTTCATCTTTAAAGCTGTTTTTAATACACACTTTGTGTTGCAGAATGCATATATTTTTTTATTTTTTTTAAAATGGTGATGAATATGAACGGCAGATTTAAATCCGCTTACCTTTCCAGATCTCACAGCACACCTTACTTTAGAATCTAGGTACTGGAACTGATGTCTAGCAATAAACAATTTTTTTTTTTTTTTCAGGCTTTAAGAGAAAGCTTGGAGCAGAGTTTGTGTTTGAAGCATGGCGACAGTGACAGCTCAGCTGATGAATGTGACAACACTGAAGAAGTCCTTGAAGATGAAACACAGGAACTTTCCAGAAGTTTAACTGAGTTAAGGCCAGTATCTTTAGCTGTCGGCCAACAAAGACAGACACCAGGAAACTTAGTTGTGCTTGAACTTAAAGGTAAGACTACATTTAGACTTACAAATGTATTTAATGGGGATGACAAATATCGGTAGAGTTCAAGAGCTAAAAATATCTATTAGCTCCGGTGAGTCCTAAAGTGGAACTATTTTCAAGACTCTATACTAGTTTTGGCTATAGTAGGAAAGCTTTAGTATAATCTGTATATTAAAGGGGTTGTAAAGGTAAATGTTTTTTTACCTTAATGCATCCTATGCGGGGCAGAGTGATACAGTCGGCGGCTATGGCCGCTGCTGTATCACGAGAGCGCGCTCGCAAAAGCTTTCCACCATGGGAGCTCGCTCGCATGAAGGTGGAAAGCTTTTGCGAGGAGGAGCAGAGACCGCCGCCGAGGGACCCCAGAAGACATGGATCGGGGCCACTCTGTGCAAAACGAGCTGCACAGTGGAGGTAAGTATAACATGTTTGTTATTTTACCCCCCAAAATATCTTGCCTTTTAGTGTTCATTTAAAGGATTATATTGATGTCTTTTCTTTTTTTTTTTTTTTCTCTGGCCTTGTGACAGCTATTAGCAGGACAGAGGGTGAAATTTTACATTTTGCAGTAGTCAACAGAACTGTAGTAGATGGAAAAATATCCCCCTGGGGACACATGTACTAGTGTCAACAGCACTTAAAGCGGATGTCCGCTGAAAAAAAAAATATTAAAAGTCAGCAGCTACAAATACAGCAGCTGCTGACTTTTAATATCGACACACTTACCTGTCCTGGAGTCCAGTGCCGTCCGCAGCAGAGGACGAGCAATCGCTCGTCACTCTGCTGCCCCGCCATCCTCGGTGAGGGAACTAGGAAAGGAAGCACTCCGGCTTCACTGCCCGGTTCCCTACAGCACATGAGCGAGTTGCGCTGCGCCTGCTGATTGGCTCCCGCTGTGCTCTGGGAACCGAGTGTTCCCAGAACACAACAGGGGGGGTACGGGAGGTGACGTCCTGCCCACAGACTGGCCGTAAGTGGGTGCAAATACCTGTCTTTAGACAGATATCTGCACCCCCCTCCCCCCTGAAAGGTGTCAGATGTGACACCGGAGGGGGGGGGGGGGTTCCGATCAGCGGGAGTTCCACATTAGGGTGGAGCTCCGCTTTAATGTATAACATCGTAAGCAGAAAGAAAAGTGTTTTTATTGTGCTTGTATTCTTTAGTTACAAAAAATGAAAGTGGGCTTGCTCCCTTTAACACAATAAGCACGATAAAGTGTAACCATGGGTGGAATGAAAATAAGAGCTATAGATATATAGATGGGGAGAGAGATGGAGATATATAGTGCTCAGCATAAATGAGTACACCCCTTTTGAAAAGTAAGTTTTTTTTCAAAGTCTCAATGAATACAAGAACAATTTCCAAAATTTTGTTTGATAGAACATTTCTTTAGCTCGATTGCATGAAAGTAAGGTTGATAATATAACTTGGATTACAAAATCTTCAGTTTTGCTTAAATTGGTCAATGCAAAAATAAGTACACCCCACAAAAAAACTACTACCTCATCTAGTATTTTGTATGACCTACCTGATTTGTAAGGACAGCACCAAGTCTTCTAGGCATGGAATGAACAAGAAGGGAAGTTACCGCTCAAGGCATAAGATGTAAATGATGAACCTCTTCACCAGATCTGAAGCCACGGGTGCTGGCAATGCATATGGTGATGCAAAATGAAGGGGAAATATCTGGACAGCCGCACTCCAAAAATGTTGCTTGTAAAAATCAATTCACAGCATACATGTCACAGCAAACAGGATACCACTGACACGTTTTGCACCAAAACTTAGTGCTTAATCATAGCTTAGCTATGATTAAGCACAAAGTTTTGGTGCAAAACGCGTCAGCTGATATCCTGTTTGCTGTGACATGTATGCTGTGATTACATTTTACAATAAAAGCAAACTTTTTTTGAGTGTGGCTGTCCAGATATTTACCCTTCATTTTGCATGGAATTGTCATGGTCTTACCTCTCTCCTGTCTCCTTCGTTTGACATGTGCTGGCGGCCATCTTGGTTTCTAGGTCTCTTGTAGCCTCCCACCCTGCGGCTCCTCCTTCCCACTGGGAGGAGCTGGATACCTGGCTCACATATATAGGAGGTCTGTGACTTCAGTTCCTTGCTTGGTCCTCCTGTGTGCACATGCTTCTAAGACTGCTGCTGCTTCTGGTTCCGATCCTGGCTTCGTCTGACTTCTCTGCTGGTTCCTGATCCTGGCTTCGTCTGACTTCCCTGCTGGTTCCTGATCCTGGCTTCGTCTGACTACTCTTCTGGTTCCTGACCTCTGGTTTCACCATCCGTTGGACTTTTGCTTTACAGCTTGATTTTCAATAAAGCCTTCTTATTTTCACTTATCTCTTGTTGTACGTCTGGTTCATGGTTCCGTAACATTAGGACCAAGCCATGAATTTTGACGGTACAGAGCCATCCTCGCTACCCACGCTGGTTGCCAGACTTGATCAGCTGGAGTCCCTGTTGGGTCAGTTCGCCGTGGCGTTGCAAACCCTGCTTGAACGCACGGTTCATGTCGCTCCCGTTGCCGATGGGTCGGTTGTCGCTCCTGGGCCCGCTCCTACTGCCGCTCCGGTTGTTGCGCCAGAGTCTACCCCGACACCTGATGTTGCGCCTGCGGTGTTTCGGGGTATGTCCGGTTCTGCCCCCCTTCCACAGCGATTTGGGGGAGAGCCAACTCAGTGCCGAGGTTTCCTTAACCAAGTGGGCATTTATTTCGAGTTGCTGCCACATGCCTTTCCCACTGAGAGATCAAAGGTGGGGTTCTTGATCTCGCTGCTCTCTGACAAGGCCTTGTCCTGGGCCAGTCCTTTATGGGAGAACAACAATCCGGTGGTTGCCGAGTTTTCCGGTTTTGTTGCTTCTCTTCGGAAGGTATTCGATGTGCCGGCTCGCGCCGCCTCTGCTGCGAAGCTCCTTATGTCCGTCAGACAGGGTTCACGATCCGTAGCCGAATACGCCATTGAGTTTCGTACCCTGGCAGCAGAGGTAGGTTGGAATAATGAGGCCCTGGTCGCTGCTTTCTCTCATGGTCTCTCGGATGCCTTGAAGGATGAGGTTGCAGCTAAGGACCTACCAGTGGAGCTCGAGGCTCTTATTTCTTTCCTGATTTTGATTGACACCAGACTCAGGGAGAGACCTTCCTTTAAGGAGTGCCTGCGGAGGCCTCCTAACAGTTTGGCGCCTAAGTTTGCTGTCCCACCCGTGCCTCCCTCTCCTCCCACGCCTCCTGGGGTTGACTTGTCTGGGGGTGAACCCTCGCAGCTGGGGTTTGCTCGCTTGTCCGAGGGGGAGAGGGTACTCCGGAGACGCGAGGGCCGATGCATGTACTGTGGTCTCGATGGGCATTTTCGGTTGGCATGTCCGAACCGTCCGGGAAACGCTCGCACCTGAGATCCTGTCGGGGGCAGATCTTGGGTGGAGTCTCCTCGTCCCCGGTTTCCCGTGTTGATAAACCACTGATCACTGTTGTCCTCTCCTGGGTCGGGGGCTCGGTGACGACCCAGGCGTTGGTGGACTCTGGTGCTGGTGGTTTTTTCATTGATAGTGAGTTCGCTGCCGCCAATTCCATTCCTCTACAGGCTCGAGGTTCCCCGCTGGCTCTAGAGGCGATAGACGGCAGACCCCTCCAACCGTCACACGTGACTCATGAGACCCTTCCAGTGGGGGTAGCCATTGGTGCCGCTCACAGAGAGTCGGTCTGCTTCCAAGTTATTTCGTCTCCACACTACTCGGTGGTCTTGGGGTACCCCTGGCTCCAGAAGCATAATCCGACTTTTGACTGGAGATCGGCCGAGATCCTCTCATGGTCACCACAGTGTGGGGCTAAGTGCATCCATGGGCCTGTCAAGTTGCTGTGTACTTCCTCGGACTCTCTGTTGCCTCCTGAATACGAGCAGTACCGGGATGTATTCGATAAGGTACGCGCAGTTGCCCTACCTCCGCACCGCCCATATGATTGTGCCATTGAGTTACAACCTGGTGCCGTTCCTCCTCGCGGCAAGGTCTATCCACTGTCGGTTGCGGAGAATGAGGCCATGGAGGAGTACGTGATGGAGGCGCTGTCCCGTGGTCACATTCGCAAATCCTCGTCCCCAGCAGGGGCTGGATTTTTCTTTGTGAAAAAGAGGGGCGGTGAGTTGAGGCCTTGCATCGATTACAGGGGTCTCAATCGCATCACGATCAAGAACGCTTACCCGATACCCTTGATTTCCGAGCTGTTCGATCGCCTTAAAGGGGCCACGGTCTTTACCAAACTCGACCTGAGGGCGGCATATAACCTGGTAAGGATCAAGGCGGGCGATGAGTGGAAGACCGCCTTTAACACCAGGACCGGTCATTATGAATCCTTGGTTATGCCCTTTGGGTTGTGCAATGCGCCCGCAGTCTTTCAGGAATTCATCAACGATGTTTTCCGTGACCTGTTGCAGCAGTGTGTGGTGGTCTATTTGGATGACATCTTGGTATATTCTGAATCCAGGGAGGCCCACATTCTGGATGTCAAACGAGTGTTGCAACGGTTACGAGAGAACAAGCTGTTCGGTAAGCTTGAGAAATGCGAATTTCACCGATCCCAGGTAACCTTCCTAGGTTACATCATTTCCGCTGAGGGGTTCTCCATGGATCCTGAGAAGGTTTCGGCTGTCTTACAGTGGCCTCAGCCCAGTGGTCTTCGTTCCTTGCAGCGTTTTTTGGGCTTCGCCAATTATTATCGGAAGTTCATCAGGGACTTCTCCATGCTGGCCAAGCCTCTCACGGATCTGACCAGGAAGGGCAGTAATTCCCAGGTCTGGCCGCTCGAGGCCATCCGGGCTTTTGAGGCCCTAAAATCCGCCTTTGTGTCAGCTCCGATTCTGTCTCATCCCAACCCTGGGTTGCCCTTTGTCCTCGAGGTGGACGCGTCCGAGACGGGAGTAGGCGCCCTTCTGTCTCAGCGTAGGACACCAGAGGGTCCGCTGCTTCCTTGTGGGTTTTACTCCCGGAAACTGTCATCCGCGGAGTGCAACTATCAGATTGGTGACAGGGAGTTATTGGCCATAGTGCAGGCTCTCAAAGAGTGGAGGCACTTGCTCGAGGGCTCGGTGGTTCCGGTTCTCATCCTGACGGACCACAAGAATCTGACCTACCTTTCTGAGGCCAAGAGATTGACACCACGTCAGGCCAGATGGGCTCTGTTCTTGTCACGTTTTAATTATGTGGTCTCCTACCTACCTGGTTCCAAGAACATCAGGGCGGATGCCTTATCACGGCAGTACTCCGAGCTGTCCAGGGAGGAATCTATACCGACTTCGGTCATACCTCCGAATCAGATCCTGGCCGCCATTCGCACCAGCCTGACCTCTCCCCTTGGTGAGCAGATTTTGGCGGCTCAGTCTGGTGCTCCCTCTGGGACACCCAACGGCAGATGTTTTGTGCCTGAGGAGTTGCGCACTCGGTTGTTGCGAACCTACCATAACTCCAAGACCGCGGGGCATCCTGGTAAGAATCAGCTGTCCTGGGCTGTTTCACGTCTGTTCTGGTGGCCTTCCCTACGTTCCGACATCGCCGCATATGTAGCGGCATGCTCTGTTTGTGCCCAAAGTAAGTCCCCTCGGCACCTTCCGTTGGGCCTGCTGCAACCCATAGCCACCGGGGAGCGCCCATGGTCACACCTGGGGATGGATTTCATTGTGGACCTCCCTGCATCCCGAGGCCATACGGTCATTCTCATGATTGTGGATCGGTTTTCCAAAATGTGCCACTGTATTCCTCTCAAGAAGTTACCCTCTGCACAAGAGTTGGCCACGATTTTTGCCCGGGAGGTCTTCCGGTTGCACGGTTTGCCCAAAGAGATAGTGTCGGATCGGGGGAGTCAGTTTGTGTCCAGGTTCTGGCGCGCCTTTTGCTCCCAGTTGGGGATTCATCTCTCCTTCTCCTCGGCCTACCACCCTCAGTCCAATGGGGCCGCAGAACGATCCAATCAGGCCTTGGAGCAATTCCTTCGTTGCTATGTCTCCGATCACCAGGACAATTGGGTTGACCTCCTGCCTTGGGCTGAGTTTGCCAGGAACACGGCTGTGAACTCTTCCTCTGGGACGTCTCCCTTCATGGCCAATTATGGGTTCCAACCTGCCGTGTTACCGGAGGCATTCTCTCCCCAGGATATTCCGGCTGTGGAGGATCACCTTTCTGCTCTACGTGCTTCTTGGGTACAGATCCAGAGGTCCCTTGAGGTCTCTGCGCAGCGCCAGAAACTCCAGGCTGATCGCAGACGAGCGCCTGCTCCTTCCTACCAGGTCGGAGACCGTGTATGGTTGTCCACCCGCAACCTCAACCTTCGAGTGCCCACTCCCAAGCTGGCTCCTCGCTTTGTTGGTCCCTTCCGAGTGCTTCGCAGGGTAAACCCGGTAGCCTATGCCCTTGCGCTTCCACCTGGCATGCGGATCTCCAACGTGTTTCATGTCTCCCTGTTGAAGCCACTGGTGTGCAATCGCTTCACTTCCTCGGTTCCTCGGCCTCGTCCGGTCCAAGTGGGCAATCACGAGGAGTATGAGGTGAGCAATGTCCTGGACTCACGCCTGGTTCGCGGTCGGGTGCAGTTTTTGGTCCACTGGCGTGGTTATGGTCCTGAGGAGCGTTCCTGGGTTCCCTCCGCAGATGTCCATGCTCCTGCCTTGCTCCGAGCCTTCCACGCACGCTTCCCTCAGAAACCGTTTTTTGCACCGCGGAGGAGGGGCCCTTGAGGGGGAGGTACTGTCATGGTCTTACCTCTCTCCTGTCTCCTTCGTTTGACATGTGCTGGCGGCCATCTTGGTTTCTAGGTCTCTTGTAGCCTCCCACCCTGCGGCTCCTCCTTCCCACTGGGAGGAGCTGGATACCTGGCTCACATATATAGGAGGTCTGTGACTTCAGTTCCTTGCTTGGTCCTCCTGTGTGCACATGCTTCTAAGACTGCTGCTGCTTCTGGTTCCGATCCTGGCTTCGTCTGACTTCTCTGCTGGTTCCTGATCCTGGCTTCGTCTGACTTCCCTGCTGGTTCCTGATCCTGGCTTCGTCTGACTACTCTTCTGGTTCCTGACCTCTGGTTTCACCATCCGTTGGACTTTTGCTTTACAGCTTGATTTTCAATAAAGCCTTCTTATTTTCACTTATCTCTTGTTGTACGTCTGGTTCATGGTTCCGTAACAGGAATGAACAAGTTGGCGACATATTGCAACAGCTATATTTTTCCATTCTTCCAGAACGACCTCTTTTAGAGCTTGCATGCTGGATGGAGAGTGATGCTTAACTTGTCTCTTCAGAATTCCCCATAGGTGTTCGGGAGTGATGGTAGCATCCGAGCCATGGAGGCTTGGTGATGCACTGCCCTAGAATCACTAACTGCTCTGGTAGAGTGCTCTCTAGGACGAAAAGGTGGAATCTTTCCCCTTAAATCAGCCTAAAAAATTACCTGACGAATCCATCTAGAAATGGTCGATTTTGATGCTGCCTGCCCTCTTCTGGGGCCTTCTGGCAACACAAACAAAGTGTCAGTTTTTCGTATCTGGGCAGTTGCTTCCAGATAGAAATGAACTGCCCTTAATACATAAAGAGAATGTAATTCTTCTGCAGAACATGGTTCTGGAAAAAACGAAGGTAGGGAAATATCCTGGTTCATATGAAAACTGGATACTACCTTAGGCAAAAAGGGTGAGGATGTAACACCACCTTAAGAAAAAGCTGCCAATTCAGAAACTCTCCTTGCGGAGGTTATCACCACTAAAAATACGAATTTCTTTGTCACAAGGACCAACGGAGCATCGCACATTGGCTCAAAAGGAGACTCCTGCAGGATGGAAAATTAGATGTTAGGCGGACAAATGTTGTTCGGCTTTTGTATTTGTGTATTTTTGTAGCTTTTAAAGAAAATTTAATAAAGAAATTGAAAAAAAAGGAGACTCCTGGAGGACCGACAAAGCTAGATTCAAGTCCCATGGGCACAGAAGCGATTTAATCGGCAGATTTATAAGTGTTACCAGTGGTGTAGCATGGGTTCTCAGCCCCCGGGGCAAGGCAAGAAATTTGCGCCTTCTAACCTGCGGACTTTTCGCACTCCCCGAGTCCCTTCCCTTCCTACAATAGTACTGACCAGCCTGATTCCTATACTGACCTCTACACAGACCTACATGATTCCTAGACTGACCATTACACTTACCTACCTGTCCACTGCACTGACCTACCTGATTCCTACACTGCACACTGACCACTACACTGCACACTGACCACTACACCGCACACTGACCACTACACTAACCACTACACTGCACACTGACCACTACACCTACACTGAACCCCTGACACACCTACCTGACACATGCACTGATCCACCTGACTCCTACTTCCTGCACTTCTCACAATACACTGACACATACACTGACCCACCTTACTCCTACTTCCTGCACTACTCACATTACACTGACCCACCTGACCTACCTGACTGTTACACTGACCTACCTGATACCTACACTAACCTACCTGACACATACCCACCGACCTTAAAGGATCACTAAAGGAAAAAATTTGTTTTGCTGAAATGACTGTTTACAGGGTATAGAGACATAATAGTTAACTGATTCTTTTTAAAAACTACTGAAAGTAGTTTAGTCTTTGCATGTTATTTTATGCCTCTGTGCTGGACAGTGCCATAGAGGGTCATGGCTAGGAAAACGAAACTAAACTCTCCCATGACTTTTTTCATACGGAGCCAGACAACCAGGAAGTGTCCAGAACAGAGCAGTTTTACAGCAACATCAGAGCAAAAACGAGCAATGAGGACATGAAACCAGGACTGCAGGAAGGTAAAGGAAGCTATTTAGCGGGGAAAAATTTTTCCTTTAGTGACCCTTTAAACCTACACTGACCTACCCGACACATACACTGACCCACCTGACTCTTACTTCCTGCACTACTCACACACATCGAACAGTGGTAACCTGGAAATACAGAACATACACCAGATTAAATCCATGTGCACACCAATATATGTGCACCACTGTGTGTGTGTGTGTGTATATATATATATATATATATATATATATATAATACACACACACACATACACACACACATACATACCTACACACATACACACATACATACATACACACATATATATACACACACACACACACACACACACAAGCCTATACTACAAAGCAGACCAGCCCTTCTAGAAATTGTCAAGACCACCCGGCTGCCATTCCAAGCTTTCTATAACCTTTTGGCACCCTTGTTGACACTAAAGGTATTTTCAAGATTGCGTTGGACTGCTGCCATTGACCATTATGGTATAAAAGGCACATCCTCCTCTATATACTAAGAAGTAGAAGTCTTACATCATATGATTTAACCACTTCCAGACCTTAGGTGTTTTTCAGATTTGGTGTTTGCAAGACAAAAACAGTTTTTTCTGTTAGAAAATTACTTAAAACCCCCAAACATTATAAAAAATTATAACACCCTAGAGAATAAAATAGTGGTCATTGCAATACTTTTTGTCACACCGTATTTGCGCAGCGGTCTTACAAGCGCACTTTTTTTGAAAAAAAATCACTTTTTTGAATTAAAAAATAAGACAAAAATAAATTTGGCCCAATTATTTTATATATTGTGAAAGATAATGTTACGCTGAGTAAAATGATACCCAACATGTCACTCTTAAAAATTGCGCCCGCTCGTGGCATGGCGTCAAACTTTTACCCTTAAAAATCTCGATAGGCGACGTTTAAAAAATTCTATAGGTTGCGATTTTTTGAGCTATAGAGTAGGTCTAGGGCTAGAATTATTGCTCTCGCTCCAACGATCGCGGCGATACCTCACTTGTGTGATTTGAACACCGTTTTCATATACGGGCGCTACTCGCATATGCGTTCGCTTCTGCGCACAAGCTCGTCGGGATGGGGCACTTTAAAAAATGTTTTTTTTTTGTTTTCTTATTTATTTTTATTTATTTTATTACTTTTTACACTGAAAAAAATAAATAAAAATTTGATCACTTTTATTCCTATTACAAGGAATGTAAACATCCCTTGTAATAGAAAAAAAGCATGACAGGTCCTCTTAAATATGCGATCTGGGGTCAAAAAGACCTCAGATCTCATAATTAGACTAAAATGCAAGGGGAAAAAAAAATATTGAAACTGTCATTTTTTCAAATGACAAAAAAAAAAAATGTTTCTTTAAGAGGCTGGGCGGGACTGACGTTTTGACGTCACTTCCGCCCAGCAGAGCTATGGGGACGGGTGAAGGAGATTTTTCCTTCACTCGCAACCCCAGTGAACAGCTGAACGGTCCCGATCTCCTCCGCCGATACCGATGGCTCCGGTAAGCGGCGGAGGGCGCGGGAGAGTGGCGGGAGGGGGGGGCCCTCTCCCGCCACCGATAACGGCGATCTCCCGGCGAATCCGCCGCGAAGACTGCCGTTATCGTGTACAGGACCGCTCACACTAAAGATGGATACATCGGTTGTGGCAGCAGCTGCTGCCGTTACCGAGATATCCATCTTTAAAAAAAGGACGTACATCGTCGTGCGCAGGTCTGGAAGTGGTTAAAGAACAACTTTACTATTATGTAGCAGCAGTATTAACCAGGATAGTGAATTGGTTTCACTTTTCTGACACTAAACAATGGGTATTAATAGAGCAATGGTTGAATCAATTTGATCTTAAAGGGTCACTAAAGGAATTTTTTTTTTTTTTAGCTAAATAGCTTCCTTTACCTTACTGCAGTCCTGGTTTCATGTCCTCATTGTTCGTTTTTGCTTTGATGTTGCTGTAATTCCTCTCTGTTCTGGACACTTCCTGGTTGCCTGTTTCCTGATAACCACAGTACTGGGAGATTTCTCACGGTGGTCACTAATTAAGGAGGTGTGACTACTGTGTGTAAAACGAAACTGGATTGGTGCTGAGGAGTTTTAGACAAAGTATCACTGCCCTCTAGTGGCTCTGTACATCAGAGAACTAGCAAACAACAGCAAAAACGAAACTACACTGCAGGTACATTATATGATTGTTTATCTATTTTTAATAATTTTTAAAAGGAATCAGTTAACTATTATGTCTCTATACCCTGTAAACAGTCATTTCAGCTAAAAAAAATGTTCCTTTAGTGACCCTTTAAGGCTCTTCCTTGGTTAGCTTTTGATACCAGGGATACCCACCGAGATCTACTCCTTACCTTGCCCTCTCTTACATCTCAGTTATTGAAAATCTGGACTAAAATAGCCCTACAACTAGAACTTTCCTCACAAATAGTACCTATGACACCTTTATTTGGTAATCCACGATTCCCGCCAGCTTTAAACTGGAAGAGTTTTCTTGCATGGAATAAAGAATCACATCGAAGAGTGTGTCAGATTCCCTGCCAGGATACATTGCCACTTATACTAAATTCAACTCTTACACAGCAACTTTCACTTATGCAATGGTTGGAATATCGGCAATTACTGTCATTTTTTTTCCCCGCTATTCCCCCGAATAAATCTTTCTATAGAGATGTAACCCAGTTCGAACTTTTGTTGCTACAAGTCTCAAAACCAAAACATGTTTTATCAACAATCTATAAGATACTCACTATTAAAAATCACCCTAAACCTCCTGAATATACAATTAAATGGATGAATGAGTTAAATGTTCAAATTGAAGACGCAGAGTGGAAAAAATCATTTAACTTAACACATTGTATGTCACTATCAACTAAAGCACAAGAGACGAACTACAAACTTCTCTCTAGATGGTATTGGAGCCCACTGTCTCTACAGCGTATATACCCAGATAAATCGGATATATGCTAGAGGTGCCATGCGTCCAAAGGATCACTGCTCCATATTTGGTGGGAATGTCTTCTAATTTTTTATTTTTGGCAAAAGATTATACAACTATACATCTCTGTCACTGGGGAACTAATATCAAATACGCCACAAATCACTCTGCTCTCGATTCTACCAGGAGCATATAAAAGCATTAAAAAGGGTCTTTTGAGACATTGGCTGACAGCAGCGAGATTAGTCATACCACGACACTGGCGCTCAACACAAACCCCATCAGTTAAAGAATGGGTCACTGAAATGGACTATATAGAGAAAATGGAATCGCTCTTAGCACATGAACTAGACACACACGAGGCGTACCACAGGACCTGGGCTTCCTGGAGAGTATATAGGGAAACAATAAGAAATTAGAAATTTCTTGGGGAAACAAAGAAAAGGAGTTATAAATAAGGGTTTTAATATAGGACTTTCCAGGGCTGGACTGGGACAAAAATTTGGCCCTGGACTTCATCCAGACTGGCCCACTTTGACAGGTCTCTCCCACAGCGGCCGGACAACTCCCGCACCCCCCCGGCCACCCAAGCCCCGTCTCCCCCTTCACTAGCCACTAGCCGTTTTACTTTATTAGAGTAGAACGGCTGGTACTGATACTCTTATAGGCAGTACCAGTGGGGAAGCTAGACATTATTTCTCCCGGGGCAAAGAATCAGTTTGGTGCCCCCCCTTATGTGACAAGATTAGGCAGAAGTGAGAAACTCCCAGGCCGCTGTCACTGAAGCCGGCCCACTGAGCCATCGGCCCACCGGGAAACTCCCTGTAGTCCCAATGGCCAGTCCATCCCTGGGACTTTCATATCTGCTGCCATCCTTTGTTTTGTTTTTTATTGTCTTTGGTGTTGTAATGTCTTGTTTTGGTTTATCTGTTTTATTATATCTTGTCAGGTCTGGTTATGTATTTATGTTTTGTTTTGATTTATTTCTTCAGTTACATATGAAAATATATCTGAAACTGACTAGATGAATGTACGAATATATTATTTGTATTATCTGTATTATAATCATACAATAAAATTAGAATGAATACAACTGTGTTGCATATAATGGAGTTCATGATAATTAGGGCACAATAACTGCACAACAAATTCCCAAAGTGCAGCTTAGGCCCCGTACACAGGAGGGGATCTCCGCTGGAAACGGTCCGCCGGACCGTTTCCAGCGGAGATTCCTCCTCCGGATTTGGATCCGATGGCTTGTACTCGCCATCGGATCAAAATCCGCGCGGAATTCATCTGCGGTGCTGTGTCGCGCTGTCGCCGCGATGATGACGTGCGCGACGCTGGAAGGTAAGTATTTCCACGCATGCGTCGAATCATTACAAAGCATGCGAGGGAGGGGAGCGGACGGATTGATCCGGTGAGTCTGTACAGACCACCGGATCAATCCGCTGGACCCGATTCAAGCGGATACATTTCTTAGCATGCTAAGAAATTTATAGCCACTTGAAATCGATCCGGCCGAGAAATCTCCGCGGATAAATATCCGCTAGGCCGTACAGACGACCGGATTTATCCGCTGGAACTGATCCGCGGATCAATTCCAGCGGATAGATCCGGTGGTGTGTACGAGGCCTTAGACTCCTTACCTCTGCTGGGTGTGCAGAATTGCTTCAGAGTCCGCGCCAGCGCCATCCACCTGCTTCACCAGCGACCCCGGCGGCTCACACTTTCCAGTGCTTGTCTCCCGCTGCCATGTTCAATGTTTTCCGGCACACTGTGATTGGGCATATGGGGGTCATGTGCGGATCACGGACAGGCCAGCCCCATGCCGCACATGACCCCCATACGCCCAATCACAGGGTGCCGGACACTAAACATGGCGGCTGGAGATCGGGGTCACAGGAAATTAAAATTGGGAAGAGGCACAACATTTTGCCCCCCTAAATGTCGCCCCCTGCCCCCCACGCTACGCCACTGCGTGTTACTCCTTGTATAAAGGCCCGAACTAAGGAATGTGAAGCAAGAGGCCTTTGGAAAAAAACTGACAAGGCTAAGACTTGACCCTTGATAGTACTTGAGGCTAGTTTCATCTCCACACCTAACTGTAGGAATGCGAGAACTCTACTTAAGACATACTTGTGAGGATCCTTTGTTCTTGACACAAAGCTGTCCAACTTTTTGTTGAGCCTTAACGCCAATAGGTCTACGTTCGGGGTACCCCACTTCTGACATATGGCCAGAAAGATGTCGGGATGCAGAGACCATCAAGACTGTCTGCATCACTCTGGTACAGTCAAAGGTTATATTGCCACTTCCTTTGTTTGAAGCCATACTAAAACTATTATCAGCAGAAAACTTATGTAACACTAGATATGTCTCAAAACAAATTACATTCTAAAATAAAAAATACCCTTTAAATGAGCATTGCTTGTATATATCTAAAATGAAAATAAAAAAATGTGTATTTGGATTGTACTCTTATGAAAAATGTTGCTTTATTTTAGATCCAGGAAGTCGACAAGCAAGACCACTATCTGCATCCAAGAAAAACATTTCAAATAGCCAAGATCCTGACCATTCGGCATATCAAGTTATAAATGCAATGCGAGAGGAAAATGAAGCAATTTTAAGAGCAAACAGCAGACAGACAGTAAGCCTTCCATTAGCTGTAAAAATCAACACTAACATAAAACAATTGAGCTGAAGGGTAAAATACAAAAATTAGCAGTTTCCACACCATTGGATACAAAAATGGTAAAACCATATAAACCAAACTAAAGTGCAGTGCTTGTAAAACGAAATGTATGTATGCATGTATGTATATCTATTATAAAATGTGCACACAAACAAAAGAACTCTACCATGAATTCTAGGTGAGCTAATCTTCAAATAAATCTCTGCATGGTAATGTGGGAAACTCCTCCAGGTGAAGAAAACGCACTCCTTGCTCCCACACCAGTGCCCAAATCGGAGGCGTCCTGGAACAGTATGACTCTCAAAATAAGAGGTCATATAGGGCTTGAAAATGTACAGGATGCAAGGATTGGGTCCTGGATCGGAGATGTCTCCATTATTTGGGTTGTGGGCTCTTTAAGGGAGACAAAAAAAAAAGCAGTTGAGTACTCAGGGATTCTCACCCATGCAGCGTGAAGGGTTCCGGGGTGATCAGGCAAAAAAGGGTAAACTGACTTGCAGTTTTCCCAGGATTGTTAAAGTGGGAGTTCACCCGAAAATGTGTTTAACATTAGATTGATGCTCATTTTGTCAAGGGGAATCGGGTGTTTTTTTTTTAAATCGAAGCAGTACTTACCGTTTTAGAGATAGATCTTCTCCGCCGCTTCCGGGTATGGTCTTCGGGACTGGGCGTTCCTATTTGATTGACAGGCTTCCGGCGGTCGCATACATTGCTTCAAGAGTAGCCGAAAAAAGCCGAACGTCGGTGCGGCTCTATACGGCGCCTGCGCACCGACGTTCGGCTACTTTCGGAAAATCGTGACGCGATGTATGCGACCGTCGGAAGCCTGTCAAATAGGAACGCCCAACGCCCAGTCCCGCAGCCCATACCCGGAAGCGGCGGAGAAGATCGCTCTCTAAAACAGTAAGTACTGCTTCGATTTTAAAAAAACTACCCAATTCCCCTTGACAAAATGAGCATCAATCTAATGTTAAAAATTAAGTTTTCAGGTGAACCTCCACTTTAAAGTGGAACTTTACTCATAACAACTTGATAAAAAAAATAATGTTCTTGGGAAGGAACCTACATTCCATGTTAATTATGCTACCAAAATGAGTGTGTGCTGTAAATTGCCTCCAGCATTGCTCCTGTTTCCTTTTGCTGGAGGCTGCCATTTTGCTGAAGCCCCAGCAGTAAATCATAAAGCGGAACTAAACCCGTCGATTTAAAAAAAACAGTTATGCCCTGTACACACGATCGGTTCATCGGACGAACCGATCGTGTGTGGGCCCCATCATTTTTTTTTCCCCATCGGTGAAAAAAAATAGAACCTGTTTTAAAATTATATGATGGTTAAATAAACGATAAAAAAAAAACGATCGTCTGTGGGGAAATCCATCGGTCAAAAATCCACGCATGCTCAGAATCAAGTCGACACATGCTCGGAAGCATTGAACTTCATTTTTCTCTGCACTCTCTGCACGTCGTTGTGTTTTACGTCACCGCGTTGGATTTTTAACTGATGGTGAGTAGGCAAGACTGATGAAAGTCAGCTTCATCGGATATCAGATGAAAAAATCCATCGGTCTGTTTTCATCGGATGAACCGATCATGTGTACGTGGCATTACTTTCCTGGAATGCCAGGTTTACTAAATGTCACAATTGCTTGTGTCCTCAACCAAACTGCCAAACCATAAAATGGCTGGTGTCATATGGCGGGCGCCGGACACAGTGCATTATGGGAAACGCCACGTCAATGCAATCACAAGATTGCAGACGAGGCGCTTCATTTGCAGGCTTTAAACCTGTTTTGCGGCACTTTCCATTGCGCTAAACAACATCCGGCCGGGTGCTTTGCATACTAGTAATGACATCACTTCCGGTTTTCACTGTGCCATGGATAACCGGAAGTGACGTCAGCAGCTCCGTGGAACGCACGGCCGAGCGAAGCTATGTCGGAATGGAGTGTGCCCTGTATCAGGCAGGGAGCGGATTGGTACGGAGCTGACAGTGCTGAGCCTGAGCGCAGTAAACAAGAGCCTGAAGCTGAAGGTGAGTGTGGGGATCGGAGGTTCTCTTTCTCTCGAGCGGAGAGAGAGTTAATTTCTCCTGTCATGTCATTCTCTAGCAGCGTGGCTCTGCTATGCTCAGTCTGACTGGATGACTCCATTTGTTGTGTTCACCCCTCTCCCCCCCCCCTCCCCCTCCCTCCAGATTGTTCTCCACTCGCTCTACCTGTCATTATATCTCCCCTCTGTCTCTGCAAAGCTGCTCCAATGTTCTTATCTTCTCAGTCCCACTGATTGTGCTGTGTTAGTCTCCCTGCAGTCCACTCCTGTACTATCAGAACATTTTATCTCTCTGCCTATCCCAGCATTCCAACTACTCAGCCTAAGATATATTATCTGCTCTCTCCCCCCAACACAGGCACAACTGATCAGCTACATTCCAATGGGATGTACAATTTACTCTACACTGTCCAGCTGTGCCTTTTCTTTATCGTACATCACTGGACACAGAGCGGCATAGTAATTACTTTGTGGGTTATAGAGCCTACCTTCAGGTGATGGACACTGGCACTCTACAGACAGGAAGTCCCTCCCTATATAACCCCCTCCCCTACCGGGAGTACCTCAGTTTTCTCGCCAGTGTCTTAGGTGTTGGTCACATTGTGAAGCTATGCTCTAGGTCCTTTGTGGCTGGGCTAAGCTGTTTGGCTATGAAGCACCTTGGACGGATCCGGTAAAGTGGACGGTACCCGGGTCTCGGTGTGAAGAACAGGGTTTTGCATATAATGCTTCTCTCTGAAGAGCTGGACCCTGGGTTCCAGAACATTGGTTGATGCCAAAGAACAAATGTTTTTTCTGTTGCCAGGGTGCTATATAGGTCCAGGGGAGAGGTGACCTGCAATGGACCCCAGTCCCTGAAGGTTGGTGACAAAGCCCACGGTGAAGGCTGAGCCTCTTGCTTTTGCAATACCCTGCAGCGTGGACAGGTAAGCGGAAGTACCTGCGGGACATGGTCCGTCAGCAGGTCCTCCATTAAGGGGACTATGGGTCTAGCCTGTATTATGCTGCTATGCATGGGCAATCCCACCACTATGTCTGTCTGATGGCTAAACATAAGGAAGGCTTACCGTCCTGTGGACTCTCCTGGTCTCGGCCTGAGTGCAGCTTGGCGTCCCTCAAGCTGCAGGGTATGGGTGAGACACAGAGCGCTGTACAGGATCCCCCAGTCGGTTGGATACTGACTACCACTCCTGCATGGGTGACAGGTTTTGGTGGACCCAAGCACTCCAGCATACACCAGTTCAGGGGCTGATAGCCCAAATCTGAACACGCTGCTCAGCAGCAAGTACCTCCTTTAGCCTTTTTCTCCCCCAAACAGGCTCAACACTGGTACCAGTGTCGCGGTAGCATCAGCCTTAAAGGCAGCTCAAGCTCAGCGACGGTCCTAGTAGTTTTTTTGTACTGCCTAGAAGGACCTGTTATTGGCCTTAGATCCTAGCCTGACTTTTGTCAGCAAGAGCAGTTGTTTTTTATCAACGGGGTACCTCTGATTTGTATGATGGCTCCTAAAGAAGCAGGCTCTGCCAAAATTGCAAAAAATGCAAAGAAGCCAAAGGGGTACCTATCGGGCTCAGAGGATCTGGGCCAGGCCTCAGCAACGCCACCCTCCCTTAAGAGATCAGAGTTGGGTGCCCAGGGCGAACCATTGGAGTTACTCTGTGCTGCGGCAGGCCCTAGCCAACCAGCACCTGTCTTTGTGACAGGAGGTACTGGCTTCCACTCTGGGGGGGTTGGCCTCTCTCCTAGGTTGCAGTCCCCGGGTATGGATAACCTCTCTCCTGAAGAGATGGAATTTCTAGGGGATCACGGTGAGGAGTTGGAAGGGTCAGATTCTGAAGAATCTACCATAGAGGAGCCTTTCTCGGCTTCCCAAGTCGAGAAACTGTGGATCCAGTTCTTAGCAGACATGGTCCGCTCAGCCTTTAAGTTGCCTCTGCCGGAACAACCGGTAAGCGCGGTATCCTCTTTGGGATCGTTGAAGGCTCCACAGACTAATTCCTTCTTTCCTGTCCATCCTCTCTTAGAAGACCTGATGTATAAAGAATGGTCACGACCAGATAGAATCTTTGTCCCCCCTAAAAGATTCTCAGTGCTGTACTCGATAGAAGAAAAGTTTTCTAAGAAATGGTCGGTCCCGGCTGTAGACGCGGCTATATCATGCGTTAATAAGACTTTGACTTGCCCTGTTGACAATGTCCAAATGTTTAAGGACCCGGTCGACAAGTGGCTGGAAACTTTATTGAAGTTTTCCTTTGCCACAGCCTGGCAATGGTAATAATCACAGGGCCAGGTTCCAGGTAACGAAAGACCCTGGGTCTGTAAGCCGGGTAAACCTGCCCCAAAGTCGTCCTTGTGATGACTAAGCACTAACTGTGTGCGAAACGCGTCGGATGTCCCCTTATGTGACTGTATATTTGGATTTGCATGTCCAGTTTTTATTAATAAAGACTACTTCTTCAAGTTCCTTTGGAGTGCGACTGTCCATCCATTTCCACTTTTCCATGTACGATAAAGAAAAGGGGATTTTTATAAACAGCTTACATGTAAAATCCTTTTCTTGGAGTACATCACGGAACACAGAGCCCCCGCCCCTCTTTTGGGGAATATTGGGAATGGTATTCCTTGCTACAAAACGGAGGTACTCCCGGTAGGGGAGGGGGTTATATAGGGAGGGACTTCCTGTCTGAGAGAGTGCCAGTGTCTATCACCTGAAGGTAGGCTCTTTAACCCACATAGTAATTACTATGCCACTCTGTGTCCGGTGATGTACTCCAAGAAAAGGATTTTACAGGTAAGCTGTTTATAAAAATGTCCTTTTTATCTTGTGCCCTATATAATGTGCTCTGCATCCCTCCCCATATAATGTGCCCTGCACCCCTCTTCTACATGTATCGCCATAAACTCTGCACCCCTCTCCTACATGTACCGCCATACACTCCGCACTTTTCTCCTGCATGTAACATGTACCGCCATACACTCTGCACCCCTCTCCTACATGTAACGCCATACACTCTGTACCCCTCTACTACATGTAACGTACTGCCATACACTCTGCACCCCTCTCCTACATGTACCGCCATACACTCCGGACCCCTCTCCTACATATAACAAGTACCGCCATACACTCCGCACCCCTCTCTTACATGTAATATGTACCGCCATACACTCTGCACCCCTCACCTACATGTAACATGTATCATCATACACTCTGCACCCCTCTCCTACATGTAACATGTACCGCCATACACACTACACCCCTCGCCTACATGTACCACCCACCACCATACACTCTGCACCCCTCTCCTACACGTACCACAAACCACTATACACTCTGCACCCCTCTCCTACACGTAAAACCCACCACCATACACTCTGCACCTTTCTCCTACATGTACCACCCACCACCATACACTCTGCACCCCTCTCCTACACGTAAAACCCACCACCATACACTCTGCACCTTTCTCCTACATGTACCACCCACCACCATACACTCTGTACCCCTCTCCTACATGTACCACCCACTGCCATACATTACTGTTACCAATGAATATATGGGCATTTAAAGGAGCACCTACAATTTATAATGCTTAATTTATACCAGAAGAATGAAAGGCGCTTATTGATTTGTTGCTATGGGCTACAGTATTTTGGACATTGCTGTTTGTATGATGAAACCCCACTTGTTTCCTAACCAATTGGATTTAATTTAATTTTAATTACTTTAAATTAAATTCGATTTTAAAATATTCTACAATTCTTCTTTAATTTGAGTATAATATGTTTTATAGTGACATTTTTATTTGCAGTCTTTGATGATTCTGTCACGTATGATGTTAGGTTATGGTATTGTAAAGCTGTTTAAAGCAATGTAGAAATGTCTTAATTTTTAATTGCACTGATTATTTTTTCTTACTAAATACTCCTGACACTATGGGTCGAAGCTAGTGGAATACAGGGGCGGAGTGGGTGGATTATATAAGGGTTGGGGCTTATGAAAAGTGTGAGGGGTCAAAAAGGAGGAGCAGAGTCTGGCATGCCCCCATCCTAAAACTTCACCAGCCGCCACTGGATAGTAGGGTTTAATTCCGCTTTAAGGCTGTCAGCAGATCGGCCTCTATAAACTTGGCAGTGCCTAAAAATAGAGAGCAACTGAGCATGTGCAGAGCAGGAAGAGACAGTGTATTACTGGATTTTAAACAGTAGACCCTTATTTTTAATGTTTTACATGGTTATACCTGCAAAAGGGGCCAGCCTAAAGTGATCTATCAAAACTTAATTTTCTGACTAGAGTTCCACTTTATGTCCTGGTAAGGGATCCAGAATTTGGAGGCTGAAAGATTTTGCGTGGGAAACAGTCTTTACACTGTCTATGGAGACTGTGGTCCTTAAGGGGTTAAACCGCCTGCAAGAGAGGGCGGAACCAAAGGTTTCAAACCCGTGCAAACCAGTAATCAAAAAACAAACAAATCACAATCAAGAGCTGTGTGTTTGTAAAGTGTAAAAAAACACCAATAACGTGAAAAAGAAACAAAGGAACAGCGCTCTTATATCATAAATGTACATATCATGAATTCCCATAGTGAATAAACAAAGTTATTAAAAAACATAAAAATTGTAACGTCCATACATAGATGCCACATGTGAATAAACATCCTCCGTGAGTATAGGAAAGGTTCCTCTCCACCACATGCAGACAAACTAAGCACTCAACTTAATTGACCCCTATTACAGGGAGTCAAATTGCGCATATGGGAAAATCCAAGATGTCATACATATGGTCACAGGAATGTATCCAAACAGCTGCTGTCATCCATTTAATATAGATAGTGTATTCAAAGCTCCAGTGAATAGAGAGGGAGAGGAAAGGATACTCTCATGGTGCAGTGATTTGAATCATTTATTTGACGGTTGTATTGTACTTGCATCAAAGAAGACAAGGATGAGCATGTATTGTATAAGAATCGCTGGTTAGAGACCCACCTGCTTTCCAGCTGACCGAAAATGACGTATCTCAAACACTACCGAACACCGTTTCGTCAGCCTATATCTGACGTCTTCTGATCGTGTAAGATCTTCCATAGCTCCTAGAGGGCCCTCTTTGGCACCCAAAAGAAAGCATGCCTAGACCAGCATTTGGCACTTAGTACTCTGAAAGGACATGTTTCTGCCTTGTCCATTTTATTGCAGAAACCTTTGGCTTTCCACTCTCTTTTAAAACTTTTACACAAGGAGTTGCTCATGAAATTCCCACCAACTCTGACCTTCTGTGTCTATATAGGATCCGAACCTGGTGTTTTTGGTTCTTTATAAACCTCCCTTTGAAACAGGTTCGGAAAATCCCATTGGCGGATCACACGGGTAAGAAGGCCTTTTTGGTGGTCTTTACCCCTATTAGGTTTGTCAGCTCTTTGTTGCAAAGAACCTTTTCTTATCTTACATAGGGCCAAATTGTTCCAGAGAATCAGACCCTCCTTCCTCTTCAAGTTAGTCTCTTCATTTCCTTTCAAGTGAGGATATTGTTCTCTTTTCCTTATGTCTTGCTTAAAAAAACTTCAAGGATATTTCACTCCACTACATGGATATGGTCAGAGCGGGTATGGGCATACCTACAGTACCTGCAACATCTTTCTTTTTCAAAGACTTATGCTGCGTCACACGATCGGACATTCCGACAACAAAACCGTGTATTTTTTTCAGATGGATTGTTCGCTCAAACTTGTCTTGCATAAACATGAAAGAGAAGAGCGCCTCTGAGTATACTGCTTTTAATTATAAAACATAAAAATATCCAGCACTTACATCATAGTATTATGGTGCAGTCGTGGGAGCTGGTGTGCGTCTGTAGCTGACAGCCAGCAAGGCATGAGAACTGGGCGGCCGGGGAGAGCCGGGGAGGGACGGCTAAATCCTTGTTGTTATGCCGCTGCTAGACAGTGAGTTCATCAGCTGATGCGTGACGTCAGCTCGGACGGAGGCTGAGGAGGACCACAACGCGTTTCAGAGCATGCGCACGGAAACGACCAGCGCGCTCCTTTTTCAAGTGAAAAAGGAGCGTGCTGGTCGTTTCCGTGCGCATGCTCTGAAACGCGTTGTGGTCCTCCTCAGCCTCCGTCCGAGCTGACGTCACGCATCAGCTGATGAACTCACTGTCTAGCAGCGGCATAACAACAAGGATTTAGCCATCCCTCCCCGGCTCCCCCCGGCCGCCCAGTTCTCATGCCTTGCTGGCTGTCAGCTACAGACGCACACCAGCTCCCACGACTGCACCATAATACTATGATGTAAGTGCTGAATACTTTTATGTTTTATAATTAAAAGCAGTATACTCAGAGGCGCTCTTCTCTTTTGTTTTTCTCCTGCATATATTGAGCTGGCTTCGCTCCTGGATAGCAGCCCTGATCTACTGCCTTCATCTACATTGGTTCTTCACTGTCATCAACTATAGCCTTTTCGGCACCCTGCTGGGACTGAACCTTTCATGGACTCTTGAACATTTATACCATATATCTCCAATGTGGTTTGTGATTTTAATCTTAATTTAATTGATCATTTATTTAATCCTATTATTATTTTTATTTTTAATTTTTAACCCTCCGTTGATTGTTTTGTGCAAACACCCTGAGCGCTGTACTCCATCCATTTTTTCTGTCTTGCATAAACATGGTCACACAAATGTTGTTGGAAATTTCAGAATGTCAAGAACGCGGTGAAGTACAACACTACGACGAGCCGAGAAAAATTAAGTTCAATGATTCCGAGCATGCGTAGGATTTTTATGCCTCAGAATTGCATACAGACAATCGGAATTTCCGACGAGAACTAATATCCGACCAAAAGCTCACATCGAACATTTGTTTCGGAAATTCCGACTGTGAGTACGCGGCATTAGTCTCTTTTTTTTTCATCCCTGAAGGCCCTGAGAAGGGACATCCTACTTCTCTTCCACCATTGCTAGGTGGATCAGGCTACTTTCCTAGTGCTTACACCCCCAAGGAACAGGTTCCTCATTTCCCTATTAGGGTCCCTTGCATCAAATCTGTAGACGTTTCCTCAGCATCAAACATCAATTTTGCAGGTTTGCAAGGCCACCACCTGGTCTTCAGTACATACTGTACTTGTTCATATTTTTTAATGAGATGGATGTTCAGGCCTCTGCCAAGTCCAGAAGGTGTTTCAAGCTGTCATTTGAGTGTTTGGGATCCACTGACCCTTCCTTTTTGAAGGCTTGTATGCTGCTTTTTGCTATGTTGTTGCCAACCCCTCAGTTTATAGCTTGGGACATCCCACTGTGTAAACTTCCGGTCCTGTGTCCTGTACGGTATGATTAACGCAATGTAAATGTTAACATACAAGTAAATTCCAAATCTTGAAATAGAGTACAGTGGAGCCCCCCCCTCGCCATCCACAGTTTCTCTTAATTGCCTGCTACAAAGCTAGGGGCGTTCCCAGCAAACCTTTTGCCAGTGTTCAATCACCTGAAGGTTGCTGCATGTAACCCATGATCTGTGACTTACTGTACTGTACTCTAAAATATGGAATATGGAGTTCAGCTTTAATTTGCCTAATCCTGCAGATTGTAATATTAGGGGCATCTTATTACTAAGCGACCAAGCAATTTACAAATACCTTGATGGTGATCCCAGTGTAGGAAAAATACAGATTCAGTCGCAGATAGTGTAGGAGGACATGGGGCCACACAATGAAATTGGAGGAGAAGCAGTTTAACCTTGGGCTGCACAGGGGGGTTTTCACTGTTGGGGAGATGAGAATGTGGAACTCTCTTCCACAATTGGTGTCAGCGGGTAGTATTTAATGGTTTTAAAAGACTCTTGGACGTGCATCTTTTTTTTTTTATCAGGGAAACTGGTCCACAAGGACCACAGCATTAACAGTATAACATATCACATCATCACAACAAGACATTAACATGGGTAGGGTTCTCCTGCAGAAGTGATGTAGTATCAGTATCCCCGGTGCGTAATGGAACTATACTGCGGCCCATCGGGCCCAGCCCCCTCTTTTTCCTGTTTCATCTAAAGGTGTTAGCGTATCTGAGTAGGAAGAATAGAAGAGAGTGGGCAAGGTAGCCCATATGCAGAGAGGGAATGGGGGGGAGGGGGAGGAGGGGGTAGCACGGGGGGGGGGAAGGTAGAGAGAGAAAAAAGAAAAAAAAACAAGAAGGGGGGACATGGGTCTGGTCTCTCGGCCAGAAAGTGGCGTCATCTCCATGTGAGCCATGGCTGGCCTCCCATCGGTCACACAGAGGACGTGAGGAGTCGTCAGGTGTCTAGTGTGGGTTCAGTGAGGGGGAGCAGGGGCGGGCCGGGGGCAAGTCCCATCCAGCTCCCCCCTCAGGAGCTGGCCCTCATTGGAGTACTTAAAAAGATTCCAATGCTGCCAGGTCGTTTTGTACGTTTCTTGTCTATCCTGGGTGGTGAGGACCAATTCCTCCAATCTACCCACTTCATCCACCCTTTTGAGCCAGAAGGCAACAGTAGGCGGCTGCGGGGCCTTCCATAGAGTAGGGATGCAGGCCTTTGTTGCATCCAGGACGTGCATCTTTTTTTTGCAAAATTTTATTTTTATTGGATTTCAAGGAGCACACATTACAGAAATGTATCATAAGGTACAAAAGAATGATAACATCAACATAATGATATCAAAGAGATTGCTCAAAAGAAAACGTAAAAAACAACTGACAAGTATACAGTGTCCAAAGATGCAGATCGCAGTAGTGATCTGAACAGATTAACAAAATAATATAGAACAAACAACTCCAAGGTAAGCAGTAGCAACATACATTAGGGAATAATAACAAAGACTAAGGTGAGGCCAATAACACAGGGGTCCCGTATCTCGAGTGATCCCAAGGTTCCCAAACTTTATTAAAATGTGGAATGGAATCGTGGACAGATGCTGTTAAATACTCCATCCTCCGAATCTCAGCAATCAGATGAAGGAATGTGGGCCACGGAGGGGGGTGCTCTAGATAACCAGCACAGTGGTATGAGCCTTTTGGCTGCTAATAAAATTTAATATAGGCAACTAAGCGATTAACATTTTTGGGTAGGCCAGGGAATGGAAGTCCCAAAAGAAAATTCAAAGGGTCAAACGGAAGAGACAAATACATCACCTCCTGTAACAATAGCCTCACCTCCTGCCAAAAAGGTTGGTCCAAGGAACAATTCCAAAATATATGAAACAAAGAACCCGTGGTATTTCCACAACGCCAGCAGTGCGGTGGAACCGAGGAAATATATGTATGAACGACATTGGGGGTTCTATACCAGAACATGAGGATTTTAATGGCTGTTTCTCGATGGGTCACACATTTAGAGGACTTAAAAATAGAAGACCAAATCTTATCCCAGATTTGAACCGTAATAGGCTTACCCAATAAATGCGACCATTTTCTCATATAAAAGGCGTGTGGTTTCAGAAATAGGAATCGACTCATGGAGGATACGGTGAATAGAGGATATTAAATGTAATTGGTGAGGACCCTGGGCACACAAAAACTCGAAAGCTGTCGGTCTGTCGAGAGTTGGGGTGGGGGATTTGGAAAGAAAAAAATGTCTAACCTGTAAGTAAAAATAGAAAAGGTGGGAGGGTATATCAAATTTTATAGGTATTAAAATTATACAACCTCCGCGTAACGGGATCAACTCAATTTTGTAGTTGAAACAGAGGCGCATTGAGCCATGAGGAGATCCTACCCAGGGACATACTATCTGGTATGATTGGATTAAACAGAACATTTACAAGTGGAGGGCAAAGGGAAGCAAGGGGATAGCTTTTGAGACACTTACGCCAATTTTTTTAAGTAAAGGCCATTGGGGCAGTACATTGACGCTTAAAAATAGAATCCAGGGAGGAAAGGGTACCCCAAACTAAAGAGCAAGGATGAACCGGGTATAGCACCCCCTTCTCAATGGCAGCTCATTGATTCGGAGCATGTAGAGAGGACCAGGATATAACAGCCCTCAGGTTTTTTTTACTTAACAATATCCGGAGCACCCAACCCATCATTGGATCTAGGGGCAAAAACCACTGAGCCTGCTGTACGGTGAGCCCCACCGCCCATATAAACTTTAAAAAAACTCCTACGTTGTGCTTTCAGCTGGGGAGAGTGTAAGGCAACCAGCAACATCTCAAAGTGATATAGCAATCTGGGTAAAATGGACATCTTTAAGACGTTAATCCTACCAAGAAGGGAAAGAGGATATTTTGTCCATGTCAGCAGGGATTTATTAATGTACAAAACTAAAGGGGGAACATTTACTGAATAGAGAGATGAATAAGAGAGAGTAAGCAGGATACCTAGATATTTGAGGGACTCGTTACTTGGACGTGCATCTTAAAGAACACCACATACAGGGATATGGGGAATGATTATCGACACTGACACATGTACACCTACACAGGTTGAACTGGATGGACTATTGTCTTTATTCAACCTTACCAACTATGTATTTTTGGTATATTTGGGTATATTCTTGTTGCTAGTATAATAGCTTGCTTAAATATTTACAGCATGACATCAAGCCTTTTGATCCAGACTATCCAGACTTTTGATACAGACCATGTATGTCAGGGCTCAAAATTTCAAGTCCTGAGCTACTAGCCAGGCCTCAAGGCATACTCGTCACCAGTTGCCCCGCCCAACCCCTACCATGTCCCGCCCCCCTAATCCCGCCTCTAGACACGCCCTCATAAATCTCATGAAATTACACTTAAATGTTTTATGTAGAATTAAGTTATAAAAATAAACCTTAACAACAACTTTATCCGTGCCCAAAAATGCAGCCAATGTCTACCAATGCAGCAAAATGTCCCCATTTTCCAGCCAGAGTCCCCCCACAATTGTAGCCAGAGTCCCCTCACCTACACTGCAGCCAGAGTCCCCTCACCTACACTGCAGCCAGAGTCCCCTCACCTACACTGCAGCCAGAGTCCCCTCACCTACACTGCAGCCAGAGTCCCCTCACCTACACTGCAGCCAGAGTCCCCTCACCTACACTGCAGCCAGAGTCCCCTCACCTACACTGCAGCCAGAGTCCCCTCACCTACACTGCAGCCAGAGTCCCCTCACCTACACTGCAGCCAGAGTCCCCTCACCTACACTGCAGCCAGAGTCCCCTCACCTACACTGCAGCCAGAGTCCCCTCACCTACACTGCAGCCAGAGTCCCCTCACCTACACTGCAGCCAGAGTCCCCTCACCTACACTGCAGCCAGAGTCCCCTCACCTACACTGCAGCCAGAGTCCCCTCACCTACACTGCAGCCAGAGTCCCCTCACCCACACTGCAGCCAGAGTCCCCTCACCCACACTGCAGCCAGAGTCCCCTCACCCACACTGCAGCCAGAGTCCCCTCACCCACACTGCAGCCAGAGTCCCCTCACCCACACTGCAGCCAGAGTCCCCTCACCCACACTGCAGCCAGAGTCCCCTCACCCACACTGCAGCCAGAGTCCCCTCACCCACACTGCAGCCAGAGTCCCCTCACCCACACTGCAGCCAGAGTCCCCTCACCCACACTGCAGCCAGAGTCCCCTCACCCACACTGCAGCCAGAGTCCCCTCACCCACACTGCAGCCAGAGTCCCCTCACCCACACTGCAGCCAGAGTCCCCTCACCCACACTGCAGCCAGAGTCCCCTCACCCACACTGCAGCCAGAGTCCCCTCACCCACACTGCAGCCAGAGTCCCCTCACCCACACTGCAGCCAGAGTCCCCTCACCCACACTGCAGCCAGAGTCCCCTCACCCACACTGCAGCCAGAGTCCCCTCACCCACACTGCAGCCAGAGTCCCCTCACCCACACTGCAGCCAGAGTCCCCTCACCCACACTGCAGCCAGAGTCCCCTCACCCACACTGCAGCCAGAGTCCCCTCACCCACACTGCAGCCAGAGTCCCCTCACCCACACTGCAGCCAGAGTCCCCTCACCCACACTGCAGCCAGAGTCCCCTCACCCACACTGCAGCCAGAGTCCCCTCACCCACACTGCAGCCAGAGTCCCCTCACCCACACTGCAGCCAGAGTCCCCTCACCCACACTGCAGCCAGAGTCCCCTCACCCACACTGCAGCCAGAGTCCCCTCACCCACACTGCAGCCAGAGTCCCCTCACCCACACTGCAGCCAGAGTCCCCTCACCCACACTGCAGCCAGAGTCCCCTCACCCACACTGCAGCCAGAGTCCCCTCACCCACACTGCAGCCAGAGTCCCCTCACCCACACTGCAGCCAGAGTCCCCTCACCCACACTGCAGCCAGAGTCCCCTCACCCACACTGCAGCCAGAGTCCCCTCACCCACACTGCAGCCAGAGTCCCCTCACCCACACTGCAGCCAGAGTCCCCTCACCCACACTGCAGCCAGAGTCCCCTCACCCACACTGCAGCCAGAGTCCCCTCACCCACACTGCAGCCAGAGTCCCCTCACCCACACTGCAGCCAGAGTCCCCTCACCCACACTGCAGCCAGAGTCCCCTCACCCACACTGCAGCCAGAGTCCCCTCACCCACACTGCAGCCAGAGTCCCCTCACCCACACTGCAGCCAGAGTCCCCTCACCCACACTGCAGCCAGAGTCCCCTCACCCACACTGCAGCCAGAGTCCCCTCACCCACACTGCAGCCAGAGTCCCCTCACCCACACTGCAGCCAGAGTCCCCTCACCCACACTGCAGCCAGAGTCCCCTCACCCACACTGCAGCCAGAGTCCCCTCACCCACACTGCAGCCAGAGTCCCCTCACCCACACTGCAGCCAGAGTCCCCTCACCCACACTGCAGCCAGAGTCCCCTCACCCACACTGCAGCCAGAGTCCCCTCACCCACACTGCAGCCAGAGATCTTCCCCTCACCCACACATTGCAGCCAGAGATCTTCCCCCCGCACACACATTGCAGCCAGAGATCCTTCCCCCCGCACACACATTGCAGCCAGAGATCCCCCCACACATTGCAGCCAAAGATCCTTCCCCCCCCCCCACACATTGCAGCCAGAGATCCTTTCCCCCCCACACGTTGCAGCCAGAGATCCTTTCCCCCCCACACGTTGCAGCCAGAGATCCTTTCCCCCCCACACGTTGCAGCCAGAGATCCTTTCCCCCCCACACGTTGCAGCCAGAGATCCTTTCCCCCCCACACGTTGCAGCCAGAGATCCTTTCCCCCCCACACGTTGCAGCCAGAGATCCTTTCCCCCCCACACGTTGCAGCCAGAGATCCTTTCCCCCCCACACGTTGCAGCCAGAGATCCTTTCCCCCCCACACGTTGCAGCCAGAGATCCTTTCCCCCCCACACGTTGCAGCCAGAGATCCTTCCCCCCCACACACGTTGCAGCCAGAGATCCTTTCCCCTCCCCCACACACATTGCAGCCAGAGATCCTCCCCCCCCCCCCCCCCACATATTGCAGCCAGAGATCCTTCCCCCCCCCACACATTGCAGCCAGAGTTTCTCCGCCCCCCCCTGCATCCTAACTGTGCTGGGTAGGAGATCAGGAGCCGCCACCGCCGAATGGTTCAAACCGCAGGGAACAATACAGCTTTCAATTCAATAGCTGTGTTCCCTGCAGCGCGCGTCTTATACAGCCCCTCCCCTCTTGTCCGGGAAACTTTGATAGACATATCACCCATCCAATCCTGGGATGGGTGATATGTCTATCAAAGTTTCCCGGACAAGAGGGGAGGGGCGGCTCTGCTCTCCTCGCTCCCCCCCCCCGCTCCCAAGCAGCCCACACTCGCCAGCCCTCAAAATTTACTCGCAAAATGCGAGCAGGCAAGTTAAATTTTGAGGGCTGATGTATGCATTTTAAATACATGAGACATTTTACATTTTATTTTATTTTTATTTTAGAATGTATTGTTTTCTGCAATTTGTTTGGGGCTATGTTGCAGCTTGGATGCAAATAGTGCTTAGCAGAAATTTCCAGATTGATTTTTACCCATCACCAGGCTCAACTTTTTTTTTAGTTTTGGAATGATAAAAGGTTAAAACCTCTGTCAGGTTTTCAATGTTGTAACACCTGTCATACTGTCAAACAGGTTGTAGAGCAATTTTTCACTAAACAATTCACTTCTGTTCCACACATCACATAGAGAGTAATTTACGGGAAACATCTCCCAAATGAAAACAAAGACCACAATTAACACCCCGTTCACACTAAATGCAGTGTTGAAATCTCGCTACTACTTCGCGCGATTTCAATACAGCTGGTCAGTGCGATTTCATTTGCACCCTGCCGACATCTGTGGCACTTCATGCACAGATGTCTATGCAAGTCGCGCTTGAAATCGCCAATAATAGCGCAGGAACCTTTTTCAAATCGGAGTCGCACTGATTTCAACGGTTCCATGGGCACAAATAAACTGTTAGATGTTGGATTCAAACAGGGGCTTAAAGTTTACAGAAATTCTCATTCATCCGCCTTTGGATTTAGGCTTTAAATGCAGAAAATGTTAACCTGCTCTACATGTAATGCTGTGCCCCAGTTTGTATGCAGTATTATTATTTTCACCATTAATATTTTTCTTCATTTAATGTATGTTGCTTTTATGTTTTTAACCAGTTCTTTGACCGAGAAAAAAAGAATGAAGATGTAGTTTCTCCAGCTGTTGAAAGAATTGGCTCTCTAAGTTCAAGGTAGAACTTCTATTTTGATTTGATTATTATTTTTTTAAACATGTTTTTTTCTTTTTGTTAAGAAAAGTGTGTCTATTGGATAAAAGTAAGGCCCCATACTCACGACCAAACATGTCTGCTGAAACTGGTCCGCGGGCCAGTTTCAGCAGACATGTTTGGTCGTGTGTGGGCGCGAGCGGGCCGAATTCCAGCAAACATTTGCCCGCCGGGCCTTTTCCCAGCGGACAAATATTCCTGGACTTGTTTTAAAACAGTCCGCTGGAATCCTGCCCGCTCGGACATGTACGGTCGTCAGTACAGACCTACCGTACATGTCCAGGCGCCCGCCGTCCCTCGCATGCGTCGAATGACTTTGACGCATGCGTGGAAGCATTTTAAAGGCAGGCCGCCCACGTCGCCGCGTCATCGGCGCGGCGACACCGCGGACACGCCCCGCGTATTGTTTACGCGCGGACTTCTGTACGATGGTGTGTACAACCATCGTACAGAAGCCCTCTGGCAGACATGTACGGTGAAAACGGTCCGACGGACCGCTTTCACCGTACATGTTTGTCCGTGTGTACCCGGCCTAAGTGACCATAAACAGTGATTCTTGTAAGTGTTCATAATGACAACTATTTGGCAGGCTGTCCAAGCCTCACCTAGACCAGGACAAATTGGGGTTTATTTACTAAAGGTGGAGAGTTCAAAATCAGGCTCACTTCTGCATAGAAACAAATCGGCTTCTAACCTCAGCTTGTTCAATTACCCTTTTGGCAATTTGGTTTCTATGCAGAAGTGAGCCTGATTTTGCACTCCCTACCTTTAGTAAATAAACCCCATTCTGTCTGTAAAATGTGGGTGGTCCCTTAACAAGACCCTAACAGTTCTGGTGGATGATGTTCCAAGTTAAACCCAGAGGTGCCAGATTTCTGTGTGATTGGGTTAGGAGATTCTCTGGGAGTTTTCATGTGTGGGTCCAATGTCGGTTCACATGAGGTGCATTTTGAGGCTCAAGTGTTGGTCGGCCGAGCTCCCAAGAAACTGGAATGGGTGCCCTTTGAGGGCCAAAGGCTATTTCGCAATGCTTTAGATACATTTATTCACAATATTGCTAGGGGGAAAAGTACACTTTTGCCATAAAAGAAAGGGACAATGCCTTACTTCCCTTCCAGACTTTGGGTTCCATACAAAAACCCACCACCCCCTTCCATAAATGGAACTAGACTCTCAAGTCTTCCAAGGCAGGTGATAAGCCCACTTTCCTGTGAAGGAGGCTGCCCCTACTGCTGGCTTTTGTGTCAATTTGGACACAGGTTGTCCTGAAAAATATGGGTCAAGAACATTGTGTTTAGAGGCTACAAGTTGGTGTTTTTCATCTTGTCTCCTTCAACAAATGCATCAAATGTGTTTTTTGTCTACGGCAGAAAAGCGTTAAAATTCAGCAATCAGACTGTCCTTTTTGCACTACTAGACCCTTCAGGGTACTTCACCCTACATCAGGGTTTCCTGAACAGATTTGAAACCAGGTCCAGAGATTCTTGGGCCTTTGCAGTGGATGCCCTCGCGACTCTGTAGGGTCAGTTTAACCTGTTTTATGCCTTTCTCTTTCTGAACTTCTTGCCTCATCTGCTCCAGAGAATAGAGAGGGAAGACTTTACAGTTATTTTCATTGCACCCAATTGGCCCAGTCAGGCTTCTGGCAGACTCTCAGTGGCCCCTCATAGATTGTCTAGACCTCTTATCTCAAGGACCCGTGTTCCACCCTGGCTCAGGTTCCTAGCTTTAACGGCTTGGCTTTTGAAGCCAAGTCTTTGAATTACAGGGGATATTCAGATTTAGTCACCCCCCCCCCCACTTTGTTAAAGGCCAGAAAGTAATCTTCCTGTAAGGTCTACCACCACACCTCAACATCGTACTTTGCTTTCTGTGAGGAGAAGAAATTTGATTCCAGGAAGTACTTTGTAGGATGAGTTTTGTCCTTCCTTTAGTCAGTCTTGAACAAGTCCTTAGCCTTGAAGACCATTAAGGATCAGATCTTGGCCTTGGCAGTGCTATTCCAGAGACCTCTTGCTTCTTATGCCGCGTACACACCATCACTTTATGTGATGAAAAAAAAACATAATTTTCTGTGAAGTAAAAAACGACTTTTTTGAAACTTCAATTTTCAAAAATTATGTTGCCTACACACCATCGTTTTTTCACAATGCTCTAGCAAAGCGAGGTTACGTTCACCACGTTTTTCCATTGAAGCTCGCTTCATAACTAGCTTCTGGGCATGCGCGGGTGTAAAAACGTTGTTTTAAATGTCGTTTTTTGCTACACACGGTCAATTTCTGTGAAGTAAAAAACGACGTTTTGAAAAACGACACATAAAATTGAAGCATGCTTCAATTTTTTTGTCGTTTTTCACAAGACATAAAACAACGTTTTCCCCCACACACGGTCATTTAAAGTGACGTTTTTAAAAACGCCGTTTTTTTTCCCATCACATAGTGATGGTGTGTACGCGGCATAACTCCTTGGTGAGAGTCTTTTGTAGAGGGAGTGGCTCACATGTACTCTGTTTACTCAGTGAGACCGCAACCTAGTTTTTTTGTGTCTTCAAAGATCACCTTGAACCTATCAGAGACATTTCTCTTTGTATCCTTTTTCATAAAGTTGCGGTTCTCATAGCCGTTACCTCAGTTTTGAGGGTCTGAGTTAGCGACTCTATAATATCTCATAAGATCTAAGTTGTTTTGAGGCTCAGAACCTCCTTCTTAACCAAGGTGGCTTCCACTTTCCACATTAATAATGTCATAGTGTTGCAATCTTTTCATCCTGCTCCGAAATATCCTAAGGAGCTTGTTTTTCCACTATGTAAATATGGTTTGGACTATGAGAGTCTACCTTTCGACTACAACATTTTGTCTGCCTTGACTCCCTGTTTTATTACCTAAGGGGTTCTTAGAGAGGGGAGACTGCTGCTTGTTCCACTATTACTAGACAGATTCAAAAACTCATCATTCAAGTTTATGATCTAAAGGGGAGAGTTCCCCTTTCTCCTATAAAGGCTCTTCAGAAGTGTTGGTGCTTCATGAGTCTTTCAGCATCTGGCCTCTGCCTCTCAGGTCTGCTGCTCACATGGTTGCTAAGTTTTATCAGGTTGATGTTTGGAACTTGGCAGTTTCTCTCAAAGGACTTGTAAGGGGCCTTACCTTAAAGCGGAGCTCCACCCTAAAGTGGAACTCACGCTGATCGGGACAGGTATTTGCACCCACTTCCGGCCACACGCTACGGCCAAAAGATGGGTTTTTCTGACTTCCCGTCTGTCGCCCATTGTGTGCTGGGAACACTCGGCTCCCAGCACACAGCGTGTGAGCCAATCGGCGGGCGCAGCGCGTCTCGCGCATGCGCCGTAGGGAACCGGGTAGTGAAGCCGGAGCGCTTCACTTCCTGGTTCCCTCACTGAGGATGGCGGGGGGAGCAGCAGAGAGACGAGCGATCGCTCGTCCTCTGCTGCGGACGGCGCTGGACTCCAGGACAGGTAAGTGTCCTAATATTAAAAGTCAGCAGCTGCAGTATTTGTACCTGCTGGCTTTTAATATTTTTTTATACTGGCACATCCGCTTTAACTTGTTAGCATTTTTTGTTGTTGGACCTGTTAGCTGTTGTTGCCTGTCCCTCATGGAATTACTTTTGAACATCCCAATGTTCTAAGGATACCATTCCTGTGTCCTGTCATGTAGAATATAGAAACCAGGATTTTTGACTTGCCTGTAAAACCCTTTTTTTTAAAGCACATAACGGGACATAGACACAGAGCGGAGGGTCCTATGATCACAAAACTGAAACATGCTGAACGTGTGAGGGTATAATCAGGGCAGGTTTCAGATTTGCTTTCCAGTATCCAATCACCTGGAGATGGAGCTTAACCCAGTGGTTTAGGAATATTGTTTGTGTCCTGTGATTCACTTTAAGAAAATCATTTTACAAGTTATTTATGAATCCTGTTTTATTGTACTAACCTCTCTGGAACTGAAACTGAAATCTAATCCTAATAGATACCGTATTTATCGGCTTATAACACGCGCCGGCGTATAACATGCACCCCAATTTTAAGAGGGGAGTTTAGGGGGAAAAAACATTCTCAGCACCCTTAACAGTACACGGCCTCCCCCATCCAGTACACATCCCCCCCATCCATTATACATCCCCCCTCCATTATACATCCCCCCCATCCAGTACACAGCCCCCCCATCCATAATACATCCCCCCATCCATTATAAAGCCCCCCTCCCCATTCCTATTGCAAAACGAAGCTTCCATTTACCTCAATAGCTCCGTTTTTTTAACTGACCTGGTCACATGACTGCTCTCCTCTGATGGGCATGTGACTGCTCTCCTCCTCCAATCAAAGCTACACTCAGAGGAGGAGGAGAGCAGCCTGAAAAAAACGGAGCTATAGAGACTTTTACAATGACACTGACAGAGGAAGAGCAGTTAACAAGGGGCTGGCAAGTGACTTGTTTTTCAACTTCAGACTATGCAGAGAGCACTGTTCCAGGGCCAGGTCCCGATCCC
Organism: Rana temporaria; assembly: GCF_905171775.1. Taxonomy (NCBI): domain Eukaryota; kingdom Metazoa; phylum Chordata; class Amphibia; order Anura; family Ranidae; genus Rana; species Rana temporaria. The sequence goes on along the minus strand of NC_053494.1, from coordinate 94,789,160 downwards.
CGCCCCCTGCTGGTAAAACATGATATCGGCGTATAATGCGCAGGCACTGTTTACCCTCTGTTTCAGAGGAAAAAAGTGTGCGTTATAAACCGATAAATACAGTAACTGAAAGTAAAAGCCCAAATATTGCATTTGGCAAGTACATTTTTATTACGCAAGTCATAACAACTCTAACCAGCGTTTTGAAGCTTTGCATGTTGTCTTCAATAAGGTGCAAGTGAGTCTATTAATGTATGGTGTAGTGCAATCTTTATTGCTGCAAGGCTTTTTATTTTTTTTTCTCCTTTTAGCCAACAAAAGAAAATTATTAAAAACGATGACAAATCTTCATGCATTCAGAATACAAAGGTAAGAAAATGCAGTTATAATTTAACAGTAATAACATGACTTTAGGCCCTATTACAGTATACCTACAAGCAAAACCTTTTTGTTTTATTTTGTTTTGGAGTCGAGAGGGATGTTTGGTTTTTATTGCTGTCTGTGCCCCCGTTTGGGAGAGCCCTCCTCTCTTTTTGTCATGTTTAGATTTATCTTTGGAAGTAGAAGTAAAAGAATATCCCAAATGAACATTGAGGGAAAATCTTACAATGGGTACACTACTGGTGATTCTAGGGCCAACAAGGGTTTCTCTCAAGTTCAAGGCAGAAGAAAAAAAAAACTGACATTGGATATAATCATCCCTTAGTTTATCCAATATGTAAAAAAATGTTTTGCCTTCAGTTTTTATTTAAAACTTTGCCTATGAATAATTTAGGGAAATTAATTTTGTCGCCATTTCAAAGGTGCATGCAGTTTTTTGGTTTGACATGGTAAATATCTGTTGGCTCAGCACAACCCCATCTTTTATATTTTACCAATCAATTGGTAATACTGTATATGGTGTTTTGTCCTTGTTGTGTTGTGTATTTTTGCTGAAAATGTGCACTTGATAAACTGCTGCACTAAAAGCTCATGACATAAAAAATAGAAACTACTAACATTTTTATTTTCCAAGCTCTCTACTTCCAGAAAATGTTATGTTTTTGGGGTTTTCTGTAATGATCAAGCCTACCGTAAATAGATTTTTTTTTTTTTTTTTATAAAAAAAATGCTTCGGCAGCAATCATGTTCCAGTGTAACTAAAGGCAAAAGTGGATAGAGTAAGAGAGGATTTATAACCTCCGTCAATTTTTTTTTTTTGCCATCTGTGTCCCATTGGAGAGATTTTGCTTCACTTCTGTCACACAGCCAAAACAGAAAATTAGAAAAAATCTCTCCAAAGTCAGGGAATCCCGATGCGTCACCAGGGTTACCAGAACGGTTGTCCAGATTGGAAGATTTCTCCTCTTAGGCCCCATACACACGATAGAATCCATCCGCAGATAAATCCCAGCAAATGGGTTTCTGCGGATAGATCCTATGGTGTGTACACGCCAGCGGATCTTTTTCCGCGGAGAAATCTCCTCTGGGATGGATTTCAGCAGATCGAATATTTGCTGTGCTGCACAACAAATCCATCTGCTGGAATCCATTCCAACGGATGGATCCGCTCGTCTGTACAGACTTACTGGATCCATTCGTCCAAAGGGATTCCCCGCACGTGTCGTAATGATTTGACGCATGCGTGGAATTCCTTATATGACAGCGTCGCGCCCGTCGCCGCGTCATAATCGCGGCGACGGCGCGACACGTCATCGGCAGAGGATTTCCGCGGGGATTTCAATGCGATGGTGTGTACACTCCATCGCATAGAAATCTGCGGAAATCTTTGAGAGGATTTATCCGTGGAAACGGTCCGCTGGACCGTATCTGCGGATAAATCCTCTCGTGTGTACGGGGCCTTAGTGTTCTGATGTCAACACATAATTTGGGATTTTCTTCCACTTTTGATGAAAATGGTGAACAGGATAAATAGAATGAATCTTGCTAACAGGGGCAGAGATGACAATAAAAACTAACAGGTGATCTATTTCCTGTCTACTCTATTCAAAACTAAAACAAAAAAGGTTTGCCTTTAGTTACAATTTAGAGGATGTTTGCTATTTTGAATCACATTCTGCTATAACCAAATGACTTTTTGGAAATCTGTTGCCTTGCATGAAGAGCCTGCCAGTAAGAAGACTTCCGGTTGCCTCCAATTTGCAGCAGCATTATTTGCCATATGTGCTTCTTTGGTTGGCCGTTGGGCTGCTTATTAGGTCTAGGATAGGCAGCCCAATGGCCAACTGAATACTCATGCAACAGAATAAAAAAATTGCCAAAGAAAACTGCATTCAGTGAGGCATGATGCCTACATACTTAACAGATGTTGGGTTTACATTAATATCCCTTTAAGATGTACTACATTTTTCATCTTATATAATTCCTAAATCCTCTAAGTGTATTTTGTAAGCACGGATAAGTGTTCCTTTGTAAAGGAAGTTTATAATTTGGATTCATATTTATGCATGTGTATGGCAATGCGTTGTGTATTGTTTTTTATTCTGACACATACAGTATATATACAAAGACAAATCTCCTGCGCTCCGGTATTTTTTGGAAAGATGTTTGAAGAAAAGGTGAAACTCAATAGCAACTCAATTAAAAGGTATCTTCCAAAGTCTTGCAGCCCTCCTCTGAATCGTTGGAATTCATAAAACTAAAGGAAACAAAAGAGGAAAAACGGAGGGCGCACCGACCTAGTGTGATACTGATTGGTGGATTTTATTAAATAAATAAAAACAAATCATAATACTCACAAAAGGAGTGTTAAAAACAGGCCTTGAATCACAATGCAGCAAAGAACCAACACCATCGGCATAGCACGATATTGTTTCGATCCGTGACCGTGGCTAGGGCTGACGCGTTTCAGGGGAGAACCCCTTTCCTCAGAGCTAAAAGGTCTGCAGTGCTTCCTCACCAAGGGACTTGTCTCAATAAATACTAGCTTTCAGTAAGTGGTAAAGACACCCCTCCCATGAAGTAGGAGGTGCATGGCCGGACACCCACCCACATGTCTGTCACCTTTTCCTTATTCCTCTCTCCATGTCTATATCAAGCCATTCTTAGTATGAATGCACAGTCCAAAATGCACTATACCTAGCAATGTATACAAAGATGTACATACAAATAACTACCACAATAAGGCATCAATATATATACACACATACATACACACACCACAATATGGGAAGCCTTTTCAGTCAGAGCACTCAGCAGATTGCTGCCTCCAAGTGTATGGTTACAACAGATCAAATCAATAAAGTGCCAAAGTGTAATGAGGCCTCTCCTAATCACACTTCCAATAAGGGGCTGTGTAGTTGCTCATATGTGCCACATAAGCCCCACTTGCAGTGCTGTGCCTACCTTCCTTGGACGAGGAGGCTGCTGGAACGCACGCCCAACGTGGAGGAAGTTGTTTGCGCTCCAGCCGAGTCTACGTTCCACTGCGCATGCGCGTGACGTCATCGACGCCGCGCGCGGCGCATATACAGTGACAATGCGCTCCAGCTTGTAGAACCAGCAGGCTGGAGCGTCTCCTTCCCTGCTAGATGGCACGTTCTCAAAAGGGAGAGTTACACCGTTGCCATCTAGTGGTGAAAAATGGATATTGCCTCACAGTGTCGCCTCTATATAGCAGGACATCAAAAATTCAGAGAAAAGGGATATGGAGAAGCACACGTAGAGGAAGCCTTTCAGAAATACCTCCAACTCTATGAGAACGATGGGTCAGCAAGCGAAAAAATCGTGAAACCTAAAGAGGGCGCAATATCGACAACACGTTTTTGTACTAGATTCAATAGTAGAGCTTCCACTATACAAAAAATCTTTAAAAGAAATTGGAAGATTCTGACAGCTGACCCTTTCCTCAAGACTTGCATTCCATCGCATCCCAATCTGGTCTTTAGAAGACCGAAGGATCTGAGAAGTATTGTAGCTCCTAGCAGAGTCAAGAAAAACAGCAGAAATAAAGGACTTGAAAGCCCCTGGTCTACGATCTTCGACCAGAAAGGAAGCTATAAATGTGGGGTGAATACATGTGGTAATTGTATACACATGCATCATAGGAAAAAATAAGTTTTTGGGGTGGATGGAAGATGCCATAAGATCAAACAATTTATTAATTGTGGAATTGAGTTCGTGATTTATGGCATTATGTGCCCATGTGGCCTGCTTTATGTAGGGCGCACTTCACGACAACTAAGAACCAGAATGAACGAACATAGGAGCAGCATCTCTACAAAAAAAGATAAAGGCTCCATACCCAAACATTTTAGAGAAGTTCATGATGGTGAAGTGGAGGGCCTCAAAGTCTTTGGCATAGAGGCCATTCAAAATGACCTAGACAGGGGGAAGAAACATCAAATTCTCTGTAAAAGAGAAGCATATTGGATTTTCACTTTGGGTACAATGGTGCCGAATGGACTGAATGAAGAAATAGAACTGCACACTATAACATGAGCAGAAAGAGAAATAATAATGTTCTTGTCCTGTTCCAGTATGTCCCCCCCTCTTCTTCATGCCCGCATCCCCTCCTCTATCCCTTCCTCCCTCAAAATCATCTAAAACTATTCATCTATCAAATTCCAAGGCAAACCCCCCCCCCCCCTCCCCTTCTTTTCTCTTCCCAAAACAAATAGATGAGTAACATAGTTAGTACAACAGTTATCCATGCACTAATCATCTAGTAATGCAAAATAGATAATAATTCAAATGGCCTAAAGAGATGTCCATGCCACCTGTCCATCGTGGACTGGATTTATGTAATTAACTGATCTTTTATCATCATTTTTTATTCTTTGTTTTCTCGCTTTTTAATATTTAGTCTAGTCGATTCATAAAATCATATGTAGTACCACTGGGGTCACCTTATTGTAGGTGCCCCTAAGGGCACTGTGGGAGGTTGTAACAGTATGATCGCACGGTTAGCTATGTAGATATCTGGAGGGTCTGCAGTCCTTCTAGACACCATCACCTGGGACCTCTGTGAGTGTGCATCCATAAAGGCTGGGCATATGACCATAGACAACATTATTATTGTTATTATTATTTCACTTTATTATATTATTGCTACCATTTGAAATTATGTGGTTTTTAATTAGATTAAATGGTGGTTCACTTTTATCTGGAATTTATTAATAATAATTAATTATCAACTCCTTTAATACTCTTTTTAATTATGCATTATGTGTCCGTTTTTGAAAGTTAGATTTTAAAATATTTATAATATATGTCTTTTATGCAATGGGTGTGTAATAATATTAATAATAATTTTTCACCTGCACAAGGTTGATGGCTCGCTCCATGTAATTTACTTCCCCCTAAAATTTCCTCCTCTCCCCTCCATTCTTCCTTCCCTTTGGTGGTTTGTCATTCAGTGATGATGTCCTGCTATATAGAGGCGACACTGTGAGGCAATATCCATTTTTCACCACTAGATGGCAACGGTGTAACTCTCCCTTTTGAGAACGTGCCATCTAGCAGGGAAGGAGACGCTCCAGCCTGCTGGCTCTACAAGCTGGAGCGCATTGTCACTGTATATGCGCGGCGTCTATGACGTCACGCGCATGCGCAGTGGAACGTAGACTCGGCTGGAGCGCAAACAACTTCCTCCACGTTGGGCGTGCGTTCCAGCAGCCTCCTCGTCCAAGGAAGGTAGGCACAGCACTGCAAGTGGGGCTTGTGTGGCACATATGAGCAACTACACAGCCCCTTATTGGAAGTGTGATTAGGAGAGGCCTCATTACACTTTGGCACTTTATTGATTTGATCTGTTGTAACCATACACTTGGAGGCAGCAATCTGCTGAGTGCTCTGACTGAAAAGGCTTCCCATATTGTGGTGTGTGTATGTATGTGTGTATATATATTGATGCCTTATTGTGGTAGTTATTTGTATGTACATCTTTGTATACATTGCTAGGTATAGTGCATTTTGGACTGTGCATTCATACTAAGAATGGCTTGATATAGACATGGAGAGAGGAATAAGGAAAAGGTGACAGACATGTGGGTGGGTGTCCGGCCATGCACCTCCTACTTCATGGGAGGGGCGTCTTTACCACTTACTGAAAGCTAGTATTTATTGAGACAAGTCCCTTGGTGAGGAAGCACTGCAGACCTTTTAGCTCTGAGGAAAGGGGTTCTCCCCTGAAACGCGTCAGCCCTAGCCACGGTCACGGATCGAAACAATATCGTGCTATGCCGATGGTGTTGGTTCTTTGCTGCATTGTGATTCAAGGCCTGTTTTTAACATACAGTATATATGTCAGCCAATTCACCTGCACTTTAGTGTGCACTGCATTGCTCAAAAGAATAGCAGGTGCTTTTTTGTGGGTAGAGGCTTGTTAATGGACTTTAACCACTTGCCCGGAAGATTTACCCCCCCCCCCTCCTTCATGACCAGGCCATTTTTTACGATACGGCACTGCAGTACTTTAACTGACATTTGCACAGTCATGCAACACTGTCCATAAATGGAAATTATGTAATTTTCCCCCACAGATAGAGCTTTCTTTTGGTGGTATTTGATTACTGCTGCGTTTTATTTTTTTGCACTATAAACAAAAATATATATAAATTTACACCAAATCCCAATAAGCGTATATTGGTTTGTGAAAACGTTTTATACTGTCTACAAACTATGGTGTATATATACTGGAATTATTATTTATTTATTTTTTAATGCTAGCAATAGTGGCAATCAGCGACTTTATAGTAGGACTGTGATATTGCGGTGGCCAATCTGACACTTTCTGGGAACCAGTGACACAAATACAGTGATCAGTGCTAAAAATATGCACTGTCACTGTGCTAATGACACTGACTGGGAAGGGATTAAACATTTAGGGTGATCAAACGGGTTAGATGTGTGCCTAACCAGTGTTTTTGTGTACACTGTGTGGTGTTTCTACTAAGGGATGTGGTGGATTTTGCAGAGGAACAAAATCTACCACATCCCTGCTGACAGGGCGGAGCTCTGCATCCTGTGTGTCCCCCTGCCGATCAGCAGGTGTCGGTATCCATCAACCGGCACCTGCTATTTGGCATCTGCCATGACTAATGACAGCAGAAGCGGCGTGCACCCCCTTACTGGAAATGTAAGGCTGGCTCGGGCACTGATGGATCACTGTGTCCAGAAAGGGAAAATCTATTGGAAGGTGCCGACAAGCAGACAGTATTCCAAGCTGGACCCGCCGGTGTGTGTAGAAGGCGTCACTGAAGCCCCAGGCAGAAGCACAGTGCCTGGAGGGGAAAACCACTATAGCTGGACACACGCCAGCTACGGGACACAGTGATCAATCAGTGCCCAAACCAGCAAATACATAGCTAATGAATTATGTACTGTTTTTACTATCTTGTGAATAAATTGCAAGTTTACTGGAGATACTGTGGTTTATTACAGCCACCATCTACAATTTTTTATTCTGGCTCCTGAGCGCTGTCAGCCTTATTTGTTTTCATATTTGGCCTAAATGCTACTTAAAACTCCCAAAACATTAATATTACCAGAAAACAGTGAGCAGGTCCTCTTTTGGATACAGAAGGGATCTATTGAACTCCAGCAGCTGTTTATTCATTGCAGAGCAGGTTGGGCAACAGATGCTCCTCTATCTGCTTCTCTGCACACCATCCTGACAGTTTTATTATATTGTAAAAGTGACGAGGCAGCTCTACACCTGGCACAATCACTTTACCAGAAAGACCCGAGCCTGCTGAATTAAAACTAAAACAGGCTGCCATTGATATAAGCTTGTTTATCCCTTTGGTTGCAATGACTTGTTGGACACGTCATTGGCAATCAAAGGGTTAATGCAACATGTGTCACAATATGCATGAATGTGCATAGTCCTAGGGATGAAAAATTAGGGTTTTTGGGACTTTAAATGAGGCACGTAGCACACTAGGCTCAGTGCCTCCATTCCTTATTTGATATAAGAGGAGAAAGGAGGTTGGGACTTTAAATGAGGTTCATACGAAACAGTTGGTGAATAATGGGTGTAGGGACACATTAATAGATCATATGTTATATATATATATATATATATATATATATATATATATATATATATATATATATATATATGGAGTCACACAGCAATGCATTAAAAAAAAATGTGTTGAGAGCAGTTTTTATTGGACAGTCTCATCAACCAAATGTAAAATAAATTAATATTTACAGTAATTCATACATGTGATAACACATGTGGTACCCCCCAGAAATAAGACAATACAATAGAGTCCATGATTGGCAAAAGGTTAATGTATAAAGTATAAACACATAGTTGTAAATAATTGCATCTTAGAAGGCTTGATGAGTTTCGTGGAGTATTCCACTTCCTTAGGAGCAGGTGCAATGTGTGTAACTATAAAAAGTATATAAATAACATTGTAATCTAACGATTAAACAAAAAGGGGAAGAGAAAAAAGCCCACCCAAAATGAAGGAATACCCTTCCCTAGTTTACTTACACATCAGCTCACAGGTCAACAAGGTATACTGTGGACAGAGGGCCATTTGGGGATGTCTGCATCGAGAACTGTGGGAGTGCTACCCATGAACCCCAAGGCACATATGGGAGGATCTCACGATAAGTGCAAATCTCCATTGTGTGGTCAATAGTAACATAGTCCACAATCCCAAAGGGAGTCTATGAAAAATATATTTAATGTATACATAGTAAATGTAAAAAATATATCTAGTGTCTTAATAATAATAACAGGTACATCCTGGTGTCTGTAGCTGCTACCTGCGGTGGGTGTTGGCAAGTGGTTAATTACAAATAATATTTCTGTAATATGCAGATTGAAGGGTGTTAACCTTTTTTGTGATCAGAAGTCCTCGCCCAAACCCCAAAAAAATGATATGGCAGAATTACCATAAACAAAAACGGACAAAATAAAAAAAATGTCTCAGCATTGATATCTGTGCAGGGTAAAGCTCAAAATAACACATGTCCAATACTCTGTCCATGATCAGTGATCCCAAAAATCTCCAAATCAAACTTGTACATTGTTGGGCATGTGGAGGGTACAAAACAGGAAATCCTAAGCATACAAAATTAAAATATGTGTGCAGCATCACACCAGACTTGGACATCCATATCTGGGCCAAAACACCCCAGTTCTAGATTTGGTGCAAACCCACACTTGCTTGATTTGTAATGCGATTTATTGGGGTTCCATTATGTGAAACCCATCAGAAGCAGAAGTGCTAACCTGTTAGCCACTGAGCTGGCACATGTGGAACCTTCCTATACATTAATACACATATACTGCATTTCTTTGGACATATAGGTGGTGAAATTACATTAGTCAGGAGTTATTCTTCTTGATTTATTCTGTGATGGTTGGTGGTTTGTGGTGTGTGAGTGTATAATAGTGATGTTACCCTCTGATTTTTGGGAATTACATCTTTATTTCTGATGTAGGTACCCATATCAAATTTTTTTGGGCTCAAATTAGGATAATTTGGAAATAATAAAAAACACAAAATTGTGTCTCATTTTAAATTTGCATCTGCAATGTTATTTGTGGTTTGTAAAGACACCTGTGCGAGTTTGGGTAAAGATTTTTTTAAGATGGACAGCAACAAGTGAAAGTGACAGACAAAAAATATTTTACCAAAACTTGAACATTACACATTCTAGCATTCTTAAAAACAAAATAGATGACCAAGAAGCAACATTGTTCCAAGGACAATTTCTTTTAGGGCCAGTTCACACCAGAAGCAGTTCCGTTCAGTTCTGTGTGCTTTTTTTCTGCACAAAATGCATGCACAGTGTTTTCCATGTGCTCCAATGGCTCTAGTTCACACTATGCAGTCAGTTTCTGGAATACATGGAAAACACTGTGTATGCATTTTTAGTGCAGAACAAACGCACACGAAACCGTACGGAACTACGTCTGGTGTGACCTGGCCCTTTAGAGAAAGATGCATTTAATTTCAACACAAGAATTTTTTGGGGGGGGAAGTTACAATTGTATCATTAGAATCAATGACTGAAACTTGCCTTGGACTGCAAAACTCTAATTTTCACTCTTAAAAAAAATGCTCTTTAACCCAGCGCTCATTTGGGTATTTACTATAAGTCTTGGTAAAAAAAAAAAAGCCATGGGAGTTAAAATGAGAGTAGTTTGCATGTCTGAGCATGTTCAGTTGTGCTGGCACCTAGTTGTAAAGAGATGGGGAATTTATCTCTTCTCAGACTTTTAAAGAAATTTCAGTGTAGAAATCACTTTTTCACACACTTTAAAAGAATATAGGGCCAAATTCTCAAAAAAGCTGCGTAACTTAAATTTCAGCAGTTAAGTTACACTGACTTAAAATTTCTACCTAAGTGCCTGATCGTCAAAGCACTTACATAGAAATTACACGCCGTGTAACTTAAGTGCCGCCGTCGTAAGGCGGTCCTCCTCTCCTGGGGGCGTTTAAAATTTAAATGAGGCGCGCTCCCGCGCCGGCCGTACTGCGCATGCGTGTGACGTCATTTTCCCGACGTGCAGCGCGCGAACGTAATTAACGCCGGGCGGCTTTGAGAATTTCGACGGGACACTAAAGTTGCGACGGGTGAAAAAAAAAAGACGCGCCGGGAAAACAAATAATTATAAAAAAAAATGACAGCGTCGCTCAGCATGCATTCCTGAGAGGGAGAACTCCATGCCAATTTTCAAAAAAAAAAAACGGCATGGGTTCCCCCCCCCCAGGAGCATACCAGGCCCTTAGGTCTGGTATGGGTTGTAAGGAGACCCCCCCACGCCGAAAAATTGACGTAGGGGGTCCCCCTACAATCCATACCAGACCCGTATCCAAAGCACGCTACCCGGCCGGTCAGGAAGGGAGTGGGGACGAGCGAGCGCCCCCCCCCCCTCCTGAGCCATGCCAGGCCGCATGCCCTCAACATGGGGGGGTTGGGTGCTCTGGGGCAGGGGGGCGCACTGCGGGCCCCCCCACCCCAGAGCACCCTGTCCCCATGTTGATGAGGACAGGACCTCTTCCCGACAACCCTTGCCGTTGGTTGTCGGGGTCTGCGGGCGGGGGCTTATCGGAATCTGGGAGTCCCCTTTAATAAGGGGGCCCCCAGATACCGACCCCCCACCCTAAGTGAATGGATATGGGGTACATCGTACCCCTATCCATTCACCTGGAGGCAAAAAGTAAAAGTTAGTAAACACACAACACAAGGCTTTTTAAAATAATTTATTATTCTGCTCCGGATGCCCCCCCTGTCTTCGTTATTAGCTCAATTACCAGGGGGGGCTTCTTCTTCCACTCTCCGGGGGGGGTTTCTTCTTCCGCTCTCCGGGGGTCTTCTCCGCTCTCCGGGGGGGGGGCTTCTCCGCTCTCCGGTGGGCTTCTTCCATCTTCTCCCCTCTTCCGCTGTTGACTCGGCGAACCCCGGTTCTTCTCCAGCTGTCCGGTGCCTTCTTCTTCAGCGCTGGCTGCCTGCTATGTTTGTGTGTTAGCTCAATTAGTAACAGGCAGCCGGCGCGGTCTTCTGTGACGTCAGGGTCTTCTGTTCTTCTCCCCTCTTCCGATGTTGACTCGTCGCCTGTTGTCGCTGTAATGATGGAAGCGCGCCTTGCATCCCATTTATATAGGCATCACCGTCCCATCATGCTCCGGTAGGTACCCACGTGGTGGGTGCCTACCCACGTGCACCCACCACGTGGGTACCTGCCGGAGCATGATGGGACGGTGATGCCTATATAAATGGGATGCAAGGCGCGCTTCCATCATTACAGCGACAACAGGCGACGAGTCAACATCGGAAGAGGGGAGAAGAACAGAAGACCCTGACGTCACAGAAGACCACGCCGGCTGCCTGTTACTAATTGAGCTAACACACAAACATAGCAGGCAGCCAGCGCTGAAGAAGAAGGCACCAGACAGCTGGAGAAGAACCGGGGTTCGCCGAGTCAACAGCGGAAGAGGGGAGAAGATGGAAGAAGCCCACCGGAGAGCGGAGAAGCCCCCCCCGGAGAGCGGAGAAGACCCCCGGAGAGCGGAAGAAGAAACCCCCCCCGGAGAGTGGAAGAAGAAGCCCCCCCTGGTAATTGAGCTAATAACGAAGACAGGGGGGGCATCCGGAGCAGAATAATAAATTATTTTAAAAAGCCTTGTGTTGTGTGTTTACTAACTTTTACTTTTTGCCTCCAGGTGAATGGATAGGGGTACGATGTACCCCATATCCATTCACTTAGGGTGGGGGGGCGGTATCTGGGGGCCCCCTTATTTGAGGGGACTCCCAGATTCCGATAAGCACCCCGCCCGCAGACCCCGACAACCAACGGCAAGGGTTGTCGGGAAGAGGTCCTGTCCTCATCAACATGGGGACAGGGTGCTCTGGGGTGGGGGGGCCCGCAGTGCGCCCCCCTGCCCCAGAGCACCCAGCCCCCCCATGTTGAGGGCATGCGGCCTGGCACGGCTCAGGAGGGGGGGGGGACGCTCGCTCGTCCCCACTCCATTCCTGGCCGGCCGGGTAGCGTGCTTTGGATACGGGTCTGGTATGGATTGTAGGGGGACCCCCTACGTCGATTTTTCGGCGGAGGGGGGGTCTCCTTACAACCCATACCAGACCTAAGGGCCTGGTATGCTCCTGGGGGGGGAACCCATGCCGGTTTTGAATTTAAAAATTGCCGTGGAGTTCTCCCTCGGGAATGCATACCAAATGCCGTCGCTGGAATGGGCCTTTACAATGTGTGACTAACTTTCCACATTATAAAACCAGCCCTAGTTTTGCGCAGGCAAATTCGGAACTTAGGCAGAAATCACAGTGATGAAATGCTTTGAAAATCTGCTTAAGTCCTCATTTGCATACGCAAAGCTGCATTTCAATGAGAAATGCCCCCAGTGGCGGATGCGGTACTGCATCCTAAAATCTGACCGTGTAAGTGTCTTACACATGTCAGATTTTCTGCCTAACTTTGGAAAAAGCCTTTTGAAAATCGTTTCCAAAGTTAGGCACAGGGATACGCAGGCTGAACAGCAGTTAAGTCTGCATATCTCTTTTGAGAATCAGGCCCATTATGTTGTATATACCACATATTTCAGTACCATTTTAGACAATCATATCCTGCTCTAAAGATTATTTACAAAAATAACACAGAATATCCAAGCTCAAACTTACTGACTAATCGGCAACCAACCAAATTCACCTGTCTAACAGTATGCGTTAAAAACAGAGGTTTAGTTGCACGCATTTGCAAATACATGTGTAAGCTGCAAGCCCCGTCAAGGCTCTCTGTGTACTGCAGTCCTAACTATAAAATTTAAAGTCTCCTCAGTGGAAGCACATGTATGCTGATGGATAGATAAAGGGCAGGTGACTGGAGGTAGCCCAGTCCCCCTTAAAGGGGCAGGAGCACACTAAACACCCAGCACGTAGAAGCAAAGGTGCTAGTGCGTTGCCTGACCACAATGACATCAATACAAAAAACAAATGTCACTGCCCCTACCTATGACTGGTCTATACAGTAAGGAGCACTGGAAAGGGCGCATATACATACAAAAATAACATAGAATATCCAAGCTCAAACTTACCGACCAATCAGCAACCAACCAAATTCACCTGTCTAACAGTATGCCGCTTACCTGAGCCGTCTGTAGTGGTGGAGGCAATTGGGTCCTATCTGTGGCTGGGTTTGGATACGAGTGAGGGCAAGATGGCCCCCACCCGTCTCCAAACGACTTAAAGGGCCATTTTATGTTTGTCATTTTTTTTAAATGACAATTTTTTTTTTTATTATTGCATTTTAATCTAAATATGAGATCCAAGGTCTTTTTGACACCAGATCTCATATTTAAGGAGGACCTGTAATGCTTTTTTCTATTACAAGGGATGTTTACATTCCTTTGTAATAGTAATAAAAGTGACCCAAATTAGGGAAAAATAATCAAACGGTGTAAAAAGAAATACAATCGCGCGAAGAAGTGAACGCATCCGAAAACGGTGTTCAAACCACACATGTTAGTTATTGTCGCGATAGTTGGAGTCCTAGACCTCCTCTGTAATTTAAAACATGCAACCTATAGAATTTTTTAAACGTTGCCTATGGAGATTTTTATGGGTAAAAGTTAACGCCATTCCACGAGCGGGCGCAATTTTGAAGCGTGACATGTTGGGTATCAATTTACTTGGCGTAACATTATCTTTCACAATAAAAAAAAATTGGGCTAACTTTACTGTTGTCTTATTTTTTAATTAAACAAAATGCGCTTGTAAGACGGTGTGCAAATACGGTGTGTCAAAAAGTATTGCAATGACTGTCATTTTTATTCTCTAGGGTGTTAGAAAAAAAAAATGTATAATGTTTGGGGGTTCTAAATAATTTGAGCAAATAAACTTGTAACACGGAGGCCCGGATTCACATACCTTGGCGCATAGTTATGCCGGTGTAGCGTATCGAATATACGCTACGCCGGTGTAGTGCAGAGCGTCGAGCACAGTATTCACAAAGCACTTGCTCCCACACGCTGTTAAAGATACGCTGGGCTTCCTCGGCGTAAGCCAGCGTTGGTGGATATGGGTGTGAGCCATGCCAATGAGGCGTAACCCCATGTAAATGATGGGCCGAGCGCCATCAAGATACGAATAACGTACGTCCCATGGACGTATCCCAGTGCGCATGCTCAGAATGACGTCGAAACTAGTCCCTAAGAGACGTTGAATCACTGCCTACGACGTGAACGTAACCTAAGCCCAGCCCTATTCACGTACTACTACGTAAAATAGACGGCTGATCCCTGGTTCATACCTTTGCATGAGTTGCGCCTCATAGATGGGGGATAACTATACGCCGGACGTAAGCCTTACGCAAACCGCATATATTATGCGCCGGGCGCAACTACGTTTGTGAATCGACGTATCTCCCTCATTTGCAACGAGGTGGCCAGCATAAATATGCGCCCACGATACGCCGGCGTAGGAAAGTTAAGTCGGTCGGATGAAGCCTATTTTCAGGTGTATCTAGTTCTGTGGGCACGGCGCATAGATACGACGGCGCACATTTACACTTACGCGGCGTATCTCGAGATACGTTGGCGTAAGTGCTACGTGAATCCGGGCCAGAGTCTGCAAAACAGGCTAGTCCTTAAGTGGTTAACAAGCAATTAGAGGGAAAGGGTAGCGGCAGTAAATATGTGGCTCTGCTACACTGGATACAGGAAAAGGTACTCTGCCTGGCTGTCATCATATGTCATCGTACAGATGCCAAGTTAGAGTAGATCTTAATTACCTCCCAGTTTTCTTAAATTTTGAATTTGCTTCTGCTCTGTTAAATGAATTGCGCTCTAAATAATAAACAAATAATGAGGGAGTTCTTCCAAAGGCAACATGCAGAATGTTTTTTTTTTTAACACATATATATATATATATATATATATATATATATATATATATTTCTTGGAAATCGCTTAGCTTTGTCAAATGCAATATAATAGCTGTGTGTGTAATTCTTCCCCCCATTTTTTTTTTGTTTTTGTTTACTTTTTAGTCAACCGTAAAAGATGTGATATATATTACAGTTGAAATTTTATCCAATTGGGGAAATCCTCATTTTGTGGGTTTGACTGAAGTCCAGTTCTTTGATTTGAAGAATCAGAAAATATATGTGTCCCCTCTTGACGTAGACATAAGGAATGCTGATTTTCCTGGAGATCTTCAGTGTTTGGTCAATGGAAAAGTTAAGGTGAGCGCTGGAACTTTCCTATTCTTATTGGTAAAAATACTTTAGACCACAAATTGAAGGGTGATGGGGAATTGTTCTTTGTTCTCCTTAGAAAGTTATTATATCAGTTGTTGATTTTGATGGTTTGTTCCAAGGAAAGTCCAGATTCTTGGTATTGACCAACAGCTCCATGCAATCCCCATTTTTACGGCGTGTTATATAAAAAAGGGGATCTACACAGCATCTGAACGCCACAAAATAAAAACACTAATTTGTTTTTAGTATTTAAAGCAAACTCTCCTATCCATCCATGTCTCCATGCATTATTTTGCTGAGAAATTGCTGTATAAAACCCCCCCCAACATTTCTGGTCATGGCCATCTTGAGTAAGGGCAGATTATTCATGTAACATTTACTTCCTGGAGTCCATCTGCTCTTAGCTGAGGCATGCAGGCAGGAGGATGTGCTTAGCGTAAACCCCTCGTCCCCTCCAGAAGACTTCTGGGATATACAGTATCTATATTTTGTAAATATTTTATTATATCTTTTCATGTGACAACACTGAAGAAATTACACTTTGCTACAAGTAGTGAGTGTACAGCTTGTATAACAATGTAAATTTGCCCTCCCCTTAAAATACTGCATATACTCGAGCATAAGCCGACCCAAGTATAAGCCGAGGTACCTAATTTTATCACAAAAAAATAGGAAAACTTATTGACTTGAGTTTAAGCCTAGGGTGAGAATGCAGCAGCTACTGTAAGTGGAAAAGAGGGTCAGCAATGCCCATTTGCACGCCCATTGCAACCTCACTGTGCCCATTGCAACCTCACTGTGCCCATTGCAACCTCACTGTGCCCATCTCACTGTGCCCATTTTAGCCTCACTGTGCCCAAGTCAGTGTACCTGAAATTGACAGGCTGCGGGCGTCCATTCAAAGTTGTGGTCTCCTCCTTCTCCCTTCCGTGATAGGTGTTTCTCAGCAGACACAGTTCCGCCTATCACGGACGTTCTCTCATCCTCGGGCTCAGTTTCCCAGCAGATACTGTGTTCAGTGTTCCGCCAATCACAGACGTCCTCTTGTCCGAGGATGAAAGGACGTCTGTGATTGGCGGAACTGTGTTCCTCGGAAGGGACCAGGAGGACCCCGCGACTTTTAACCACTTAAGACCTGGACCTTTAGGCCCTGTACACACGAGCGGATATCCGATGAAAACGGTCCGCCGGACCGTTTCCATTGGACATTTCTGCTCCGGATTTTGATCTGATGGGCTGTACACACCATCAGATCAAAATCCCAGCGAAAAACATACGCGGTGACGTGGCCGCGCCGTCGCCGCGGCAATGACGCAGCGACGTGCGCGACCCTGGAAGGTAAATACTTCCACGCATGCGTCGAATCACTTCGACGCATGCGAGGGATGGGGATCGGTCTGACTTATCCGGTGAGTCTGTACAGACGACCGGATAAGTCCGACGGACAGGTTTCCAGCGGATAGATTTCTTAGCATGCTAAGAAATTTTTATCCGCTTGAAAAACGGTCGGCTGGACAAATGTCCGCCGAAAAATGTCCGCTAGGCCGTACACACGACCGGATTTGTCTGCTGGAACTGATCCGCGGATAAATCCCAACGGACAGATCCGGGCGTGTGTACGGGGCCTTAGGCAGCTAAAGGATTCGGCCAGTTTTTGCGATTCGGCACTGCGTCGCTTTAACAGACAATTGCGCGGTCGTGCGACGTGGCTCCCAAACAAAATTGGCGTCCTTTTTTCCCCACAAATAGAGCTTGCTTTTGGTTTTATTTGATCACCTCTGCGGTTTTTATTTTTTTGCGCTATAAACAAAAATAGAGCGACAATTTTGATTTTTTTTTATATTTTTTACTTTTTGCTATAATAAATATCCCCCAAAAATATATATAAAAAAAAACATTTTTTTCCTCAGTTTAGGCCGATACGTATTCTTCTACTTTCTACTATTTTTGGTAAAAAGAAAAATCGCAATAAGCGTTTATCGGTTAGTTTGCGCAAAATTTATAGTGTTTACAAAATAGGGGATAGTTTTATTGCATTTTTATTAATTTTTGGGAGTTAACCACAAGGGGGTGCTGAAGGGGTTATGTATGACCCAATATGTGTTTCTAACTGTAGGGGGGTGTGGCTGTAGGTGTGAAATCATCGATTGTGTATCCCTATAAAAGGGATCACACGATTCCTGATGACGCCACAGTGAAGAACAGTTTACACACAGCTCTCCCCGTTCTTCAGCTCCGGGGAACGATCGCAGGACTCTAGCGGCGATCGGGTCCCGCGGTCCCGGTCACGGAGCTTGGGACCGCGGCTGGGTACTAGCACAGGACGTACCTGTGCCCAGCCGTGCCATTCTGTCGACTTAAATGTGCAGGAGGCGGTCCTTAAGTGGTTAAACAATGGACGCCCGCAGCCTGTAAATAATTTCAGGCGCACTGACTCGAGTATAAGCCGAGGGGGGTATTTTCAGCCTTAAAAAAAGGGCTGAAAAACTTGGCTTATACTAAAGTATATACGGTAACTCAACACACAGCCATTAATGTCTAAACTGCTGGCAACAAAAGTGAGTACACCCCAATTAGCCATTTTCTCTCCCTGGTGTCATGTAATTCATTAGTGTTACAAGGTCTCCGGTGTGAATGGAGAGCATGTGTGTTAAATTTGGTGTTATAGCTTTCACTCTCTAATACTGGTCACTGGAAGTTCAACATGGCAAAGAACTCTGAGGATCTGAAAAAAAAGAATTGTTGCTCTACATAAAGATGGCATAGTCTATAGGAAAATTGCCAATACCCTGAAACTGAGCTGCAGCACAGTGGCCAAGACCATACAGCGGTTTAACAGGATAGGTTCCACTCAGAACAGGTCTCACCATGGTTGAACAAAGAAGTTGAGTGCACATGCTCAGCGTCATGTATCCAGAGGTTGTCTTTGGAAAATAGACATATGAGTGCTGCCAGCAATGCTGCAGAGGTTGAAGGAGTGGGGGGTCAGCCCGTCAGTGCTCAGACCATACACAACACACTGCATCAACTTGGTCTGCATGGCAGTCCTCCCAGAAGGAAGCCTCTTCTAAAGATGATGCACAAGTAAGCCTGCAAACAGTTTTCTGAAGACAAGCAGACTAAGGACATGGATAACTGAAACCGTGTCCTGTGGTCTCATGAGACCAATATAAATTTATTTTGGTCAAACGTGTGTGGTGGCAACCAGGTGAGGAGTACAAAGATAAGTGTGTCTTGCCTACAGTCAAGCATGGTGGTGTGAGTGTCATGGTCTGCGGCTGCATAAGTGCTGCCGGCACTGGTGAGCTACAGTTCATTGAGGGAACCATGAATGCCAACATGTACTGTGACATACTGAAGCAGAGCATGAACCCCTCCCTTCCGAGACTGCGCTGCAGGGCAGAATTCCAACATGATAACGACCCCAAACACACCTCGAAGATGACCACTGCCTTCCTAAAGAAGCTGAGGATAAAGGTGATGGACTGCCCAAGCATGTCTCCAGACCTAAACCCTATTGAGCATCCGTGAGGCATCCTCAAACAGAAGATGGAGGGGCGCAAGGTCTTTAACATCCACCAGCTCTGTGATGTCTTCATGGAGGAGTGGGAGAGGACTTCAGTGGCAACCTTTGAAGCTCTGGTGAACTCCATGTGCACAAGGGTTGAGGCAGTGCTGGAAAATTATGATGACCACACAAAATATTGACACTTTGGGCCAAATTTGGACATTTTCATTTAGGGATGAACTCACTTTTGTTGCCAGTGGTTTAGACATTAACTGTGTGTTGAGTTATTTTGAATGGACAGCAAAATGACAATGTTATA
Organism: Rana temporaria; assembly: GCF_905171775.1. NCBI lineage: Eukaryota > Metazoa > Chordata > Amphibia > Anura > Ranidae > Rana > Rana temporaria. The sequence goes on along the minus strand of NC_053494.1, from coordinate 94,769,672 downwards.
CAAGCTGTACACTCACTACTTTACATTGTAGCAAAGTGTAATTTCTTCAGTGTTAAAACATGAAAAGATATAATAAAATATTTACAAAATGTGAGGGGTGTACTCACTTTTGTGAGATACCGTATGACATAATTTGCCTAGACAGAAACCAGGAAGAAACTGAAAAAATGGATTAAGTTTAAAACAAGTAAATATAATATACCTTCCTTCCTACCTATTTACTAATGCTAGCATGATGAGGATTAATAATAGTTAGTGCTGATTGAGAGAGTGAAGTTCCACATTACGTACTAGACACGGGTAACGTGCTCTTGTCATTTTCAATTAAAGTTTTCTCAAACAAATATACTATATAAAACAAGCCTAGTGATTAGTAAAAAAGATTTATTGGGATTCACTGTTTTGTGATCTTCGGTTTTTGATTTATGTTTATCTCACATATTTATAGTATATCCTAATGCTAGCTGTATAATTATTATTATTTTTTTATGTGAACTAAAGATCTAATTTTAAAGATTTCATTTTGTAATTGTCCCCTTCAGACTACAAAGGAACATTTCATGTGGATGTGCCCTTTCCATCCCCCTGTGCAGCTTTACTTTGTTATCCGAAATCCTACTCGGTCATGTGATTTTGACATATGCAAGGTGAAGATCTGGAATTATAACAAGATGCTCAGTGTAAGTAGCAGCAGCAGCACCTTATGTTATTTGCTGACTCCCCCTCCCCTCGTACTAAATCACATAATTCGTTATTTTTTTCAAATACGAGGGCAGATTTCCTTTATAGTTTTTTATTTTAATAAACTGCAAGATATAAAGCACAAGGTAAGTAACTGTGTAGAAATACTTTATTTAGACCATGTATTGTTAAGTATACCTATTTATGCGCTAAGGGAGGTTATTAGTTGACCACTGAAACAATTGCAATATTGTAGATAAGAAGCTGTCATAATGTCGTAATGATTTTGTTTCATTCTTGGGGTGGGGGGTCTATTTATATTTTCAGTCAAGATTTGCACACCCTTTACCCAGAATTTATGTGACCTGCGTGTTACTTATTTTTGTTTTAAATAGACCCCCCAGAGAAGTCTATCCATTTTGCTGCATGCACAGGCAAAATGCATTTAGATGTATGTTTATTAACTGAGATGTTTCTTTCCTGCCTTTACCCATTGTAGCCCTTTACAGTGTATAAAGCTCTCAGAGGAGAGATCATTTTTTAACATTTGTTGTTCTCTTTGACTGGGAAGAGAAGTGAATGAAATACACTACAAATGGCTGCAATGTATAGTGTAAGTAAGGTTTGAGCCCATGATCTCGAGAGATTAGGGGCTCAAATACTCCTAAATGAAAAAATAAAATATAAAAAGATGATAAAATAAAAGTTAAAAAGTGAAATTAAAGTTAATAAAAGACCTATGTGAGGAATCATTCATTAACCACTTCAGCCCCGGACCAATATGCAGCTTAATGCCCAGAGGTGTTTTTACAATTTGGCACTGCGCTGCTTTAACTGGTAATTGCGCGGTCATGCAATGTTGTACCGAAACGAAACTTGCGTCCTTTTCTTCCCACAAATAGAGCTTTCTTTTGATGGTATTTGATTGCCTCTGCGATTTTAATTTTTTGCGATATAAACGGAAAAAGACCGTAAATTTTGAAAAACATTGATTTTTCTTAAAACAAAAAGTAAAAAATATCAAATAAACTAAATTGTTGTCAAACATTTAGGCCAAAATGTATTCAGCCACATGTCTTTAGTAAAAAAAATCGCAATAAGCGTATATTTATTGGTTTTCGCAAAAGTTATAGCGTCTACAAACTAGGGTACATTTTCTGGAATTTACACAGCTTTTATTTTATGACTGCCTATATGATTTCTTGAGGTGCTAAAATGGCAGGGCAGTACAAACCCCCCCCCCCCCAAATGACCCCATTTTGGAAAGTAGACACCCCAAGGAAACTGTTGCATGTTGAGTCCATTGAATATTTTTTTTTTTTTGTCCCAAGTGATTGAATAATGACAAAAAAAAAATATATATATATATATATATATATATATATTGCTCACACATGCCATGGTTATATGTGGAATTGCACCCCAAAATACATTCTGCTGCTTCTCCTGAGTACGGGGATACCACATGATTGGGACTTTTTGGGAGCCTAGCTGCGTACGGGGCCCCAAAAACCAAGCACCGCCTTCAGCATTTCTAAGGGCACAATTTATTGATTTCACTCCTCACTACCTATAAAGGTTTCGAAGGCCATAAAATGCAAAATAGCACAAAACCCCCCCAAATGACCCCATTTTGGAAAGTAGACACCCCAAGCTATTTGTTGAGAGGCATGTCGAGTCCATGGAATATTTTATATTTTGACACAAGTTGCGGGAATATGACAAACTTATTTTTTTTTTGCACAAAGTTGTCACTAAATGATATATTGCTCACACATGCCATGGTTATATGTGGAATTGCACCCCAAAATACATTCTGCTGCTTCTCCTGAGTATGGGGATACCACATGTGTGGGACTTTTTGGGAGCCTAGCCGCGTACGGGACCCCGAAAACCAAGCACCGCCTTCAGGATTTCTAAGGGCATACATTTTTGATTTCACTCCTCACTACCTATCACAGTTTTGAAGGCCATAAAATGCCAAGATGGCACACAACCCCCCCAAATGACCCCATTTTGGAAAGAAGACACCCCAAGCTATTTGATGAGAGGCATGTTGAGTCCATGGAATATTTAATTTTTTTGCCCCAAGTGATTGAATAATGACCAAAAAAAAAATAATTTACAAAACGTTGTCACTAAATGATAAATTGCTCAAACATGCCATTGGCATATGTGGAATTACACCCCAAAATACATTGTGCTGCTTCTCCTGAGTACGGGGATACCACATGTGTGGGACTTTTTGGGAGCCTAGCCCGCCGCAATATATCATTTAGTGACAACTTTGCGCAAAAAAATAAAAATAAAAAATATTTATTTTTCCCACAACTTGGGTCAAAATATAAAATATTCCACGGACTCGAGATGCCTCTCAGCATACTTTCCAAAATGGGGTCATTTGGGGGGGTTTTGAATTGTCCTGGCATTTTATGCACAACATTTAGAAGCTTATGTCACACATCACCCACTCTTCTAACCACTTGAAGAAAAAGCCCTTTCTGACAATGTTTGTTTACATAAAAACATTTTTTTTTTTTTTGCAAGAAAGTTAAGTTGAACCCCCAAACATTATATATTTTTTTAAAGCAAAGGCCCTGCAGATTAAAATGGTGGGTGTTGCAATTTTTTTTTCCACACAGTATTTGCGCAGCGTTTTTTCAAAGGATTTTTTTGGGGAAAAAATACACTTTTTTTTATTTTAAAGCACTAAAACACACTATATTGCCCAAATTATTGATGAAATAAAAATGATGATCTTAGGCCGAGTACATGGATACCAAACACGACATACTTTAAAATTGCGCACAAACGCGCAGTGGCGACAAACTACATACATTTTTAAAAGCCTTTACAGGTTACCACATTAGATTTACAGAGGAGGTCTACTGCGAAAATGACTGCCCTCGATCTGCCCTTCGCGGTGATACCTCACATGCATGGTGCAATTGCTGTTTACATATGACTCCAGACCGACGCTTGCGTTCGCCTTTGCGCAAGAGCAGGGGGGGACATGGATGCTTTTTTTTTTTTATATATATTTATTTCGCTTTTTTTATTTTATTTGTAAACTGTTCCTTCCATTTTATTTATTTTTTACCATTTTTATTGTTATCTCAGGGAATGTAAATATCCCTTATGATAGCAATAGTTAGTGACAGGTACTCCTTTTTTTTTTTTTTTAAAGATGGGGTCTATTAGACCCTAGATCTTTCCTCTGCCCTCAAAGCATCTGACCACACCAAGATCGGTGTGATAAAATGCTTTCCCATTTTCCCAATGGCGCTGTTTATACCCAGGGGGGGACATTCCCTCCCACTGAATGTAAAAGCAGTCTAGAGGCTAATTAGCCGCTAGGACTGCTTTTACATGAAAGCCGATCGCTGGCTGAAAAGAATGATACCAAGATGATGCCTAAACCCGCAGGCATCATTCTGGTATAACCATTCAAAGTCCAGCAACATACCAGTACGTTGATGGTTCTTGTTGGACATGTATTGTAATCTTTTTTTTTTTCATGCAGCCTGTTGGCTGAACAAAAAAAAGATTGATCGGTGGGTATGCCCACCATTAGAATACCTCCCTTCATCCACCCACTTCTAATGATGGGCATACATGCACCATTTATATATGCCGAAGCATGGGGGCATCCTCCCGCAAAAAAGTTATGCCGCGTACGGTCGGACTTTTCTATGCCGCGTACACACGGTCGGACTTTTCTATGCCGTGTACACATGGTCAGACTTTTCCACGGGAAAGCCTCCATAGGAATGTCAACCGTACGCATTAGGAGCAAAATCGCTCCTCCGCCCCTAATGCCCCCATGCTTCGGCATATATGCTCTTTTTTTAACTGTGGTGGTGAAATCACCTCCTACAGTGTTGGAGTCGCGGCTTTATATATCGTGGGAGCAAACGCTATTGCTGTCACGCTAAATAAATCCGCGCTGCAACTGAATGGCGTACCTGCTAAGCAAATGATGGTTAACATTAAAACAAAGTAACATTACAGTATAACAGTAAGATCATACCATACCTGCAAAGCAAATACCAAAAAAAAAACATAGTAAAAAATAAAACATTTAACGCAACCTGTGCCTAAAATATATATATGCCGAAGCATGGGGGCATCCTCCCGCAAAAAAGTTATGCCGCGTACACACGGTCGGACTTTTCCACGGGCAAGCCTCCGTCGGAATTTCGACCGTATGTACGCGGCATAAAAAGTTATGCCGCATACACGCGGTCAGACTTTTCCACGGGCAAGCCTCCGTAGGAATGTTGACCGCATATACGCGGCATTAGGAGCAAAATCGCTCCTCCGCCCCTAATGCCCCCATGCTTCGGCATATATGCTCTTTTTTTAACTGCGGTGGTGAAATCACCTCCTACAGCACTGGAGTCGCGGCTTTATATATCGTGGGAGCAAACGCTGTTGCTGTCAAGATAAATAAGTCCGCGCAACAGCTGAATGGCGTACCTGAAAACAGTAAAGTAAATTACATACCTGAAAAGCAAGCATGAAAAAACATAACAACAATAAAACTTTGCAGAATAGAATACAGTAAAAAAGAGCAGAACAATAGAGAGAGAATAGAGAGGGAGAGAACAATAAAACGACAACTATTTTTGTTTTTTTTATTTTATATTTTGTTTGTGTTTTTATTTTTTACTTTTTTTTTTATTTTTTAACACTTTTTTTTGTAACTGTTGAACTTTTCGGTTCCAGGTTTGGGTCTCTCAAAATGCGATGGCATCTTGGGAGACCCTGTGTAAGTGTGCCTAGCCTGTGAAATGTTTTACCCTACACTAATAATTAACTTGTGTGTGGAAGCGTTCAAAACATTCACCAATACAAAGACCAGGATCGGCAGGACATTGGGGACAAAAATAACGGGTGTCACGCTTAAATCCGCGCTTGGTACTGACAAGACATTTCATTTGGGGGGCTTGTTGGGTAGGGGTACGCTCGAGGGCAAATGCCTCTTACTGCATTTGGTAGGGGATGGTGAGGTACAGTACCGCCTGGATACAGGAGTTCTGTGATGATATCCTCCTGGAATTGAAGGAAGGATAAAGTGTGTCCTGAAGCTTTGTATAAGACATGAGCATTCAGTAAAGTCAATTGAAATAAATGTAGAGACACTTTTTTGTACCAGCGTCTCGTCTTACGGGCAATATGATACGGCGCCATCAACTGGTCGTGGAGGTCCACCCCTCCCATATTAAGGTTATATTCGTGGACACAGAGGGGTTTCTCCACAACACCAGTCGCCGTACGAATTTGTACTGTCGTGTCTGCGTGAAGGGTGGTAAGAATGAAAACATTCCTATTGTCCCGCCACTTCACAGCGAGCAAATTTTTACATCTGCAGCAGGCTCTCGCCCCCAGCCTAATACGGGCATCTACAAGCCGCTGGGGAAAGCCCTGGCGATTAGGTCGCACGGTGCCACATGCTCCATCTGATGATCAAACAAGTGACTAAAAAGTGGCACGCTGCTGTAAAAATTGTCCACATACAAGTGGTACCCCTTTCCGAATAAGGGTGACACCAAGTCCCAAACGATCTTGCCAGCACTCCCCATGTAATCTGGGCATCCTTACAGCTCTACCTCACTATCTTTTCCCTCATAAACCCTAAAGCTCCATGTGTAGCCTGTTGCCCTGTCACAAAGCTTATAGAGCTTGACCCCGTATCTGGCACGCTTGCTGGGAAGGAACTGTTTGAAAGACAAGCAGGCCAGAAATTGTAATCAGGGACTCATCAACGCATACAACCTGCTGGGGATTAAACAAGGCTGCATAACGTTCGTTGAAATGGTTTATGAGGGGCCGAATTTTGTAGAGCCGGTCAAATTCAGGGTCTCCACGTGGACGACAAAGTGTATTGTCACTGAAATGCAGGAACCGCAGGATCGACTCCTGGCCATGTGAGCAGAGAATATGGGCATATTGTGAATGGGATGTGTGGACCAATACATCCGCAATTCTGGAAATTTGTGTATGTCCATGTTGAGGGTAAGGGCCAGAAAGGTCTTAAATTCGGAAACCTCAAGAGCTTTCAATTCTTTGGCAAGGAGAGACTGGGGATTAGCGGCGATGTAGGTACCAGCATATAAATTAGTCTGGTCCACAATAGATCTATAGAGATCTTCCGTGAAATACAGCGAATAAAAATCAAGTGGCATAAAATTCGCTGTATCCACCTGAATACCGGGTTGGCCAGTGAATGGGGGAAGTACGGGTTCTGCAGAAGTGGTGGGGACCCAATCAGGATAGGCAAATTCTACAGGAAGGGCACTATGGGAACGACGGGCCTGTCTCTTTCTTGGTGGCAGCGGGACACTACTTGTGCTTGCCACCTCGCCAGCTTGAACTGCACTTATGGGACTCGCCACGTCACCACGTCTTACTGCAGTGCTGGATAAACGACCAGGGTGTACTAGGCCGCTGGTGCTTGCCAATCCACCAGAAGGAATAGCGGCGCTAGTACTTCTCTGCTCCATACAAGGGTCCTGCGGTTCTTGCTGCTCAACAACATGAGAACGGGATCGGGTACGCCTGGCCTTAGCAGGGACCTCAACTTCGTCGTGAGAGCTATCTGACATGGAGCCGCTGTCGTAAACAGGTTCATATTCTGAGCCAGATTCTGACAGATGCGTGACCTCCTCTTCACTATCTGTCATGCTCATGAACAAGAAGGCCTCTTCATCAGTGTACGTTCGCTTTGCCATTTTGGACTCTAAATTTAGTCGTACACTGGTGATGATTCACAGGTAAAAAAAGCACCTGACTGTAGAAAAGCAAATGTAGAAAATGCTTAAAAAAAAAACTGTTAGCGATCGCAGGGATCAGTCCTGTCTCTGCGAACGCTGCAGTTATGTGTCTTGTGTTTTTGAAGTGACCGTGATCGATCGATACTGCACTTGGGTGGGCTGGGCTGGGCAGAGGGGGAAAACGCAGGTGCTAGCGGATATCTGGGCTGATTCCGCTAACAATGCGTTTTTGGGGTACCCTAAACTGCTGGGTACGCTAGTATAGATCTGATCAGATCAGGTATCGATCCGTTCAGATACTATACCACTAAGGGGGGTGTATGCTTTGCGCGTGGGTGTAAGCGTTACTGCCACTAACCTAACGTTGCCTGGGGCGACGCAGACCCTGACTGACGCTAACATTTAATTTATATCACCCGCCGGGCGATCATGGGGTTAAACCTTTATTGGGTTATATACGGCGGGTGCCCTGATGCTATAAACGGCAAACTAACCAACCAGCGTCAACCGTAACACTTATACGGTGATCACTGGTGAAAGGGTTAACTAGGGGGCAATCAGGGGGTTAAAACCTTTATTAGGTAATATATGGGGGGTACCTGACGCTTTCTAAAACCTGACGGCGAATCTAAAATAACTAAATAACGAACTGGCTAACCGCGTCATCAGTGACACTTATACGGTGATCACTGGTGAAAGGGGCAATAAGGGGTTAAAACCTTTATTTATGGGGGTACCTAACGCTATATAAACCTGGCGGCGAACCTAAAAAAAAAATAGCTACCTAGCGGCAACAGTGACACTAATACAACGATCAGAAAACCGATCGCTTAGTGACACTGTCAATAGGGGGTGAAAGGGTTAACTAGGGTGGTGATCAAGGGGTTAAACGTTTATTGGGGGGGGGGGTAGGGGGCTACCCTGGACCTAAAGGGGCCTAAAGCTAACTGCCCTGACACTTTTTTCTGTCACAAATGACACTAAATGCAGTGATCAGAAAATAAATGATCACTGCAATCAGTGACAGGGGGTGATCGGGGGGGGGGGGGGGGGTTATGTGCCTATGTGTGCTGTGTTAGTGTTGTGTTGGTGCAACTCACAGTACTGACGTCTTCTCTCCTCTGGAACCGGACGAAAAGACCGCCAGAGGGGAGAAAATGTCACTTCCTCCCTGCCTGTGTTTACAGTTACACAGGCAGGGCGGGCTCAGGAGGAACCTGATTCGCTGGGAGAGATCGCGAGGGGGTGGCAGGAAACCAATAACCGCCCCCTCATCCCGGATCGCCCGCACACCGTTCCCGGCCGTCGCATGTACCGGAGGGGGTCCCGATCGGACCCCCGACCCCGGGAAAGGCAAGGACGTACATGTACGCCCATTTGCCTGTACGTGCCATTCTGTGGATATACATGCGGCCGTCGGGAAGTGGTTAATAAGTGTGTTTTATTTATGTCAAGACATTCCTGTGACACTTGTAACTCAGTGTATTTACTGTATACAGTATAGTCATAAATACACTCGGCTACAAGTGTCACAGAAATGTCCTGTTATAAATAAGAATGCAATTATTTATGAATAGTTCCTCCCACACATACATACACTGTGTGTGTGTGTGTGTGTGTGTGTGTGTGTGTGTATATGTATGTATATATATATATATATATATATATATATATATATATATATATATATATATATACACTGTATATACATACACACACACAGTACAGACCAAAAGTTTGGACACACCTTCTCATTCAAAGAGTTTTCTTTATTTTCATGTCTATGAAAATTGTAGATTCACACTGAAGACATCAAAACTATGAATTAACACATGTGGAATTATACATAACAAAAAAGTGTGAAACAACTGAAAATATATTTCATATTCAAGGTTCTTCAAAGTAGCCACCTTTTGCTTTGATTACTGCTTGGCACACTCTTGGCATTCTCTTAATGAGCTTCAAGAGGTAGTCACCTGCCGCAGCACCCCATCACTCTCCTTCTTGGTCAAATAGCCCTTACACAGCCTGGAGGTGTGTTTGGGGTCATTGTCCTGTTGAAAAATAAATGATGGTCCAACTAAACGCAAACCGAATGGAATAGCATGCCGCTGCAAGATGCTGTGGTAGCCATGCTGGTTCAGTATGCCTTCAGTTTTTGAGGAGACTGATGTCTTTTCCCTTTGTACTGGGAACACACCATCGGTCTCCTCTCCTCTGACAGGATGTGGATCTGTGTGTTTACACGGTCGTGCTGTGATCGCGGGCAATCGTGGGTGCCCGGCGGACATTACGGCTGCTGGCCATGCACACTGGGTCCCGAGCGATGCGGCGGGGGCGCGTGTGCACCCCCTAGCCGCCCGGGAAGCCCAGGACGTCATATCCTGGTACTTGTAGTTTTCCATTTACAGAACTGGGCACATGTTACTAAAAATGGGTGGAACCTGTACCATTTTCCCAAAGGTGAACTCCTCCTTTAAGGAGCCCGGGTAAACTTTTATTGGGCAACTGGTTTTAGATATATTGCAATGAAAAGTGTTCTTCTAATGCTATCACTTGTGCTGGTTAGAGTCGTATAATCTGTAGGTTGCTACATGAAGTAGAGTTTAGATGATGTTTAACAAATCATCATTTGCATGTCTAAGTAGATAATTGCTGTAAGTCTCAGGCTGCATTGCCTCATACCATATGTCCTTAAAAAAAACATGGTCAGGTACTTGGAGATTTAATAAAAACCTAGGTAAAATATTTTTGAGTGCATTTTTTTTGGCATAGCTTTACTGAGTCTGATGTTTGTGAAATATTGAGAGCTTGCGATTTGGAGTGATTTATCTTTAGTTTAGATGGCGATTGGAAGTGTTCTAGGTCTTGAATAAGATTGGGGAGTGTCGTGTGTGGTTTGAGATAGGAAAAGGAGCATGTCATCTGCAAATGCTGCAAGTTTGTATGTATGGTTCTGTATTTCAATTCCTTTTATGTCCAGGTTTTGCCTTATTCTATTTAACAGAGGTTCTAGCGTAAGGACGAACAATAGTGGGGATAAGGGGCAACCTGCCTCGTACCATTTCGCAAATTAAAGGCGTTCGGCAGGTGGGCGTTGACTCGTACTTTTGCAGTCGGATTGGAGTACAAAGCGTGGATGCTTGCTCTTATTAAAAGGTGGAATACCTATGGCGTTCATTAAAGCATCCATATAGTCCCGGGCCACTCTGTCGAATGCCTTCTCCGCGCGAGAGAATGAAGCCCTGTTTTTCATTGTTAGTAAGCCAATGAAGAATGTTGAGTGCTTTTATTGTGTTATCTCGACTTTCCCTTCCGGGAATAAACCCAACTTGGTCTAATGATATAAGGGAGCTGAATAGTGGTATAAGTCTGTTTGCTAGTATTTTGGCGTATAATTTAACGCCCATGTTTATGAGCGAGATTGGGCGATAATTTGTGACTTGAGTCTCATCTTTCCCCTCCTTGGGAATTACCGCTATATGTGCTTCTAAAGCAGGGTTTGACGAACCCAGTTCGCTATTGCGACTAGAATTCGCGACCTGGGGCATCCTGTGTCTCCGTGCGCCCCCGCCACGCGATCGTGTCAGGCCGCGCTGGCCGGCCGGTACTTGAGGCCGCGGCTTTGCGGCCTTCTGCAGGCCTATGCTCTCTTTCTGTGATCTGGCGCCATCTTGTGGTGGCCGTTGGTATGACAAGACAGCCAGCAATGCTAATGGAGCTTCCCCTGTCTGTCTGTTTTCACTGCCATCTCCTTCCCTCTAATTAGAACCCCCAATGATATATATATATATATATATATATATATATATATATATATATAGTTACATAGTTACATAGTTAGTCAGGTTGAAAAAAGACACAAGTCCATCCAGTTCAACCTCAAAAAAATAAACAAACAAAATAAAAAACACAATACAATCCCATACACCCAACTCCATACCCACAGTTGATCCAGAGGACTGTGGAAATTAACTATTAATTCCTTGATTAATCGTAAAAAAATTTGATCGATCAAAATTCTTTTGATCGGTACTCACCTCTCCGCCGGCTTCCGGGAGTTCCGTCGGAGATGCGGTGACGTCACGGACACCGGCGGGGCTTGCCGTGTCCATCTGAAGGGCTCCTTTGCTGTGCCTTCATATCTGCATGCTGGCGGGACCTTACTATCAGTCACATGCAAGGGCTGTTACACTTCCCTCTATAACTTCCCTTTATCAACCTGGGATTCTACAGCCATCCACTGGGAGTTGTGATAGTTCCCTTCACGGGACATCTACATGCCGAAGGACTGATGTTAACCTCTCCACATCTGGATTCAGCAGTGGTATCGTTGTACACATTTGTATACCAGTATCATACTTGGCTACATGTTTTTATGACTGCTTTTGCTACCGTTTGGTATTACTCGCACCATTTTTACAGTTTATGTAGCTACATCGATTTTATCTCTAGTGCAATATGTATTTTGTTACTTACTTGAAGACTATAAAAGTTTTAATGCAATTCCCATCGAGCGCTGCCTTTTGTGTGTTTTTTGTATCCTACTATCCATTTTTCCAGTGGTTGGTAGCTGCACTGGCAATCAGCCTGCAATGAGATCAGCTAAAAGTAGTTGGATCTGTATGTGTGTTATAATTAATCAAAATTAGTCAATTAATCGATTAAAAAAAAACATTGTTTTAATCAGTAACAGCCCTAATTTTTTATTCTAACACCCTAGAGAATAAAATGGCGGTCGTTGCAATACTTTCTGTCACACCATATTTGCGCAGCGGTCTTGCAAGCGCACTTTTTTGGGAAAAATATACTTTTTTTGAATTAAAAAAACAAGACACCACTAAAAATAGCCCAATTTGTTTATATTGTGAAAGATAATGTTACGCCGAGTAAATTGATACCCAACATGTCACGCTTCAAAGTTGCGTCCGCTTGTGGAATGGCGACAAACTTTTACCCTTTAAAATCTCCATATGTGACGTTTAAAACATTCTACAGGTTGCATGTTTTGAGTTACAGAGGAGGTCTAGGGCTATTGCTCTTACTCTACCAATCGCGGCGATACCTCACATGTGTGGTTTGAACACCGCTTTCATATGCGGGTGCTACTCACGTAATGCGTTCGCTTCTGCGCGTGAGCTCGGCGGGACGGGGTGCGTTCCTGGCTCCTAACTTTTTTAGCTGGCTCCTAGATTCCAAGCAAATTTGTCAAGCCCTGTTCTAAAGGTTGTGGGGGAGGTTTGTTTGAAGTGTTTGGAAAGCTGCTAAGAAATGTGGTTTCAGGATGTTTGAGAATGTTTTATAATATTGTAAAGGGAGACCATCTGGTCCCGGGGCTTTTCACAATTTCATGTCCTTAATTGCTTTGTCGAGTTCTCTGTCAGTTATAGGAGATTCAAGTTTGCGTTTTTTGTCTGCGGAAATTGGAGACGGGCTGTATTTGTGTAAAAGTTTGGGATAAGATGTGACTGTTTTTCTGAATTCTGTGGGCATTTTGGGTTAGAAGGGATATTGTCAAGGGATTGGTAAAATTGTTCAAATTGTTTGGCTATTTCTTCATTTTTTTTTTTTTTAATTGTATTTTTATTGGGTTTTAAGAAACACATAGTACAAAGCAGAATCATATAGCACAAAAATATGATAACATCAACATAATGATATCAAAGAGATTTCTCAAAAGAGAGCATAGAAACAATTGACAAAAATACAGTGTCCAAATATGCAGATCACAGTGGTAATCTGCACAAGAATATCAGAATAATGTAGAACAAACAACTCCAATGTAGAAATTAGCAACATAGAACAGAGAATAATAGTAAATATTAAGTTTCTTGTGAAAAATAAAATAAAAGAATAGATGAATATTAAAGGCTAAGGTGAGGGTAGTGGCACAGAAGTCCCGTATCTCGAGTGGTCCCAAGGCTCCCAAACCTTATCGAATTGTGGGATAGAATCATGGACAGACGCTGTTAAGTACTCCATCCTCCGAATCTCAGTGACTAGGTGCAGAAATCTGGACCACGGAGGGGGAGCCGTGGATAACCAACACAGCGGTATAAGCCTCCTGGCCGCAAGTAAGACATAAGCGGCCAAGCGGTTTACATTTTTGGTCAGGCCAGGGAACGGAAGTCCCAAAAGAAAATTTAAAGGGTCAAACGAAAGGGACAAATCCAATACCTCTTGTAACAGTAGCCTCACCTTCAGCCAAAAGGGTTGGACCAGGGAACAATTCCAAAAGATATGGAACAAAGTACCAGTAATGCTTCCACAACGCCAGCAAAGTGGTGAAACCGAGGGAACATACGTATGGATAACATCAGGCGTTTTATACCAGAACATGAGGATTTTGATGGACGTTTCACGATGGGTCACACATTTGGAAGACTTAAAAGTAGAGGACCAAATCTTGTCCCAAACCTGAACCGTAATAGGCTTACCTAGTAAGTGTGACCATTTTCTCATGTAAAGGTGTGTGGTTTCAGAAATAGGAGTCGACTCATGGAGGATACGGTGGATAGAAGAAATTAAATGTAATTGATGGGGGCCCTGAGCACATAAAAACTCAAAAGTTGTCGGTCTGTCGAGGGTCAAGGTGGGAGATTTGGATTGAAAGAAATGTCTAACTTGTAGGTAAAAATAAAAAAGATGGGATGGTATATTAAATTTTCTACACAGGAAATCAAAAGAGTACAGCCTCCGTGTAATGGGATCAACTACATTCCGTAGCTGAAACAGAGGTACATTGAGCCATGGGGAGACCCTACCCAGGGACATGCTATCTGGAATGGTCGGATTGAACAGAACATTTACAAGTGGTGGACAGGTCGAGGCAAGGGGATAGTTTTTGAGACATTTACGCCAAACGTTTAGAGTAAAGGCCATTGGGGCAGTACATTGACGTTTAAAGATAGATCTAGAGAAGAAAGTGTACCCCAAACTAAAGAGCAAGGGTGAACCGGGTATAGCACTCCCCTCTCAATGGTGGCCCATTGACTCGGAGCATGTAGGGAGGACCAGGACACAACAGCCCTTAAATGTGAAGCATAATAATACTTAGCGATGTCCGGAGCACCTAAACCACCCCTGGATCTAGGGGCAAACACCACTGAGCCTGCTATATGATGAGACCCGCCGCCCCATATAAACTTTAAAAAACTCCTACGTATTGCTTTTAACTGGGGGGATGGTAGAGCTATCGGCAATGTTTCAAAATGATAGAGCAATCTAGGCAGAATGGACATTTTTAGAACATTAATCCTACCAAGAAGGGAAAGAGGGTATTTCGTCCATGTCTGCAGGGATTTATTAATGTCCAAGACTAAAGGGGGAAAATTAACTGTATATAGAGATGAATAAGAGGGAGTAAGCAGAATACCTAGATATTTGAGGGACTCAGTACACCATTTATAGGGAAAGGAACCCTTAAGTTGAGATAGTAGGGTTGGAGAAATATGGATGGGAAGAGCCTCAGTTTTGGAAGTATTAACTTTATATCCCGAGATGGCGCTAAAAGAGGACAATAGTTTGTGTAGTGAGGGGAGGGAAATTAGTGGCTTGGTAATAGTGAGCAAAATGTCGTCTGCAAAGAGCGATAACTTATATTCTCCCTGTCGCATCACCACCCCACAAATGTCCGGATGGGAGCGAATAGACCCGGCCAGGGGCTCCAAGCACAAAATAAAGAGCAATGGAGATAAGGGACACCCCTGCCGAGTCCCGTTCGTCATGGGAAAGCGAGGCGACAGGAAGGACGACATCTGTACTTGGGCCGTGACTGTCGAATAAAGGGCCTCCAGGGCTTTTAAAAAAGGGCCTTTAAAACCATATACTTTTAGAGTGGCAAACATATAAGGCCAACTTAGCCTATCAAAGGCCTTTTGAGCATCTAGACTTAATACCAATGCCGGGCTGGAGGTTCTGTCCAGGAGGTCTATCAGGTCAATTGTGCGGCGTGTGTTGTCCCCCGCATGCCTGCCAGGGACAAAACCAACCTGGTCACTATGGATTAATTTGGGGATTAGTCTGGACAATCTGGATGCGAGGATCTTGGTAAAAATTTTGTAGTCAGAATTTAAAAGAGAAATGGGTCTGTAATTATCTGGTATAGAGGGATCCTTGCCAGGTTTTGGAATAACTGAAATGTGTGAGTGAGAGAAGTGAGGGTGTGGGGTAGGGTTGTCCCGATACCACTTTTTTAGGACCGAATACAAGTACCGATACTTTTTTTCAAGTAGTCGCCGATACCGAATACCGATACTTTTTTTAAATGTGTCCCCAAATGCAGCCATGTCCCCCCCATATGCAGCCATGTCCCCCACATATGCAGCCATGTCCCCCCCATATGCAGCCATGTCCCCCACATATGCAGCCATGTCCCTCTAGCCATGTCCCTCACATATGCAGCCATGTCCCTCTAGCCATGTCCCTCACATATGCAGCCATGTCCCTCTAGCCATGTCCCTCACATATGCAGCAATGTCCCTCTAGCCATGTCCCTCACATATGCAGCAATGTCCCTCTAGCCATGTCCCTCACATATGCAGCCATATCCCTCTAGCCATGTCCCTCACATATGCAGTCATGTCCCTCACATATGCAGCAATGTCCCTCTAGCCATGTCCCTCACATATGCAGCAATGTCCCTCTAGCCATGTCCCTCGATGTGGCGGCGCGATGCAGCGGTGGGGGGGGGAAGGGGGGGGAGTATTCTATTTAGGTATCGGGGGTATTTGCGCGAGTACGAGTACTCCCGCAAATACTCGGTATCGGTCCCGATACCGATACTGGCATCTGTATCTGGACAACCCTAGTGTGGGGGAGTACCTTTGAACAGGGAGCTGTACAGGGTCAGCATGTGGGGAGATAGAATGTCAATGAAAGTTTTATAGTAAAAGTAAGATAGACCGTCAGGGCCAGGAGATTTATGTAGGGGGAGGTTTTAATTATAACTGAGAGTTCCTCAGCACTAACCGTCGCATTTAATCCAGCTAAATCCGCTGAAGACAATCTTGGGAGCTTTAAAGTGGAAAAAAAGGACTCAAACTTATCTAGATTAAAAGAGAAATGATTTTCCGGAGTCAGGCAATTGTATAATTTTTGGTAGAACTTGCCAAAGATATCAACCATTTCTCGAGGGCAGTGCGTCCTGGAACCATCCGATTTCACAAGGAAATCAGGAAAGGAGTGGAAAGGGCGTGGGCGCAACTTATTAACCAACATTCTGTGGGGTTTGTTTGAGAATTCGTAAAATTTTTGTTTCGACCACATCAAGGACCTGGCCGCCTTATCGAGATTCAACGATTTAATCTGTTCTCGAAGGAAAGTGACTCTACGGAGTTTCACCACTGTGGGGGCGCACAACAGCTTCCGCTCTGCGTCAACTAGAGCGGATGTCAAAGATCGAAGGAGTACATTTCTATCCCTCTTCAATCGAGAGCTTTCAGCAATGCAGATGCCACGAAATACGGCCTTGTGCGCCTCCCACAGTGTAGAAAAGTCGGAGACTGACCCTAAATTAAGTTGGAAAAACTCCTCCAAGCCTTTGGTTAAAATAGAACGGGAAATTTCGGATTGTAAGAGATGGTCGTTAAGACGCCAGTGACAGGACTTAGTGTGGGCCTGGGAAAGCATGATATCTAACATGATGGGGGCATGATCTGACCAAGTAATGAGAGATATATCAGATTCAACCACATAGGGGATAATCGGGGCCGAAATAAAAAAATGATCAAGGCGTGAATACATTTTATGAGCCGGGGAATAAAATGTGAATTGTTTGGAGGTTGGATGTTTAATCCTCCATGAGTCGAAAAGTTGGTGGGACCTAATACATTTACGGAAGGCATTAGATTGGGACGCAATCCTTTTAGTTGGAGAAGCATTAAGAAGGGTTTGTCTATCTCTGGTAGGGGACATTATCAAGTTGAAATCCCCCCCGACGATCATAAAAGGTTGTGTATGATAATGGGGGGAGTCAAAAAGTTTTTGAAGAAAGTCTATCTGACCCGTATTAGGGGCATAGAGATTTACCAAGGTAAATGTAGTGGTCAGGAACTCAGTCTAAAATGAGAAATCTCCCATGTGGGTCAGCATGCGAGCCCCTGACCTTGATAGGACAAGATTTTTTAATCAGGATAGCTACTCCCGCCCTGCCCGTGGAGTCAGAGGCAAGGAAGGAGGTGGGAAAAAATCTTGAAGCAAATTTAAATGATCCTCCCGCCCGAAAATGGGTCTCCTGGATCAGTATAACATCCGCGCCTGAGGCCCTGAAGTCCTTCAGGGCCATCCAACGCTTGTTGACAGAACCTAGACCCTTCACATTATATGATAGGATTCTTAACGCCATGAGATCGGGCTAGGTAAATAAGCTCGTGTACGAATAATGGGAATGAAGGATAATAATGAAACATAAGCAAGATTAAAACCATAGAAAATGTAAAATGTGCATAGAACATCTCTTGAAATAACATCATCTCTGTATCTGAAAAATAGCAGACATATTCTGTAAAGAAACATCATTAGCAAATAGGACCAATAGAGTTGTTCAACAAAAATGGACACATCGGACAAAAACAACAGTAACCAAAAAAAAAAGAAAAAAAAACATTTAAGACTTTGAAAGCCTGAGTTGCAATTACAACTCAGGAGGCCCTGGGCAAAACCCAGGGCATAGAAGGGGCGTCTACGGACTCTCATCAGGGGGTTCTGGATAAGGGGATGGTGAGGACCATCTGTTCACCTTATGAAAGTGGTAGCGGCAAAAATGGACTAGACAGTCAGAGTTCCAAAAATAATGAAAAGAAGTCAATACATAAAACATGGAAGACTGACAGCATGTACATAACAACCTGTAGAAAAAAAAAGAAACCATTAGCAAGAAACACATCCCATGGGTTGGGAAAAAATCCACCCTGAACCGGGAACAGGGTGGAAACAAAACCTTAAAGAAAGGCCAATAAACTTAATTCCTTACAAAATGAGAAAAAATAAAAAAAATAAAAATGTAAGGAGCACTGAAGTGTGGATCCAGGGAGAAAAACAAAAAGAGAAAACGTGGAAGAATTCAAGGAGGCTGCTTGGAGAAATGTGGACGTTGAGGTGTAGAGAAATTCTTCTTAGATCTGCCCCTAACCGGGGTCCAGATGCGGCTTGGAGTGTTGGGAGGTAGACGAACCTGGGCAGTAGAGGGATTCAAGTCCTCATCCGGAAGAGGAGGTAGGCCAAGGCCTTTCAGGAAAGCCTCACCCTCCTGTACCTCACGCATGATATGCTGAACTCCATCTTTGGATACGACAAGGCGAAAAGGGAAACCCCAATAGTATGGGATCTTGTGATGTTGTAGATGCGAGGTTATTGGCCGTAGAGATCTACGTTTAGCAAGGGTGATGGGAGATAGGTCACTGAAGATCTGTAGCTTTGCACCTTTGTATGTAATTTGGGATTTGTTGCGTGTGGCCAAGGTTAGGGCCTCCTTGCTTTCAAAAAAGTGAAACCTCACTATGACATCTCTAGGTCTAGCTCCAGAAGGAGGTTTAGGGCCCAGAGACCGATGTGCCCTATCCAATCGCCAGTCTATGTCTACTATAGTGGGGGCCATAGTGTTGAAAAGACCCAGAAGGTAGGTACGTAGATCAGGGTCGCCTACTGTTTCGGGAATACCCCTAAAGCGTAAGTTCTGCCGTCTTTCCCTGTTCTCCAGGTCCTCCTGTTGTATTTGGAGTTGAGAGACCGAAATGCGCAAGTTATGATTTTCCTCCTCTATAGCCTGTACATAGTTAATCATCTCATCAAACTTGTTTTCAAGAGTGTCTGTACGTTCTCCAAGTTGGTTAATTTCGCCCCTCAGTTCTGCAGCTATTTTGCTCACCTCGGCCGATACATTACTCGTAATCTGTCGGAGCAAGAGTTGCAGTTTAGCGTCAAGTTTAGCATCTAAGATATCTGGGGTGAGGATTTCATGTGGAGAGGGAGATCTCATAGCCGGGTCTTGAGCGGTGCTTGTCAGAAATCTTTCAGCAGTCCCTGAACCCAAAGATGGGTCTAGTGTAGCAAAGGGATCCACAGAGTGATTAGATGACACAGATTGTGATCTGGTTACAAAGCGCTCCATATTTAAATTCTTAGTGTCCAAACAATGGTTTATAATAACGTTGTTGCTGGCCAACTTTTCCCATGGGGCGCAAAGAGGAAAGGTAGGTTAAGGCTTACCCCCGAATTTAAAAATGGTTAGAGTAGCATCACGGAGGTCTTGATGAACAGATGGGACCCCAAGCTCAATTAGAAGTCAGTTTACATAGTAATTGTGACAGTTATCAAACCATCTGTATGTTCATCAGGTAGTGACATAAGAAGGGTTAGCAAAGCACACAGTTTGGTAAAAGAATAGAATAGTTGTGTGGCAAAAAAGGCTGAATGAGACAGGGAGAGCCTGGTGTAATAAGGAGTAGCAAGATGGCCGCCGAGAACCAGAGGTAGGCTGAAGCCGCGGTCTTTCCTAATTAAGGCAGCCGACCGGGTGAACCACAAGTCCGTGCAGGTCTGCTAAACTTCCCATTCGCAGGATCCGGGACCACACAGAGCGGGCAGCTACAGGGAAGGGGAGGCTGATGTCTGGGTACTCACTGCGCTCCGAGGAAGCAGATGTCCCGGTCCGTAGGCCGCAAGATGGCGCCGCGAGGCTCCGAGAACCGCGGCAGAGCTTCTGAGGTCACACCGTCGGCGGACAGGTATCCAGGGACCCCCGAGGGAACGGCGATCAGCGGAGCAGGTGGTGGTAGGTGTCCGATGCCCGGAATACGGGCCTCAGTCACGAAGGGCTCCGGGGGAGCCGCAGGCCTCAAGATGGTGCCGGCGTGGTGTGGGTCTTTAGCTCAGGCCTGAAGAAATGGTTAGCCTGGCCCTGGAAAAAAGCTTAAGTAAGCAGCTGGGGCAGTAGAAGGGAATGTCCCAGGTCAGGAGCTGTAGAAATTGGGTGCCACAGAGGCAATCTGAAGCAGGGATGGCAATGGATTGTCTGCTTCTTTGCGGAGCTCTGTATCCACACGTCCTCCCTGTTTCCCGTCCGGACACGCCCCCCCCCCCGGCTATTTCTTCATTTGATGAGTGTAGCTTGCCATGTTTGTCTCTTATTTGATGTACTGTGGTGGCATTTTTTTTATTTTGTACCACCTTTGCCAACAACCTTCCACTTTTGTTACCTTGTTTATAATAAATGTTGTGTCTGAGGATATATTGTCGTTTTATTTTCATGTTAAAGGGGTTGTAAAGGTAAAAGTTTTTTTACCTTAATGCATCCTATGCATTAAGGTAAAAAAACATCTGACAGCACCGCCCCCCCCCCGAGCCCCCGTTTTACTTGCCTCACCGTTCGAAAGTCCCGGGCGCGTGCTAGTCATCTTGCTCGGTTCCCAACCTGGCCGTTGATTGGCTAGGCTGGGCGGATTGATAGCAGCGCAGCCATTGGCTGGCGCTGCTGTCAATCACAGCGGATGACGCGGCGCGCCGGGGGGCGGGGCTGAGTGATACAGTCGGCGGCTATGGCCGCTGCTGTATCACGGGAGCGCGCTCGCAAAAGCTTTCCACCATGCGAGGGAGCTCGCATGAACGTGGAAAGCTTTTGCGAGGAGGAGCCGAGACAGCCGCCGAGGGACCCCAGAAGACACAGATCCGGGTCACTCTGTGCAAAACGATCTGCACAGTGGAGGTAAGTATAACATGTATGTTATTTTTTTTTTTTTTAAATTGTGCCTTTAGTGTTCCTTTAAGCTCTTCTGCAAGTTGATTTCTGGCCTGCGTCGGTTCATTAAGCGTAGAGGCAGCCAAAGAGAGTTTGTGTATTTTTTCCAGTTTGTGGATTTGGCATATAAGGGTGTTGATTTTAGTTTGGTGTTCTTTTTTAATTTTGGCCATCTTGGCTATAAATTCCCCCCAATGATACATTTGTGTACTTCCCACTGATTGAGAAGTGAGGTCTCGTAATTGTCATTTCATGTGAAATAGTCCCTCAGACAGTTATTAAAATGTTGGATGTCGATAGGGTCTTTGAGTATAGAAGTGTTCAGTCTCCAGTATTTTGTCAGGGAATATTAGAAACATTGTAATGGGGTGGTGGTCAGATAAGATCATTGGTTAAATTGAGGTTTCACCTACAAACTTGAGGTCAGATTGGGATAAAAGGAAATAATTGATTCTTGAGTATTTTTGATGCAAGGATGAAAAGAAAGTGTAGTCTTTCACCTGAGTATTTAGAGTCCTCCAGACGTCATGTAATATGAGAACTTGGAGTTGTAGTTTGATTTGTTTTATGGCTCTAAATGGAAGAGATGCCATACCATTAGAGGTGTCTAGAATGCAATTGAGTGGTACATTAAAGTCCCCCTAGGATGAGGATGCCTGGGGAAAATGAAGTTAGAAGCTCGCTTATTTGTCAGAAGAATGTATCTTGTAACTTCATTTCAAGAGCATATATGTTTGCTATCGTGATAGGGTGGGAGCCTATTTTTCCTTTAAGGAATATGTATCTGCCCATTGTGTCATACATGGAGTTAATCAGCTGAAATGGTGTTTGTTTAGAGATTTATATAGTTACACCTTTGGTTTTCGAGTCTGGACTTGTGGCATGATATGTAAGGTAAAAAATTCCGCGCCTAACTCACAAAATAATAATTAGTGAACAATAATATAAGCTGCTCCTCACAAACAATAAAAAATTGTGCATAAATGGAAATAGAATATAGAGGGCGCTAAGCCCATACAAATACTAAGTATAGTGCCGTGAACCAATCCACTATGATTGGCAATTAATTAACACTCCCTAGTGAATAATTAAATAAAAAATGATAAAGTAAAATAAAATAAAATAAAATAAAAAATAAAGTCCCATATATTGCAGACAGCGCTGCACATTCAGAAAAAACACAGCGTGAAAGTTCCAATGTGATCAATGTGAATATATAAATCCCACACAATAAGGGAAATTGTTGCAGTCCACTTTGTTCGTTGTGATTTTCTTAAAAAGAGAGAAAGTGCCACCACCGCTCTATATAACTTCAATTCCACCCAAGGTGCTTGATATTAAATTGCTCTTACCAGAGCTAGTTGACCAGTTTAGTGAAAAAGTGGTCAAACCAGCTTTTGCAGGATTGTGCCTGCGCACATGAGGATATGGATAACCAATAGACAGATCCAGGAGCTCCACATGGGATTTTGTATGCAAGAGAAGAAAGCCAGGAAAGCCAATAGCGTGATAACGTTTATTAAAAGTATTAAAAACACATAAAAACAGCCAAATGGCCTCTTACTTTATAGGGTGCCCACCCGGCACTGAGGCTGCGGACTTGTCACCGCCAAACTGCGGTTTCAAATTGGGATTCGAAAAGGGGGTGGAAGCCGCCGCTGTCTCACCGCCAATGGATCCTTTCCGACACTCCACAGCGTAGGGGGGACGTCACGTGACCAGGTCTGCCTCCGACGTACGTTTCGTTATGCTAACGTCATCAGGGGGGCGTACCTGGTCACTAAAGCATCATGGTATTTGTAGTAAGTACGGGCCGGTCATTGGTCGAATGGAAAATCAATTTTGAATTCAGCCTCGGTGCCGCGATAGCACTCGCAGGTATACAGCACACATATAAACAAGTCCTACATCTGGTAATCTATAAGTATATTTTGCATATAGGACTATAAAGTGAATCATATAACCCCACAATTAGACCTAAAAAAACGGCAAAGAAATAGCATGGATTTTTTAATAAACTGCTACTCTCGCATCCCTCCGGACGTGCACAGTCACTGAAATATAATTCAGATGAAAAATATAAAGTGACTCTCAATAAATCGATTAAATACATCATGGCCTATATTAGGACCAGAAACATCAATCCAAACTAGAAAAAGTGATACAAGGAAATCTTGTTTCATAATACATATATATATATAAAAATGTGAAAAATTATGAAAAATTAAATTTAGACATTATAAAACTAAAATATATAATATGTATAGAGGATAGTATAAAAGAGAAATTTTGGTTCTAAAACTCTCGAAGTAAAATTGGCAGAGAATTGGGTTAATCATCAGTCAAAAAACAGTTGAGATCAAGTTCAACGTTTAATCCTGATGGTTGCATGGTACGTAATTTGTGTACCCATTTCATTTCGTTTTGAGAAACACTCCTCAGCATGTGTGTGCCTCGCCAATTTCTATCGATTTTATCTATACCATAAAAAGTGCAGAGACTAGGGTCACTAGCATGGTGGCTGGCAAAATGTTTTGACACACTGTGGTTAGGAAAACTCTTTTTAATATTCTTTAGATGTTCATTAATACGGATCTTTAATTGACGTGTAGTCCTTCCCACGTACTGTAAATTACATGGACATTCGATCACGTATGTGACGTGATCAGATCCACATGTGATCAGGGGTTTAATTTTGAAAGATTCCCCCGTCACATTGGATCTGAACTCCGTTTTTTTCTTTTTGTCACCAGGATTACGTGTAGTTCTACAGGCCTTGCATCTTGTGCAATGGTGGAAACCAGATCCATCCAAGAAAGTGACCAGCTTCCTTGGTGGATCGGGAACATTGGGAGCAATTTTATTCCTTAGGCCTGGAGCCCTTTTATAAATAAATGTTGGCACTTTTGGGATGGATGTGATAAGATCTCTATCCTTCCTCAAAATGTGCCAATGACGTTTAATCACTGATTCAACTTGGCGGTATTGTCTATGGAACCCAGAGATAAATGGTACTTCATTTTTATACTCTTTCTTAGGTTTAGGGACCAGCAATGATTGTCTGTCCAAAGCTGCCACTTGGTCATAGGCTTGTTTCAATGTTACAAACCCATTCCTATCTGTAGGCTTGAAATAGGTAAGCGTTATGAATTTGAAGCCACTCTTTTTAATGGTGAGATCCAAATAATTTACAGAGGACATACTGGTTTCAGCTACAAACGTAAGGCCATACTTGTTTTGGTTCATTTGTGTTATGAAAATCTTTAGATCTTCTTCAGGGCCCTCCCAAAAGAGGACAATGTCATCGATATAGCGCTTATAGAATCTCAATGACTTAGGTCGATTTGAAAAAATTGTTTCATGTTCCCACTTATTTAAAACAACATTTGCGACGCTAGGTGCATAACGTGCACCCATGGCTACACCACCAACCTGATTGAAAAACTGATTATTGGCCCAGAAATAATTATTTTGCATCGCTAGTTCAAGTCCTCTTATCAAATAATTGATTTGTGCCTTCCAACTCCTCAAAACACTTCAGAGAAGCCATTAAAACAATAGAAAGTAACAAAAATATTGTGGTTAGACCGGCCGATAAAGGCGGAGGCCTTGTGATCCTCAAAAAAGAATATTATTATCAAGAAATGCAAAATCAATTAGATGATAGTAAAACTTATCAGCCTCTTGGGTGCAACCCCACATTTAGGCTTAGTAATTTGCTGATTGTTTGGGTAAATGAGGGACTCGAAAGAGGTATCTTAAACCCAAAAGAGGCCGATTATATTGTTTTACATGCACCCAGGATTCCAGTCCTATACACCCTACCTAAGATCCATAAGAATAAGGTGAATCCCCCTGGTAGACCTATAATCAGCGGGATAGGTTCCCTGTTTTCTCGGTTAGGAGAGTACCTTGATGGTTTCTTCAAGCCACTGGTTTCACAGAGTCCATCGTACTTAAAAGACAGCAGAGATTTGATATTGGTACTTCAAACCTTACCAGCCACCGAACATACGATTATGGTAACGGTGGACATTGAATCACTCTACACAAACATTAGACATACTGATGCTCTGGTTGCCCTTCGATGGGCTTTAAACAAGTTTTCTAAGCTAAAAAAGGTACAAATCAATTATTTGATAAGAGGACTTGAACTAGCGATGCAAAATAATTATTTCTGGGCCAATAATCAGTTTTTCAATCAGGTTGGTGGTGTAGCCATGGGTGCACGTTATGCACCTAGCGTCGCGAATGTTGTTTTAAATAAGTGGGAACATGAAACAATTTTTTCAAATCGACCTAAGTCATTGAGATTCTATAAGCGCTATATCGATGACATTGTCCTCTTTTGGGAGGGCCCTGAAGAAGATCTAAAGATTTTCATAACACAAATGAACCAAAACAAGTATGGCCTTACGTTTGTAGCTGAAACCAGTATGTCCTCTGTAAATTATTTGGATCTCACCATTAAAAAGAGTGGCTTCAAATTCATAACGCTTACCTATTTCAAGCCTACAGATAGGAATGGGTTTGTACCCACCCATAGTTGCCATCATCCATCCTGGATAGGGGCAGTCCCTAAAGGACAATTTTATGAGGTTGAAACGCAACTGTGACATTGAAGAAGATTTTGAGATACAGGCCAAGCTTCTAACCACCAGATTTTTAGAGAAAGGGTATTCTGAAGTAACATTGAAACAAGCCTATGACCAAGTGGCAGCTTTGGACAGACAATCATTGCTGGTCCCTAAACCTAAGAAAGAGTATAAAAATGAAGTACCATTTATCTCTGGGTTCCATAGACAATACCGCCAAGTTGAATCAGTGATTAAACGTCATTGGCACATTTTGAGGAAGGATAGAGATCTTATCACATCCATCCCAAAAGTGCCAAAATTTATTTATAAAAGGGCTCCAGGCCTAAGGAATAAAATTGCTCCCAATGTTCCCGATCCACCAAGGAAGCTGGTCACTTTCTTGGATGGATCTGGTTTCCACCATTGCACAAGATGCAAGGCCTGTAGAACTACACGTAATCCTGGTGACAAAAAGAAAAAAACGGAGTTCAGATCCAATGTGACGGGGGAATCTTTCAAAATTAAACCCCTGATCACATGTGGATCTGATCACGTCACATACGTGATCGAATGTCCATGTAATTTACAGTACGTGGGAAGGACTACACGTCAATTAAAGATCCGTATTAATGAACATCTAAAGAATATTAAAAAGAGTTTTCCTAACCACAGTGTGTCAAAACATTTTGCCAGCCACCATGCTAGTGACCCTAGTCTCTGCACTTTTTATGGTATAGATAAAATCGATAGAAATTGGCGAGACACACACATGCTGAGGAGTGTTTCTCAAAACGAAATGAAATGGGTACACAAATTACGTACCATGCAACCATCAGGATTAAACGTTGAACTTGATCTCAACTGTTTTTTGACTGATGATTAACCCAATTCTCTGCCAATTTTACATCGAGAGTTTTAGAACCAAAATTTCTCTTTTATACTATCCTCTATACATATTATATATTTTAGTTTTATAATGTCTAAATTTAATTTTTCATAATTTTTCACATTTTTATATATATATATGTATTATGAAACAAGATTTCCTTGTATCACATTTTCTAGTTTGGATTGATGTTTATTTTTATGGCCTGATTTGTATTTATGGTTGGATGTTGGATAAAAGATGCACTTCCAGAGGGAGGCAGGGGAACTCCCTTTGTTTGGGTTTTCCCTTTTTCTTATAATATTGGTAATGTCCATATTTATGGTCTAGTTAATTATATATAACATTTCTGGTCCTAATATAGGCCATGATGTATTTAATCGATTTATTGAGAGTCACTTTATATTTTTCATCTGAATTATATTTCAGTGACTGTGCACGTCCGGAGGGATGCGAGAGTAGCGGTTTATTAAAAAATCCATGCTATTTCTTTGCCGTTTTTTTAGGTCTAATTGCGGGGTTATATGATTCACTTTATAGTCCTATATGCAAAATATACTTATAGATTACCAGATGTAGGACTTGTTTATATGTGTGCTGTATACCTGCGAGTGCTATCGCGGCACCGAGGCTGAATTCAAAATTGATTTTCCATTCGACCAATGACCGGCCCGTACTTACTACAAATACCATGATGCTTTAGTGACCAGGTACGCCCCCCTGATGACGTTAGCATAACGAAACGTACGTCGGAGGCAGACCTGGTCACGTGACGTCCCCCCTACGCTGTGGAGTGTCGGAAAGGATCCATTGGCGGTGAGACAGCGGCGGCTTCCACCCCCCTTTTCGAATCCCAATTTGAAACCGCAGTTTGGCGGTGACAAGTCCGCAGCCTCAGTGCCGGGTGGGCACCCTATAAAGTAAGAGGCCATTTGGCTGTTTTTATGTGTTTTTAATACTTTTAATAAACGTTATCACGCTATTGGCTTTCTTCTCTTGCATACAAAATCCCATGTGGAGCTCCTGGATCTGTCTATTGGTTATCCATATCCTCATGTGCGCAGGCACAATCCTGCAAAAGCTGGTTTGACCACTTTTTCACTAAACTGGTCAACTAGCTCTGGTAAGAGCAATTTAATATCAAGCACCTTGGGTGGAATTGAAGTTATCTAGAGCGGTGGTGGCACTTTCTCTCTTTTTAAGAAAATCACAACGAACAAAGTGGACTGCAACAATTTCCCTTATTGTGTGGGATTTATATATTCACATTGATCACATTGGAACTTTCACGCTGTGTTTTTTCTGAATGTGCAGCGCTGTCTGCAATATATGGGACTTTATTTTATTTTATTTTATTTTATTTTACTTTATCATTTTTTATTTAATTATTCACTAGGGAGTGTTAATTAATTGCCAATCATAGTGGATTGGTTCACGGCACTATACTTAGTATTTGTATGAGCTTAGCGCCCTCTATATTCTATTTCCATTTGTGGCATGATATGCCAGTGGAAATATATCATCTTTGAATTTTCGGAATTTTGTCTGATATAAAATGTGTTTCTTGGATGCATGCGATATTAGCCTTCATGCTGCTAAATGCTTTGAGGATTTTTTTTTTTTTTTTCAGGCATGTCTTTGCATTAATGGAAATTAGTTTCAGTGATAATGAAGAAGATTGTGTTTTTTGATTTGACATGGTGTTTGTGTGTAGTATCCAAATGTTATAACTTGGAGTGAATAGAATTAGGTATTTGTATATAAAAAAAGGGGGGGAAATAGGATCCCTAAAGCCTGTCGTATTACCGGAGGTAGAATTAGGCCTACTATTCCACCTTATAAGTTATGGAGTGTGTTGTTCCTCCCCTGTGTTCCCAAGAGGAATCCAGGAAAGATACAGTAGTATTTAGTCAGAAATAAAGAGGTTCCGGATTATTTAGAGGGAAGATAAAGAAATCTCCCTCTAGTAGGAAACGTGTCTTAGGAGTTCGACTTTAATACTGGTAGGCAGTATGTGGATGTTACATATTTGTGGGAAAATAAATAGATGAAAGAGTGTGTTTGGGAAAAGGAGACTTTCTGGTTAAGTGACAACAATAGGGCCATACTTTGTATTTGGGGTATTACTGATATTTTTTCTTATTATTTTATCTTAGGGTTGAAAAAGTTTTTATTGTCATTTTAACAGATATCACTTGAATAACATGAGAAGTTACATTCCATAGACAGTCACAGATAACCAGATATGGTGAGTCAGCCCAATGGCTATCGCCCATAGCTAGACTCCCCCATTACACGGTATAGTACTAAAATTGACGACTGTCACTCGGTCTCTAGATCAATTATGGCCGCGGGACCACATTGTTCATCAAGAAAAAATTCCATATATATATATATATAATGGAAAAAAAATCTAGGACAGGGAGAGACTAGAAGGGGGGAGGAAAAGAAAGGGACAGATTTGAAGAGGAAGTGGGAAAAGAGCTTCTGAGGAGTCTTTCATTGAAGAAAAACATGGTAGACAGGGGATGAAGGAACCAGGGGGTATACAACCCGGCTCACTCCACCGTCAGACAATGCTGCAGGGTGTTCCAATTAGGGGTCTTGCAATATGTTCAGGAGAGTATCAGAGGCCGAGAAGTGGAGCCAGATGGACCACAGTAGTTTATATTTGTCAAGGGTATTGTTGTCAAGAGCCAACATCTCCTCCATTCTCATGGTATCGTTCATTGTCCTTGCTGAGGACATAAGAAAACGGACAAGACTCTGCTTCTGGGATAACACTGACCCAGGGAGTATAGAAAGGAGGGCAATCTTAGGGGAAGGTAATAGTGGTTCATCTGAATTTTACGATAGCATTCAAATACCTGGGTCCAGAAGGGGCAGACCCTCTTACATTCCCACCAGATATGTAGATGGGTTCCTGCAGCGGAGTTGCATTGCCAACAGAAAGCTGGAGTGGATTTAAAAAATGTTGTGTAACGTGGCAGGATCTCTGTACCACCTAGACAGGATCTTGTAATTCTTTTCTTGGGAGTAGCATGATAACCTTGACTTGTGAGTAAAGTGAAACGATATCTGCCACTCCGGTCTGGATATGTCCTCTCCCAAGTCTTCAGATCACATCCGGGTATAAGGTGGCAAGTCATTGTGTGTAAGAGCTTGTAGAAGACTATATATGGTTGAAAGAAGGTGTCTAGGAGTTTCAGAGAGGGAGCATAGCCTTTCAAATTCAGTATAGGGATGGTGTATCTGAGAGGAAGAGTGTAAGTGTTTGGAGAACGTGGATAGGTGGAGAGTGGTGAGCCAGTCAAGTGGTCCCGTCAACACAGACGGTGTCCCATGCTGTGGGTGTACAAAGGAATGCGCTTAGGGCTAGTCGGAGTGTTTGAAGGATCCCAGAGTGGTCACTCCCATGCCCTGGGGGAAAGCGGGGTTGTCAAATAGAGAGGACAATAAGGAGGGGTTGGTGGACAAGGTGGAGCATAGACCTCTGCGGTACCAGATTCTGAGAGAGTGAGCGGTGAGGAAGCGTGTAAGAGGGCCAGGTCATTGCGATATCCCCAGAGAGGAGCCCGGAGGTCCATAGGAGCTAAGTCCTGTTCAACCATAACCAAAGCCTTTAGGAAGGGACGGGGGAACCTTTCCAGTATGCGTGGCTTTATAGTATGCGGATGTTATTGCGTCTATTGCGATTTTCGATGTCGTCCTGTTGGTAGAAGAGCTGCTGCAACATGATAGTGTGGGCATTAAGGATTTTTTTCCTGAGCCTGAACAGCGTGGCTGAGGCTATCAGTAGTACTATGTATGTCCTCAAAGCTGGCCCCTATGTCTTTCTTAATATCAGAGATTCCTTTCCTGTAGGACTTTTCAACTCTGTGTACACAGTGCTCAAAGTCTGCTTTGGTGAGCAGGGATCTGACATAGCTGTGCAGTGATCTTATCTGGGACTCCATGTCCCAGCCCTCACCTGAGCCCAGGGAGGCATTGGACCAGCTCCTGGTCAGCCTTAAGGAGAGATCAGGATCCTCAGAGAGTGGAAAGTGGCTGTGTGAGCTCACCTGTGTGTGCACGGATGATTCGGTGCCGGGGGGCGGCGGCGCCATCTTGGAATCTGCACGGCGCTGTGAGGAGGCCCGGTTTCGAGTGAAAAAATCCTCAAAGTCTCTGCTTTTTCGGGTCCCGCTGGTGCCCCTCGGTGTCTTGTGCTTCCCCATAAGCAGCGATTTGGCCGGGTTTCCGGCCCTGTATGAGGTCCGCGGAGCCGAGGGATCAGGGAGCTGTGAGGAAACGTGTCTCACTGCTCCATGCTGCAAGCCACGCCTCTTCTTATTTTATCGTATACCATTGCTTTCCTCCTTAAAGCAAATTTGTCTAAGGTTTATTCACCTATTACTATCTATAATGATTGGTTAGACATTAGAGATTAAATTCTCTCCTGCATCCTTTTTTCTCTCTCTCTCTCTCTTTTCCCTCCCTCCTTCTTGCTTCCCACCCTTAAAACTAACTTAAATTCATTAGATATAGATAAAAAGTAAATACTGTAACCTTTATATTATGAGTGATTTATAGTCCTTTCTAGACATGAGTTATATACAGTACGTACTATATGATATTATTCTCATGTTATTAAATTGCATTCTTTGTTTGCTTTCAGTTTATCCCATTCCAGATATGTAACAGCATACGATTTTGTAATCGAAAATTTGATATTGTTAAAACGTATTCAATGTATGCTATTTTGCTATATAATAAAAATTTCTGAAAAAAATAAGAAAATAGTACAATAGGTGGCTGAGTCACTCTAATGTGGCTTATAGATGTGCAGTAGATTACTTGAGTGCATTTAATCTTTGATGTATGACCTATTAAATGTTGCTGCATATTAGTTATTTTTGCTGTAAAGCATTTGCATTATATAATTTTTTTTTTAATGTATCTGTATACATATCTGTTTTTCAGTATCTCGACATTGGCGCGAAACATTTGAGAATATACAAAAATGAAACTTTGATGTTTGATGGGTTCTTAGAGAAAGGATGCGGAAATAAAGTATTTGATTACAGCAACACTATTGATTTATTTACTGGACAAGTAAAGTCTGTCTCCCCACCACCTCTATGTACGTCCAAAAATGAGATGGATGTAGAAAATGAAATCAGTTGCTCAGGCAGCAATAATGACCATTTGCCACAATTCTCAACCCCTTTACTTCAAACCCCTACATCAGAAAGTTACTCTGTGTTAAAAGAACACAAGCATATTTTACATTGTAAGCTGGATGATTTAAGTACTGACAGGCTAATTAAATCTGTAACAAGGCAAGTGGAAGAAGGTGATGAGACTGAAGATGTTGAAGGGAAAGGACAGAATTCGTTCAGAGAAGAAGATGGACATATAAATGAATCTAAAAAAATGCCAGGAAACTCAACGTCCCCATCAGATCATGAAGACTTGGCCATGAAAAAACGGGAAAAAATTACTGGACAAATGGTAGAAGGATCATCAAATAAAACCCCACAGTGGCTTTCTTCTTTTAACTTCCAACAAAATTTGCATGATCATAGTTCTTCATTACTGGATCTGGGGTTGACTGGTATTCAATCTAGTAGAATGAATACTTACAAAAATGATGAAAATACTGTTATAAATGATTTTGTGCGAAGTCCCATTACACATAGGGAACATCTAGATAGAAATGAAAACAGAAGAAACATTTCTTCTTTATCTATCAATATTGGTAATGAATTAGAAACCAGGAGCCCCAGGTACTCTTCTGAATCAGAACGGCCAGTCAGTGACAGAAGAAGGAAATTACATGTCAAGGATAAAAGACTGGACACTGATAAATGTGGAGATGTAAACCTGCCAACAAAAAGTAAGTCTGCAATATAAAACATTGTTATAACGGAACTATTTTTTGCTACTACAATTACAGTTGAAGGAGTTGTAAAGTCTCATGGTTTTTCACCCTAATGCATTCTATGCATTAAGGTGAAAAACCTTTTGTGCTGCAGCTTCCCCCCAGAGCCCCCCTTTTTCTTACCTGAACCTGATCGTTCCAAAAACAAGCACAAGCCCAGCAGCTCCAGCCGCTGTCTTTGTCCTCATTGGATAGATTGATAGCAGCAGGAGCTATTGGCTCCAGCTGCTGTCAATCAAATCTAGTGACATGGGAGACGGGGCGGGGCCAAGTCCTGCTGTCTGTGTCCTAGGGCGCAGCAGCAGGACTCGGGAGTGTAAGAAAGGAAAGTCAGGTTAATTTGTCAGATTGCTGAAAAAAACACCCTAAGGCTAAGTTAAAGGTGTGGTTGTACAGACTTTATGCAGGTTTCCGTAGCTTGAGGATTCTTTAATATATGTCTATTAATTTTAACGATTTTGCATACACACCGAAAATGACACGCATTAAACAATTTGATTGCACATGCTGCTAAATTTAGGTTGAGTGGTACAAAAATGTTTGTATTTTTATAATCGAAATGTAAGAAAATCTGTTTGCACACTCTAGTAAAGTTTAACTGCATCTTTGTCTCCCATTATCAAGGTGGGGGTAACTATGCCTTCCTTTTCCATCCACCGCCTCCAATTATAGAAGCCATACTATCGAATCTGTAAACAAAACGTGATCAATGAATGGAGGAGGCAAACTTTTTAATCATCCTCCATTCATAGATCACTTTTTTTTTTCCATAGAAATTATAGTACAGCTTCTATTAATAGTGGAGGTGGATGGAAAGGGTGGACATAGCCAGGCACTGCTGGAAAGTGCCTGTGCATCTCCCTCAGCTCTATTAACCCCTGTCATGCTGGAATATTTTAGCAGCAGGGGTGTGGGGGATCAGAGGGGAAAGATTTTTGCTTAACCAGGAGATGGCAGCGCAAGGGAAACTTTACACTGATAGTAAGTGCCTTGTGGTTATTATTATTTTTTTTTAAATAAACTTAGTGTTCCTAAACCCACAACAGTAAAACCAGTCTGTATATGCAGTAAATCAGGGGTGCCCAACCAGTGGCCCGGGGGCCACATGTGGCCCGTGGAGCCCTCTGATGTGGCCCTTGACCTCCTGCTCTGGGATAGCAGGTTGGCAAGCCGAGATCGTGGGTTGCCAACCCACCATCACAGAGCATCAGTGTTGTGAATGAAGCTGGCGGTAGAGGAAGCAAGCAGCTGTGGAGCAGAGCAACATAAGCTGATCCTTCCTGTATAGCACCGGCTCCTGTGACAGGCGGAGTGATACCAAATGCACTCTGCCTGGGACAGCAACGGCGGGCGATACCTGAATAGAAGACTCTTATTAAAGGTAATTACTAAAATCACAGGGCCTGATCCACAAAAGGGATACGCCGGCGTATCTACTGATATGCCGTCGTATCCCTGTTTCTATCTATGGAACTGATCCACAGAATCAGTTTCTCATAGATAGGCAGAAGATCCGACATGTGTAAGGGACTTACACTGTCGGATCTTAGGATGCAGTACCGCAGCCGCCGCTGGGGGGCATTTCTCGTCGAAATCCAGCATTGGGTATGCAAATTAGCACTTACGGAGATCCACAAAGCTTTTACACTTCGTTTTTTCTCCGTAAGTATTAGTTTGCCGTCGCAAAATTAGGGCTGCTTTTACAAAGTGTAAAGTTAGTACACCATGTAAAAGTAGACCCTTCTTTCCCGTGACGCTGTCAATTTTTTTTTCCCCCGACGCAACTTTTTTTACCCGGCGCGATTCACAAAACTCGGCGTAACGTAATTTTGCGGAATGCACGTCGGGAAAATCGCGTCGGGAGCATGCGCAGTACATCCGGCGCGGGAGCGCCTAATTTAAATGGGACTCGCCCCATTAGATTGGGCACGCCTTGCGCCGGCCGGATTTAAGTTACACCGCAGAAAATTTCTAGGTAAGTGCTTTGTGGATCGGGCACTTAGGTAGAAATTTTCCGGCAGTGTAACTTAAATCCGAACATTTAAGTTACACCCACTGGCTGTGGATCTGGCCCACAGTGTATATATGTGCATATCTGTTCTACAGTGTTTACTGGGCTGCTTTCAAACTCATCCGCATGTGCAGTGTACCTGCGGGTTACCTGCACTGAGCCATAGACTGTTATTACCTGCAGGTTTAGTGCGCTTTCAGAAAGATATAATAGAAGTCTATAGCAAAGTGAAGCTAACCAGCAGGAAAGCCACAGGTGCACTGCGCTGCACCCGTGGTGCTGGTAAACTGCAGTGCATCAGTG
This sequence comes from Rana temporaria, assembly GCF_905171775.1. Lineage (NCBI taxonomy): Eukaryota > Metazoa > Chordata > Amphibia > Anura > Ranidae > Rana > Rana temporaria. The sequence continues at coordinate 94,734,780 of NC_053494.1, read as the reverse complement.
TGAAAGCAGCCTTAGGCCCCTTTCACATGATCGGTTCAACCCAATCAGACCTTACATTTGCCTCTATGGAGCGGCAGATGTAGACAGACTTGTGTCCATTTACACCCGCCTACCTCCAATTCGCTAAAAAAAATAAACTGAAGGGGATCCACCCCCTTTCATCTGGATGGATCGTAGCAGAGGGCCTATTTAGTAGAGTGGGCTGTGTTCGTGTCTGCTCTGCATATGTAGAGTGGACATGGATCAGACATTTGCTCGCTCCGCTCATGGTGGCCCACGACCGGTTACTAAGTCACTTAAGTGGCCCCCGCTCTTCAAAAGGTTGGGCACCTCTGCAGTAAATAATGCTTCTTATACTCACTGTGGAACCTAAGGGGTTATTCCTCCATGTTGTATAAAAAAAATAAAATCTGTTTGATCCTGTCTTCTCTGATCCTTCCCTTCTTCCATTACCCCTTAACAATTTCCTGATAACACAGAGCCTATGGAGTCAGACTGCACATGCTCAGTTTGGTGTGCATTGCTAGAGAGGTTTTCATTTTTCTTGGGTAAAGTGCGTGTGATCAGCACAGGGCCAATCGGCACTGTCCAGACAGAGATTCAGGGGTCTTGCAGTCTCATAGGGCAGTCATAAAACAACTCCTACAAGCTTTAACCTGTGCTTGACTGGACACTGATAGAAGTCACAAAACTGTGCTCAGGAGAAAAGGTATATAACTTAAGCTTTAGGATTTTGTAAAGCAGTTTCCATTGACTCATATGACTTGTTTACTAAGTTTTGGCTTGAAATGCAAGTCTAATATGAACAGTAGAAAGAGGAACTCCCGCGCTGTCAGTAAAGCTAAGCTAGGGGACACTGCTGCAGACACCTAGTGATCTCTCCTAATCAGAAAAAGTGTCAAATGAATTGATAGTGATATCTGCGCTGTGTGACTAAGGGAAGGAGACAGTGTGACTGATGGGCACACTAAATATGTAAGAAACAATAAATCTGTGTAAATCACAATAAAAGCAATGAGTAATCCAAAAACATCAAAAGCTTCAGCATAAAAAAAATGAATATGTGAAACAAGTATAATAAATCAAACGTGAATCAAGTAAATGAATGAATATAAATAAATATTGTGACAGGAAGTCAGGTAAATCTGTGGGTGTTGCCACTGATGGGACATACATTTCTGCCTTGTTTAGACGATACACAGATTGTTATCGGGCGTCGGCTACAAACGTAGCCAGAGGAAGGCTAGAGGCCGTTAGAAAACTTCAGCTGTTCAGAATGAAGCAATCAAGGCCTTTATAAGTAGCCAGAGGGTTACTACTTGGTGGCTGCATCACTCCTAAGGCTGTGTGAGTAGGAGAGCAGTGCCAGAAAGTCTCCTGATAAGGTGAGGAGACCATTGACTTTTTCCTGTGTTATAAATGTCAAAAGACTATTGTTTTGTGCTGTATGACCAGCACTGTCTACCCAGCAGTAGGCTGTGTTAGACTTCATAGATAGGTTCCTGTGTGGAAGGTAGACGCCCAGCGTGGCTAGGAGTTATTTTATGTTTGATTTTGTTTATGCTGTTTGGATGCTTGCAATTGTTTTCCAGCAAGATGGAAAAAATAAACCAGAAACTTTGTTTTCAACCGTCTTCGACTGCCAGTCTGTATAAATTCAGTGTGTGGTGAACCCATCCAAGGGGTCACACACCCCGCTACCGAGCTAACCCCTCACAATATATATAGGAGCCAAAGAATTGGCAGAAAAACACACTAAGTGGTATTAAATGAGCAGAGAGGCCCGGATTCAGAAAGGACTTATGCCAACGTATCTTCTGATATGCCGCGTAAGTCCACGGATGCGCCGTTGTATCTATGCGCCTTATTCAGGAAACAAGATACTCCTGAATTTTGGCTTGATACGACCGACGTAATGCCGCGTACACATGGTCGTTTTTTGTGATGTGCTTCTATTTTTTATGTCGTTTTTCAAAACGTCGTTTTTTGTGTCATAAAAAATGACTGTGTATAGGCTAAAATGACGTTTAAAACGACGTTTTTAAACCCGCGCATGCTCAGAAGCAAGTTATGACGCGAGCTTGAATGGAACAGAGTGCCGCCATATGTGCTGAACGTAACCGCGCTTTGCTAGAGCATTTTGAAAAAACTATGGTGTGTAGGCAACGTCGTTTTTTAAAATGGAGTTTGAAAAACGTCGTTTTTTTTTATCCCAAAAAACAACCGTGTGTACGCGGCATAAGTCTCCTACGCCATCGTATCTTGGGCGCATATTTACACTGGCCGCAAGGGGGGTTCCATTGATTTACGCGTCGAATATGTAAATTACCTAGATACGCTGATTCACGAACGTACTTATGCCCATCGCTGTAATCTACGCCATTTACGTAAGGCGTACGTCCGGCGTAAAGTTAAGCCTCATAAAGCAGGGGTAAGTCATGTTAGGGAATGGACGTCGGAACAGCCGTCGGATTTTACGTTGTTTGCGTAAGTCGTACGTGAATGGGGCTGGGCGTAGGTTACGTTCACGTCAAAGGCATTGAGCCGTCGTATCTTGGGGAGTATATGCAACGTGATTCTGAGCATGCGCCGTTAGTTCGGCCCTTCATTTACATGGGGTCACGGTTAATTTAAATGTAACACGCCCACTACCTTCCTACTTTGAATTAGGCGGGCTTACGCCGGCCAATTTACGTTATGCCGGCGCAAGTTTGGGAGCGAGTGCTTTGTGAATACTGCACTTGCCTCTCACAGTTACGTTGGCGTAGCGCATATGAGATGTGCTATGCCAGCATAAAGATACGCCGATCTACGTGAATCTGGGCCAGAGTCTCTATATGGTGATCCCAAAGCCAGGCACAAGTGTTAAAAGGAAGAAAACTTCAGTGTAAACACCTCTTGTGTCTCCTAGCAGATCACCTCACAGCTGTTGCACTGACAGCCTGACAATCCTCAGGTATACACACAGTGGATGATATGATAAGCCTATCTGCAGCTAGAGGACTCAGTACCAGATGATTGCATGTGGAAAAAACAGCAGAAGGATATATAGCGTAACTCTGTAAACCAATGGTGTAGCACACATAGATCTGCATATAGGCTTATCATATCATCCACTGTGTATATACCTGAGGATTGTCAGGCTGTCAGTGCAACAGCTATGAGGTGAGCTGCTAGGAGACACAAGAGGTGTTTACACTGAAGCTTTCTTCCTTTCAACACTTGTGCCTGGCCTTGGGATCACCATATAGAAACTCTCTGCTCATTTAATACCACTTAGTGTGTTTTTCTGCCAATTCTTTGGCTCCTATATATATTTATTTATATTCATTCATTTACTTGATTCACGTTTGATTTATTATAATTGTTTCACTTATTCATATTTTTTTTTTGCTGAAGATTTTGATGTTTTTGGATCACTCATTGCTTTTATTGTGACTTACACAGATTTATTGTGTCTTACACATTTAGTGTGCCCATCAGTCACACTGTCCCCTTCCCTTTGTCATACAACGCAGATAGACCAGCATATTCTTTATGTGAAAACATTGGGTTTGATTAAAGGAGTACAACATGTCACTTTGCAAAATCATTTTTTGTCTAGCTTAATGTGTAAGGGGAATATAAGTGGAAAAAAACATTGCAAAGAATAGCCAATCATGCGTGGAAAATTTTAAAAACAGTAATTTAACTTATTTACTAATCTAAGAGAAAATCCACTTTGTGATGAAGCACATTTTTCCTTGGCTTAGTGTCACAATCAAGGGTCAGGCTCAAAGACCAGTTGCTATAGCAGTAGCGTAACTACAACTGACCAGCAGGATAGGTACACAGGCATTCACCATGGTGAATGATGCAGGCTTACCTGAGGTGCAGAGTCTAAGTACTAACCGATGTTCACCAGAGCTTTGATGGTGGAGATTGATTTTTCTGCATGTTAGTACCAGATTGCAGTCCTCAGGATTGCCCTACCTGGAGGTGAGCAAGCTGGGGTCCAGTAGCGAATAAGCAGGTAGGGATCAAACAGAAATCCACAAAGGCCTGGGGAATGCCCAGGAAAAAAACAAGCCTACTTACCGACCAGCTCGCAGACAGCCAATTAACCTGTCTAACAGTCTGCGTTAAAAACAGGGGTTTTGTCCGCACGCATTTTCAACCGCATGCGTGAGCCACAGAGCCACGTCACGGCACCCTGGAGTCTGCGGTCCTAACACTAAACCATTGAGTGTCCCCACAATGCATTCTGATGGATAGATGAGGACAGGTGGACTGAAGGGCAAACCACCCCTTCTTAAATCATACTTCATATTTCCATCGCACACTTTCCTTGATAAGCTCTTGGATTTGGGTGCTGTAGCTGGATACTGGTGCAAGTTACAGTTAAGATACTTGCCAGCACACCATGGAACAACGAAAATAGCGTCCTAATGGATGATTTATTGCATGATCACAACACAAAGAAAGTGCAACATTTTGGAGCCACGCAGGGCCCCTTCTTAAAAGGTACAGGATCAAACAGAAGCATAGTCGGTAAACAAGCCAAAGGGTCAGTAATGATTAGTTGTAGGTTGGGATCAGGCAGTAGCATAGTCGAGTGTTGGCAAAATATGGACGGCAGCAGGGAAGACAGAAGCAAGATACTAGCTAGAGAGAGTACAATAATCTGGCAAACAGGAAGTGCAGAGACATGACTTAAATCAGGAAGTTCATCGTAGGTGCAAAGAGTTCAGGGTTTAAGACAAACTAGGTTCAAGACACTATCATTCAAGCAATTATCACGGGAGCTGTCCAGTATTCCAGGTAGCTCACCAAGAAGAGACATTGTCTGACACATAAGCGGTTGTGGGTTCAAATCCAGGCCCTGACACTTCATAAATGAGGTGAAGCTGACTGGACTTCAAACTTCCAATCATGTGCAAGTTTGTTTTACTTTTCTTTGCACCCGATTAAGTATTTTTGCAAAGTGAATTTTCACTTGGCTTCAATTTATTCAGAGTGAAAATACTCTTTGCAAAGTGAATACACTCTACTTTTTTTTTACATCAACCCACTGTGTATCAAAATTGTATGTCACTGTTACAATTCTACTTTTTTAAACCTATTTTTACTTTTAGGTAATCAAGGAAATGTTAACACCAAGCGGAGTTGTAGCAGGGATCAAGATAACAGCCTAATGGAGTCATGGTCTTCGTTAATGCAATTCAATCAATCTCAGCGTGGTCGAATCTCAAATATGGAGTTCGAAGGGGATATCTTTGATGAGTTTTTGCAGCAGCAAAAAATTGGAAGGCAACATGTAACAAAAAGAGATAACCAAGAACTGTCCAATGCAACAGATGTGAATCTGTATGAAAATGACAAAGATGATGGAATCGAGTTTGAAATACCAGTTTTACCTTATGGTCAGCGCTTATGCATTAAAATAGTAACTACCTGGGGAGATAGACATTATGTTGGACTTAATGGAATAGAATTATATTCTTCCACAGGCAACCCCATTCCTATAACAAAAATTGAAGTTTCCCCCCCCAATAAAAATACAGTATCTGCATTTGCTAAAGACCCTAGAGTTGTATCAAACCTTATCGATGGTGTTAACAACACACAAGACGATATGCATCTTTGGTTAGCACCGTTCACACTTGGAAAGAGTCAATATATTTACTTAGACTTTGCATCTCCATGTCAAATAGCTATGATTAGAATATGGAACTACAATAAATCAAGAATTCATTCATTCCGTGGTGTAAAGGACATTAAAATAGTTCTAGATCACACTTTGATTTTTAAAGGAGAAATTGCCAAGGCATCAGGCACTCTGTCTGGAGGTATGTACATCTTTTGGATCTATGTTAAAATAATCAGTTAACCACTTAAAGTGATTGGAAAGTCTTGTTATTTTTCTCTTATCGTCCATGGACGGACACAGCTCCTTAAATCTTGACAAGTGGGTTATGTTCCCTGTTTACAGGAGAGGACTAGGCAGAAACATGTTAAATAGTTAAATACATGTTACATTAACAGAGTTGAACAGCCCCGCCCAGGGGGCGGTCCCTCCAAACATAACCCTCCTCACTGCAACATGCAGCCTCAGTTTCGTTCTGCCTAGCAAAGGAGAAAGACGTATGGCTCCTTTTGGGCCCAGCGCCCTAAAGGAAAAGTTTTTATTTTATTTTAATTTATTGTATTTTTGTCTTTTGATTTCTGTCAACTGTCGGCTGAGAGACAGGCTGGATATTATAGATCCTTGTAGTCTTCTCAGTCCGGCCAGTGAGCGTGAGCACACCTTTGCAAAGAGGCTGGGTCTGAAACGACATGCCCCATGACTCCGGGGGTGGCCAGTGAGCTTTGCTCCGAGGTCCGCACATGACTGGGCTGTGGTGTTGCCTCACTCACAGTGGACCGGGCCGACAGCTACCTTCGTTGCGGTTGTACGCCTGTCTGGAATGCGTCAGCGAAGTCGTCGATTGGACGGGTAAGTACAGTCCCTCCCTCTTAGGTGGGGTGGTATGGCTGAGCATTCCTGGGGTTTGGATATCCTTCCTTCCCTGCTCCCTTTTCTCCCTCTGCTGTTTCATTGCTGTCGGGGTGGGGGCACCTTGCTGAGGCACTGTGCGCTGGCCTATGTGTTTTTTTTTTTTTTAAAGCTGGGGTCCTTTTTTCTGGAGGCTTTGTGGTGCTGTGCAGCCTTTTTAGGCTTTCACTGTTTAAATTGCGGCATTTTGTCGCCATTCGGGCGGCTCTGGCACCATTTTTTGGGTGATTTTCAATTCCTATTGAAAATCCCATTGGCGGCCAGTTTGTTGTAGCCGCGCTGTGAGGCTCCATATGCTGCGCTCGGCAGCCATCTTGCCTGAGTCCTCGGCCTCTAGTGCTGGTTCCTACGGCGCACGGCGCCGTTCGTCTCACACAGCACCACCGGATATCTCACAGCTACCTCACGGCTTTTCTCCTCACACACAGCGGTGTGCTGGAAAGGGGCAGCCGCGCTGAGCAGGCTCCTCAGGTGTGGTGAGTCCCCTGGGTTTTTTTTTTCAGGTCTGAACTGGGCCCTGGGAGTTTTTTCCTCATAATGGTTATAGAGTCAGTATCTGGATCCTTTCCCAACATGCTGGTGATGGCCGCAGGTGTTAGCACCTGGGACTCCCACAGAGGCTTTATTGCTGGTCCTGGACACTTTTGTGCCAGGGTGGGCAAACTGCAGACGGGCGGTAAAAGAGTGCCTCCTTCCCCTGTTATCCCCTGGGGAATGCTCTGTAAGGGCCCTTTCACACTGGTGCGGTTTTCCCGCGTTTTCGCGGTAAAAATAGCGCTATTAAAACGCTCCCCATGCCCCCTCCATTGAAATTAATTAAAAACCGCTGTAAAAACGGAGCGTTAAAATCGCGGTAAAACACCACGATTTTACTGCGTTTTTACCACGATTTTAATTCATTTCAATGGAGAGGGGCATGGGGAGCGTTTTAATAGCGCTATTTTTACCGCAAAAACGCACCAGTGTGAAAGGGCCCTTATGGAGCCACGGACCAGGTACCTGGGTAGTAAAAAAAAGAAAAAAGCAGGATAAGGCATTTATGGGTGCGCTTCTCACTGCTGCAAGGGACTCTCTTAAGCTGGATAGTGCAGCTGGGTTTCTGCCGAGGGCTTGGGCTTTTTTGGATCACACAAATCAGACCGCTCTGTATACGTTTTTTCCTTCTGCGCCCTTCTTTGATAATTTCTAAGAGGCGGAATGAAAACAGCCACTGAGGGCTTTTGTAGTCCCTCACTGCCGGGCGGTTCAGTGCCCCTTTGAGGAGAGCCTTTTTTCAAAAGGTGGGCTTCTTCTCCGGTGGTGGACCCTCCGGGTGTCATGTATAGATGACCTCTCTCCCTATTGCGGGAACCCCCGCTTGTATGGATCTGACTGATAGAAGATCCGAAGTACTAACCCGTTCCATGTATACCATGCTGGGGTCTGACTTGCAGCCTTTGTGGCCACTTCTCTGGGGTCTCAGTCACTCACGGAGTGAGCATTTTGCACCAGACAGTGGAGGAGCACCAACTCTCTCCCGAAGTTATTAGGCTAGCGGACCAGCTGGTCCAGGGCCTCATATAGGTCTGTGATGCTTCATTGAATGCTGCTTCATTGGTTTGAATCCGGACACTGATGCCAATTCTGCCTGGAGCTTGCATTGTCGCTCCCTGTGTCTGCGTGGTTTCCTCCGGGTACTCCGGTTTCCTCCAAGGCATGTGTGCATACACCTACATAATCTACATACACGCTATGTGTGTGTATTATTACCCTCCCAGGCCATCAAAGGCCCAGCTGGGGGACTAATCCGTCCCTGGGTGCGCAAGCCGATCACGCCGGCACCCAAATCCTGCCACTGTATGTAGCCTTCCCTCCCCGTCTCTAGGTGGGAGGGGCGGTTTTCAGGTTCACAATTCAGTGAAACTTACCTGCTCTCCGATCAGTGGGTCTGCGAGGTGGTCTCTAGTACTAGATAGGGTTTCTTCCTATGAACAGAACAAAGTTCTTTCCTTGTGTCTTCCTCTCCCGGCCCGTCGGTCTGCCTTGGGCAGTGTGGGACTTGCTAAGCTGCGGGGTCATTTTACCTTTCCTGCAGGACGAGTGGTTTGGAGTTTTCTATGGGCCTCGGGCCCTGAATACCTTTGTGAACGCCGGGTAGTTCTGCATGGAACCCATTCGTTCGGTGGTAGCTGTGCTCCATCCGGAGGACGTCCTCGGACATCAGAAACGCATACATGCATGTCCCGTTTTGCGCATGTCACAGTGTTTTTTTCTGTGCCTCGTGATGAGAGAGGGTCTCTGTCAGCCTGTGGCCTTCCCTTTTGATCTGATGTCAGCACCATGGGTTTTCAGCTTGGAGCTCGCATTTATCCTAACTTTGTTGGGACAGCGAGGCTTTGCCTCATTGGCTACTTGGACGACTTTCCTCTGAGAGCAGCTTCTGTCTCAGGCCTAGTGGATGTGTTATTTCCATTCAGACCCTCCGAAGATTCGGGTGGGTGTTAAACGTTTAGGCCAGCAGGTGTAGCTCAGTGGCAGTAAGCCTGTCTTCCATGTGTGCGACCCAGGGTTCAAATACTGGGCATGCTAGTTTTCGACTCAGCGTTGGAGTATCTAGGGTTGATCCGGAATCCTCAGTGGCGAAGGTCCTTCTTCCCCTGGATTAATTGCGGACTCTTCAGTCTGCGGTGAAGGTATTGGCATCACGCAATCGGTCTTCTCTCCAGGCACCTGCTGGTCCAGGGCCTGTGGGTAGCCTCTTTCGAGGCCGTTCTGTATGCCCAGTTCCACACTCGGGTTTTCCGGGGGAAATACTGTCCAGGTGTTAAAAATCGCTTGTCTCTGAAATCATCAGATTCCGTTGCGCCACCTAGTCAGAGTCTTTCTGAGTTGGTGACAGAGATCCCTGACTCTTCGGTCTGGGAAGTTGTTTCTTTCCTCCAGTGGTCGGTATTTACGACGGATGCCAGCCTCAAGGGTTGTGGGCCTGGGGGTCCCGTCGGCTCTAAATCGCTGGACTTGCGTGGATCTGCGGCCACACCTCCCTGTATGTACCCGCTCTTGTCTGGTCTCGGTAGTTACCCAGGGTCGGGCCTGGCTGGTGCCTGGGTGGGTGACCGCCTGGGACCACCGGGTGCTGTGGACCCTGTCTACCGGTCTTTGTCCTATTTTAGGCGATCAGGCTATGTTTCTCCTTGTGGTCGAGGAGGTTGCAAGGTCGTCCAATCTGGTTTCAGCCAGGCAATGCCACGGCAGTGACTTCGGTCTACCTTCAGGTATACCAGCAGGCAGGCTACGGGAGTCACCAGATGCTGGACCATGGTGTTTGGTCTTTGTGCTGGGCTCCCTTGCAGGTGAGCCTCACAAGGCATGGATCTCCTGCCCGCTCGTCTCCACCGCAAGGGTGTCAAAGCTAGTGGCCAGGTCTAGTGATCTGGTACAGACGTGTCAGTCGCGCTGGTGGCCCTGTGGGGTCTGTATTGGCAATTTTTTGCCGTTCCGCCATTGTAGTTGCTTCCTCGGCTGCTCCACAGAGTGGAAGTTTATGAGATCCCGATTAATTCTAATCGCTCCAGCTTGGCCTCGGCGTCCTTGGTTTGTCTACTCTGGCGCTTGCCAGGGCGGGAGGTACCTCTGTCTCGAGGTCCCATGTTTCATCCTGTTGTACAGTCACTGACTTGCTGAACATGGCTATTGGAAGCCAGACTTTAAGAGACCGGGGTCTGTCCGACTCGGTCATCTCAACAATGCTGAGGGCATGGTAGTCTTCTTCCGGAGGATCTACCGTTGCGCCTGGCAGGCTTACATCTCTGGGTGCAAAGAGATGGAGTGACGTCCACGGACGTACTCGGTGCCCAGGGTCCTGCTGTTTTTACAGCTTGGAGTGGATCTAAAAATTGCTTAAAGCACCATTTGGGGGCAGATTTCAGCCTTGGCTGTGTTCGTTCAGTGGCCTTTTTGCGGCCCGTTCCCTGGTGGGTCCCTTGTCTGTGCAAGGGGTTTGTCATATACTTTCCCCTCTTGGCCCATCTCTCCCCCAATGAGTTTTGACTCTGGTGCTCTCGGTTCTTCTGGAACCTTCCTTTTGGTAACATCAGAGAGACTCTCTCTTGACACTATCTCAGAAGGTGGCCTTTACCTCTGTTAGAGGGGTTCCTGAGTTGGCGGTCTTGTCTTGCAAGCCGCCATGCTTGATCCTCCATAAGGATTAGATGGTGGTGCACCCCCGTGACCTTCCCTTCTTCCGAAGGTGGTTTCGGCCTTTCGCCGGAATAAGGACATTGTTCTTCCATCCTTCTGTCCTCGGCCCGCCGCATCCTACGGAGGTTGCCTTTTTTATACTTTAGGCGTGGTACGTGCTTCGCGGGTGTACCACCCTGCTTCAGCTCCGTTACGGAGATCTGACTCTCTTTTGTGTAGGTGTCTGGTCCACAAAAGGGCCTGGCGGTCTCGTCGACCACCATTTCTCTGTGTATCAGGTAGGCTGTCATACAGGCCTATGCTCTTAAGGGGCGGGCTCCCTTTCCGGTCACGGCACTTTCGACCAGGGCAATTGGTGCTTCCGTTTTTTTTTCGACATCATGCATCGGTTTCACAGGTATGCAAGGCGGCAACTTGGTCGTTGCTGTGAGTGCATCTTCTGAAGCTTCTTTCTGTCATGGATTTGCAACAAAGTCTGTCTGCTTACCTGATCTCCATGTGTTCATTAAAGGCCTGACCCTGTTCTGGTTCCCCTTTTTATCACTTCCTCTTCCTGTATGGCCCCACCCAGGCCATTCCAGGAAGCCTATATTAACCATTGCTCTACAGGTCTGCAGTGCTGTTCAACAGTGTTCATTTGCTTAGTTCCTTTCTGCAGTGTAGTTTGCTGGTTCCTGTTTGCAGTGTGCTACGATCATCTTTCCGTGTACCGTTTTGTCTTGTTCCTGACTTATCCTTGTCTGCCTGTGCCCCTGACCATTTGCCTGTCCCACGGTTATTCTTGTCTGCCTGTTGCCCTGACCTCTGCCTACCCATCACCACCGTTTGTCCTGCTGGCTGCTTACCCTCTCTCCCTGTGGAGTGTGACCTAGGGAATCTCGGGGTCGTGACCTGGATCCAGTTGCGGCCAAGGCCATCCCCACCATCAGGGGCTCTGCTGAATACAAAACTGGGTCTTAGACTCCGCGCCCGGGTGATCTTAGGTTCACACTTCGTCCCCGATGGCAGCGGTCGGCCATAGGGTTCACCACCCAAATTGGTTTTACCCCCCCCCCCCCCACTTGCAAAGACCTGCTATCTCTCCGTGCTCCCCCCACCCCCCTTCCCAGGGCTGGACTGGGACAAAAATTTGGCCCTGGACTTCATCCAGACTGGCCCATTTTGACAGGTCTCTCCCACGGCGGCCGGACAACTCCTGCACCCCCCCCGGCCACCCAAGCCCCCTCTCCCCCTTCACTAGCCACTAGCCGTTCTACTTTATTAGAGTAGAATGGCTGGTACTGGTACTCTTATAGGCAGTACCAGTGGGGAAGCTAGACATTATTTCACCCGGGGCAAAGAATCAGTTTGGTGCCCCCCTCATGGGATAAGATTAGGTAGAAGTGAGAAACTTCCAGGCCATAGCTGTTGAGTCAGCTGTCTGTTCCCTCCCCTATGCTCCTCTGTCGTCCCCCCTGCTCCTCTGGTCCTCCCCCTGCTTCTTTGTTCCCCCCAGGTGAGCGCTGCGGGAAGGGAGAGATAGAGGAGCGAAAGGGGGTGGCGGTCCACTGTCACTGAAGCCGGCCCACTGAGCCATCAGCCCACCGGGAAACTCCCTGTAGTCCCAATGGCCAGTCCATCCCTGCCCCTTCCCCACCCCCCCACTTTTACTTTTGTTTGTTCCACCACACTGTTGAAGTGATACTCATAGGTGTTTGTTAACTAATTTTTTCATGCAAACTCAGGTCATCTGTTTACCTCATAGATCCTACCAGTTTATACCTTTGTATTAACAATGTCCACCTTTTACCCCACCCCTTTTGGGGCGTGTGAATAATATGCCTCAATCTCTTGTCTAATGGATGCTTAGTCCATTTTGCTAATGACGTAGTACTACTGGGGCAAATGCCCTCTTCCTGTTTTTGTTAACATGCTTATTTTATCGTTTTATATATTCTTTGAAAAACTCAATAAATACTTTTTGAAAAAAAAAAAATTGGTTTTACTGATGTATTTCCAACCCCTTGTTTTTGACACTGCTTGGGGACATCACACTTGTCAAGATTTAAGGAGCTTTGTCCGTCCATGGACGATAAGAGAAAATAGGATTTTTTGTACTCACCGTAAAATCCTTTTCTCTGAGTCCATGGACGGACACAGCTCCCACCCCTCCTAGGTTTGTACTGCTTGTTACGAACTGAGGCTGCATGCTGCAGTGAGGAGGGTTATGTCTGGAGGGACCGCCCCCTGGGCGGGGCTGTTCAACTCTGTTATTGTAACATGTATTTAACTATTTAACATGTTTCTGCCTAGCCCTCTCCTGTAAACAGGGAACATAACCCACTTGTCAAGATTTAAGGAGCTGTGTCCGTCCATGGACTCAGAGAAAAGGATTTTACGGTAAGTACAAAAAATCCTATTTTTTTCCTATACAAATAACAAATATGTTTATATATACCTGCTCTGTTGCAGTGGATTTGCACAAAGCAAATCCCTCTTCTGTAATCCCTACCCCTCCCTCCTGTCCAGTGCCCACACAGCAAGCAGATTGCTATGGGGGCACCCAAACTGAATCACAGCTCTCTGTGTCCATTCAGACATGGAGCCCCAACCCTGCCCCGCCCATCTCTCCCCTGATTGGCTAGCTGACTTTGATGGACAGCAGTGACAGCCAATGACTGCTCTCAGTCAATCAGGAGGGAGATTCTTGGATGGCTGAGACATTCGTAACCATCGCTGGACAGAGGGGGACCTCAGGTAAGTGTAAGGCCCCGTACACACGGTCGGACAAAACCGATGAGAATTGTCCGACGGACCGTTTTCATCGGTTCACCGCTGAAGTGGCCTGACGGCCTGATGTGTGTACACACCATCAGTTCAAAATCCGATCAGGTCAGAACGCGGTGACGTAAAACACACGACGTGCTGAAAAAAACGAAGTTCAATGCTTCCAAGCATGCGTCGACTTGATTCTAAACATGCGCGGGTTTTGAACCGATGCTTTTCTGTACTAACCATCGGTTTGGTTCGATGGGGCAGCGGTCCATTGGTTCAGTTTTGAAGCATGTTTTAAAATTTTGGACCGAAGGAAAACAGACCGATGGCCTATACACACGGTTGGTTTGGTCCGATGAAAATGAACTTTGGTTCATTCTCATCGGACCAAACCGACCGCGTGTACAGGGCCTTAGGGGGGCTGAGGGAAGCTGCTGCACACAGAAGACATTTTATCTCAATGATAAAAAAAATTCTACCTTTACAACTCCTTTAAAGTTGGTCTTGGGAAGCATTAGATCTTCTGCCCAGTTACAAAAAGACCCTGTCATGAAAGAAGTATTGGAGCTACAATCTCTGGCGTTTTTTCTAAAAATAGGTAAAAATATAGAGTTGCGCTAAATAAAAACTGTGAAAAATGAAAAAAAAAAAAAAAAGTGTCCAAATGTGATGTAACAATATCTTTAATTTTTAAGTGTTGATACTCTTGATGTGCATCTCCACCATCCAACACAATAGAAAGTGTCCCGTGCAACAATGCCACCACCAAACAAGGCAGACATGTCTGCTTACCAGCTCCAAATGAGCTCTCATTACAAGAGGTCTCGTGTCTATAGCCCAGCCAAGGCGTTTAACAGTTTCCAGAGCTCTCCTGTACTTAGCGAACTCCTTGCTTAGTTCGCTAAGAACAGGAGAGCTCCGGGAACTGTTAAAGACCTTGGCTGGGCTATAGCCACAAGCATGAACGACCTCTTGTAACAAGAGCCCATTTGGAGCTGGTAAGCAATCATTTCTGCCTTTGGTGGTGTCATTGTTACACGGATCATTTTCTATTGTGTTGGATGGTGGGGATGCACATCAAGAGTATCAACACTTTGATATATTGCTACATCACTTACCTATTTTTGAACTGTACATATGTCTTACAAGAGAGTTGCTGCTTATAGAGTTAAAGCAGAGTTCCAACCACAATTGGCATTTTTTAAATGTATGTCCTTTCATCCTGCATTTTTATAATATAAATCCGGTCACTTACTATTTTACAATCCGCCGCCGATCCGCATAGATATTCAAAAAAGATAGTTTATAAAACTATGTCTACACCGTTGTCATTTTGCTTGTGGGCATTGTGAAGCCTACAAGCACTTACTTCCTGGAAGTCTTGAATGGGGAGTGATAATTGGACAGCGCACTGCATCCTGGGAAATGATGACACGCATTTCCCAGGAGCATTAGAGGGAGATGATGTCAGAATCCTAGGTGGTTTCAAAGGCAGATTTCGTGGAACCGCATAGCAACAGGCGTTTCCAGATGAGTAAAAAAAAAAAATGTTTTATTTTTTTACTTTTTTAGGTCTAATGAGCACAATAATGAAAAAAAAAAAATATGGGATGGAAACTCCACTTTAAGTTATTGATTTAGCGCAGTTTTTACATAATTTTCTATGTTTCTTCTAAAAATGTTTTTTGCCAGTGTCGCCATTTTTTGGAGTAGCAGACCCAAAACATGCATGCTTTAAAAGAGTCTTAGGATTCCAATATTTGTTGTAGGTCGGTATAATAGCTAGGCATCCAGCGTTATCAAAAGGAATTAGTAATTCTCTCATGCTCTCAGTGTCCCATTGAGATTTTTCTATCAGATTTTAAATAACTTTTTGTTTCTGCCAAAATAGAGATTTCTTTTTCTGTTATGTCTTACATCTGTCATGTAGACAGGAATGAAAAAAAACTTTTCTAAACCCCTTTTTCTGTTGAATAGACATGACAGAGTATAAAACAAAGCAATAACGACAGATTGATAGATCATTAATATCATAGATCTGAAGTCTTGCTTATAGACGTATTCAAACTTTAAAACAACACTGTCTCCTTGTTGAATAAACTGAAACGTGGCCAGGTGAAAAAGAATATGCACACTCACCTTTTCTTTCTTTTTCTGAACAACAGAAAAATATTTTATAAAGCAGACCTTGCTCTTAAATAACAGTAAATACTTTCCCAATTATAATTTGCTGCACAAAACTGTCAAAAAACTCCCGTTGGGTGATAAAATAAGTTAATAATTACCCCGTTCCTGTTTACAGTGCCTAGACAAGTGTGACATCACCATCTTACTGGTGAAATCCCAAGGAATGCAAAGAAGATGCTACTGCGCTGTTCTGTAGAGTAATTTCCTAAGGCGGGGATATGCAATTAGCGGACCTCCAGCTGTTGCAGAACTACAATTCCCATGAGGCATAGCAAGACTCTGACAGCCACAAGCATGACACCAGAGTCAGAAGCATGATGGGACTTGTAGTTTTGCAACAGCTGGAGGTCCGCTAATTGCATATCCCTGTCCTAAGGGTTTGGGTACTTGCCCCAGGGTAAGCATATTTTTAAATAGGAAGTTACCGATCAACAGGAGGATCAGTGGATTATTCATTGAACTAATGTGGTATTATAATTTTATATTCATGTTTGTGTATGCAACATTGTTTTAGGTAGCGCTGTTACCCGTAGGGTATTTGGGGGTCACTTTTTCACAGGTGTATATTACACGGTATAACAGCAGCAACCTGGTTTGTAGAAAGATCAAGAAAAGTCTGTTCTCAGTAGAGGTACAAAGGTTTTCAATCGCTGTGTATATTGAAGCATTATTGCTAGATAAAATTTCATTGTGCACAATTGCAAGTTTTACACACACAGCGTGATTTTGCAGAAAGTATTTTAAAACATAATGTTATCTATATTCTGTTTGTCTACTTTACCTTTCATTTTTTTATTTCTCAACTGCAGAACAATTTGGGGATACAATATTGTTCACCACCAGCGATGAAATTTTGCAGGCAATATCAGTTTATGATCATACATTTGATGAGGATTTGGAAAACACAGGTGTTCAGATAGATGAAGAAAAAGTGAGCGTTCGTCCAAAAACCGCAGACAATGGTGGAGAGGGAATGCCAATGACAGAGGCAGACTTCAGTGAAAATATACAGGTGATGACAAAGGTTCGAAAACAAAAAAAAACATGTCATACTTTCCACCTCTGTGTGGTTTTGTACAGAGTGGCCCCGATCCTCCTTTTCTGGGGTCACTCAGCGGTGCTCCTGGCTCCTCCTCTTCTTGAGTGCCCCGTTGGAGGCCATCGGGGCACTCGTGCGGGTGCGCTCCCATGTCCTACTGCTGCGTCTATTGAGACAGACAGCAGGACTCGGCCCCACCCCCTTGACAACAGCGGGAGCCAATGGCTGTGCTGCTTTCAATCTATCCAGTCAGGACCCAGGACACTGGCTGGAGCTGGTGTGCTCGTCCCTATCGCTGGAAAGACTGGGTTCTGGTAAGTAAAAGGGGGGCTCTGGGGGCAGCTGCATCACAAGAGGTTTTTCACCTTAATGCATAATATGTATTAAAGTGAAAAACCTTGAGGGTTTACAACCCCTTTAACACACAGGTGGTTATTTACGAAAGGCAAATCCACTTTGCAATAAAAGTGCAAACTTTCAAGTGCAGTCGCTGTAGACCTGAGGGGGACATGCAAATAAAAAACAGCATTTTTAGTTTGCACATGATTGGATGATAAAATCAGCAGAGCTTCCCCTTATTTCAGATTTACAGCGACTGCACTTCCAAGTGCAATTTTAAGTGCACTTTGCACTTGTAGTGTAAAGTGGATTTGCCTTTCGTAAATAACCCCCAAAGTCCCTCTAAAAATAAAAAGCAAAATCCAAACTTGGTGGCAAATGACATCGTTTTACAAATACTACTTTCCTTCTTCTTGCCCACAAATTCTCCAAGATAACAATTTTTAGTAGTCAGCTAATTTTAATGATCTTCACTTTAGATGGGATATTGCTGTTTCCACCTTTGCAGTCCAGTCTTTTACCTCCTTTGAAACTGTGATTGGCTGTTGAAAAGTTTAGGAAACAAACAAAGCATAACCACATGATAATTTATTAATCTTCCATATACTAAATATGCTTTATATTGTATTGTATATATCTGTGGTATTGCAGTTTGCAATTTACATTTTTTTTTCTTCTGTTTTACAGCTTATTGATATGAAATTTAAAGCAGAAAGTCCTCCAAATCTTTCCAGCACTGTACCTGGTGTATACAGTGGTAAATGTAAGTATTTTAAATCACGCAAACTTCACTTCCCCATACATACTGTCCGGTTAATAACTTACTGATTTGTCCACTATTGCCTAGACAACGGTAAAATAATGTTTTGGTCCTCCTTACAGACTGTATGTATGATACACTATTTGTACGAAGTCATGACTGTTGCACTTATTTTCTCAATAAAAATGTATTGAACAAAAATACCGGGACCTGTTCACAGTTCCAAAGGCAAATAGCAGCATTCAGCCCATTCTGAATCGTAAATCTCTCAACTTTTCTCAACCTTGCTTTCCTCCTTCCTCTGTATTTTCTGGCTCCAGCGGGCATCAGAAATACTTGCTAGGAGATTACTATTTTTCTCCCTTACAAAAGCTATCTCTGCTTTGCTGTGGGCACTCAGCATCACCAGTTTGTCACCCTTCTTTTTGACCTGTTCACAGCCCCCTGGGCCTTCACTAAGGTCCTGGCCCGGTCCTAGCTTTGCCCCGTTCTCAAGGGATTTAAGTTGAGTGATACCTGGATGATATTCTCTTAAAGGTTTGTTCCTCCCTTGTGGCTGGAACTGACTTGTTGGACTACCTGGGCCTGGCTTTGGACATGGCTGTGTTAAAGATCTTCCTACTTCAGGACAAACTTCTGCCCCTCCATTCACGGCCCTGGGTTGTTCAGATTTGGCCCTTAATTTGTGCCTGCATATAAGGGTCTTGGGCCTTGCACCCATTTTCAATCCAGAATGTGCAACTCAACAGTCAGTGTGGGACAAACAAACCTGGTGCTTGGACCGCTCCATGCTTCTGACCTACAAGACCGTACTTTCCCTGATGTGGTGGATTTCCAGCACTGAAGTCAGGGAAATTTTTTTCTTAAAGACATGGAAAGTTCAAATGATTAATGGGAGTCAGTTTTGCTGGGGAGGCTGGATGCCCTTTAGATGCAGGGAACTTGATTATCACAGGAAGCTCATTAACATCCTAAAACTCATGGCATGTTTGTTGTCCCTTCAACGCTGAACCTCACAACTGCAAAGTTAATGGACCAGAAACCAGTCTGAAAATATCAAGGAAGTAGCCTACTTCCAAAATCAAGGAGGTTTGCATTGCTCTAAGATTAGCGGACTTGATCCTTACTTGGACAAAACTGCATATATCTGCAAAAATTAAGGGGCGCCGGATGTGGACCTTCTGGCATTCATATTCAAGAAAAATCTGGACAGGTTTATCACCAGGGACCCTTTTTGCCTGCACAATGGATGCTCTAGTGACTGGAATAAGTTTATTTTAATCTACTCCTTTTCTCCTCTATAGCTTATCCCTGGTCTGCTCCAAAGTATTGAGATGGAGGGCAATCCAGTGATTTCAATTGCAATGAACTGGACCTGGAGGATGTGGTACTCGGACATGTTCAGACTCCTTGTGAACTCTCCTTGGGCCCTTGTGGATCATCCAGACCTTCCGTCACAAGAGCCAGACCACCATCCTGCACTCGGTCACTGGCATAGAGACATAGCTGTTCCTTAGGGATAGGGTTCTATCGAATTCCGTTACTTCTACTCTCCTGAAAGCTAGAAAGTCCACCACTAGTAGTGCTTACCTGAAAGACATGCTTTGTGTGGTGAAAGTCTAGGAAATTCTATCCTAGAAAGTATTGAGTGGGACACTTCATGTTCTTTCTTTAGTCTGATCTGGACTGGCATCTGGCCTTGAGTACCATCATGAGCAAATCCCAGCCCTGGCTGTCTCGTTTCAAAGGCTGTTGGCCTATCATTCCTTAATTAAGGCCTTTGTGCAGGATGTTGCACACATTTCTCCCGCTGTACATTCCCCCTGTGACTTCATGGCACCTCAAAGCAGAGGTACATCCTTAAAAAAAAATAGCCAAAAAGGCTACAAAAAAGTTGACCGTGGTGGGTCTTCTTTCTTCTCCTCATCACGCTGCCTCCTGGGAAATGTAGAGCGGTATCTTCTCGGACCTTATGTGTATCCCAGGAGACATCCGCCCATTGACATAGCGCCGCGCGGCTCGCGCATGCACAGTAGGGAATCAGGCAGTGAAGCCGCAATGCTTTACTTCCTGATTCCCTCACTGAGGATGGCAGCGGGGCAGCCGAGACCCGAGTGATTGCTCGGCTTCGGCTGCCGACATCGCGGGCACTCTGGGCAGGTAAGTGTCCTTATTAAAAGGGTGTTTGTAGCTGCTGACTTTTATTTATTTTTTATTTTATTTTTTTTAGCCGGACCTCCGCTATAAATCTGAATTCCAAGAATTCAGCCACTTTGTAAAAATTGAAGGCACACTATGAGTTAAATCCAAGAAGGTGCATGACATCTCCTGGACTTCCCTCTATTATTTACATCTGACAGGTTTATTGCTGTGCCAGAGAGACATGCCTAGATCTGAGAAGGGAGAAGCACACACAGCAACTATACCTGCCCCTCCCCTCCTGCCCATTCACAGAAGCCTGTTTTATGAATGTGTTTACATAATAAGGCTTCAGTGATTGGGCAGGAGGTGGGGAGGGCTGGGCATAGCAGCTGCAGCGATTCTACTGCTGTAGATGCAGGGATCAGAAAGATCAGCATCGGGCTTTAGGAAATACAGCTCTATACCTGTCTTCTTGGGAGTATTATAAACCTGTCCAAAATAAATGGAGAAGTCCAGGTGATGTTACTCACCTCCTTGGACTTAACTCATAGTGTGCCTTCACCTTTTACACATAGCTGAATCTCTTGTATTAATACAAAGCTTCCTCTGGCTGGGTCAGAGGTGGTGACATCAGCCCCGCCAATCAGCCAATTGGCCAATCAGAGCAAGCATTGTATTCATTGCTAGAATACATTGCTTTCTCTGAATGGCTGAGCGCCAGACTCTACTGTCTCGGCTCAAACCCAGAACACAGTGCAGTATGTTGTACTACATTCAGTTTATACCGCACATCTAGTGGCCTGACATGTTAGTTAATGACCAAGGAACTATATATAGTGTATCAAAAGCTGGAGTTCAGCTTTAAATGAAAGTATTTGTGCCAGGAGTTCAGATTTAACAGTTTTCAAACTAATAGGAGCAACTACTAAACTGTACAGAGCTAAAAAGATGCTAAGGTTAGCTTGAGAACGAGGCTTGGGAGGCCTTAAAGGGGTTTTAAATTTCCATTCTAAAAATGTTTTCTTTGTCTGAATTTCTCACTTCCTGTTTCTCCTCAGTAAGCTTGCCACCATCATCCATGGGGGTTAGTCAGCCAGAACAGCTTACTGAGGAAGAACAGGAAGTGAGGAATTCAGACAAAGAAAACAAAGAAAAAAAATATTTCGACGGGAAATCGAAGGAAAATGTAAGTGAACCAACAATTCACTAGCTTAAAGGAACTTATTTAGAAAATAAAAAAACAAACCTTTACAACCCCTTTAAAATGCACAGCTCCACCCCCTGACATGCCAATGACGTCACTTCTGGTCTGCTCTGCATCCCACAGAAGCTCTCCGCCATCTTGTTGTTTTCCACTTCCTCATCTAAGCTGTCATCCAACCTTACATCCGCACTTTCCAGGCTGCAAGTTTTAGTAAGAGGCATAAGCTGACCGCTCACAAATTGCCTAGAGTTTGCAAAATGGCCTCCGCATTTTTAAATAAAGTTCCTAGTATTTGCAATTTACATACTATTAGTTGGTGAATGTAAAATAGAGTTATTGAAAGTGCCTGTTCATCTAAATTCTACACTTTTAAATATCATCGTCAGAACTTTATGAGGTCTAAAAAATACAAATATTTTATTCCAAATAGAAGAATACACATGAACATTTAAAACATTAAATGGAAAAAAAAATATGATTATACAGCTGTTACTTGTTGCTAACACAATAAACTTATGGACGTCAAGTAAGAAATGTGGTCACAACAAAGGGTTCTGTTGTGACCACAATTCTTACTTGACTTGATGTCCATAAGTTTATTGTGTTAGCAACAAGTAGCAGCTATATTTTCATATTCTTTGTTCGATTTAATGTTTTAAATGTTCATGTGTATTTTTCTATTTGGAATAAACATTTTGTATTTGTTATACTTCCTTGTACCTCCTTTTTCATACACACTGTTTTGTTTCTTGCCCGCACTATACCTAGGGCATTCCCTATATACATTTCTACATTTTGGATGTGGCAAGATCCTTCAGGATTTTTTCTTGGTTAGTTTCTCCTCCTTCAATTTTCGAAGCTTATGAGGTCAGGGTTTTTTAATAATGTTGTAAAAGAGCAGTGTTATGATTCTTTTTGAAGTGGCTATATAGTAAACACTAGGCCTTCTTTCTAAGGCTCCTTTCACATGACTGTTCCGATCAGGTCTGCCTGGCAATTTTTCATGCAGACCTGATCGAATAGACCAATTACCCTTTATGGGCTGGCGGGTGCAAATGGACTTGTGCCCGTTAACACATGTAATGTAGTGAGATGCCCACACTCCACTTAAGTGCTTTTGTCATATACCGCTTCCTCCAGTCTAAATATAGATATCGGCTATTCCAAACCACTTACAACCAAGAACTAGATGGTACTCATTTTGGCTGCTGAACATGAACTGTTTATTTCAACCTTTCCAAGGGATTCTGGGTTCCACGGGCCCCCTGCCCAAAGTGACTCCCATCACACATCTTTCCTTGTGGCAGGGGACTAACACAGGAGGAGCCCCTGACGTGTTGTCTCCAAAGTTAGTCAGTAGTTCCAGTACCCCAATGCCGATATCCACACAGTACCCCAAATAAAGTGTCCCAAATATAGCATTACTCACCCAGCCAACCTCTGCCTCTCTCAGAGAACATACCCGCTGCTGGAGAGAAGTGCAGACTGGCACTTTTCCCTGGAGTCCTTTTAGCCGCTGGAGAGAAGACAGGGTGACTGGGCTCACTCGTTGCATGACTGTGCAATTGTCATTCAAAGTGTGATCGTACTGAAAATTGGCCTTGACAGGAAGGGGGTAAAAGTGCCCGGTACTGAAGCGGTTAAAGATGTGTCTGGCATTTAGAGCATGATGTTCCACTAGATGGGGTACCCCTTACATAGAAATGTGACAGCTGCTGTGAGGATTGGCAAAAATCTTTCTAGTTGCTTATAAAAATGTAAACAGCAAACACATGTATCCCAGTTTAGAATAGATTGCATGATGTGTGATGAGGAGTTTATAAATTACCTTCAAATTCACCACACAGGCCCTGTAGGCTGAAGCTCAATTATGCATGTATTTTTGTGCTGGCTTTTTTAACCACTTAAGGACCGGGCCTATTTTTCAAACTTTTTTTTTTTTTTTTTGCTAGAAAATTACTTAGAACCCCCAAACATTTTATATTACTTTTTTTTCTTACACCCTAGAGAATAAAATGGCGGTCGTTGCAATACTTTTTGTCACACAGTATTTGTGCAGCGGTCTTACAAGCAACAGTAAAGTTAGCCCATTTTTTTTTATATTGTGAAAGATGATGTTACGCTGTCATACCTAAACATGTCATGCTTCAAAGTTGCGCCCGCTTGTGGAATGGCGACAAACTTTATGCAACGTTTAAAAAATTCTACACGTTGCATGTTTTGAATTACAGAGGAGGTCTAGGGCTAGAATTATTGCTCTTGCTGTAATAATCACGGTGATACCTTACATGTGTGGTTTGAACACCGTTTTCATATGCAGGTGCTACTCACATATGCATTCGCTTCTGCACGTGAGCTCAGCAGGACAGGGCACGTTTAAATTTTTTTTTTCATTCTTTATTTTACCTTTTTATTTTTACACTGTTGTTTAAAAAAAAAAATTGTATCACTTTTATTCCTGTATCAAGGAATGTAAACATCCCTTGTAATCGAAAAAAGCATGACAGGACCTCTTGAATATAAGATCTGGGGTCAAAAGGACCTCAGATCTCATAATTACACTAAAATGCAATAAAAAATGTAGTTTGAAAAAAATAAATGTTGCTTTAAGAGCTATGGGCGGAAGTGACGTTGCTTCCGCCCTGCAATGGTATGGAGCTGGGTGGAGGGGCATCTTCCCTTCACTCCATACCTAACAGAGAAGAAGACGCGATCGCCTCCGCCGATGCCGGCTGGTCCGGTAAGTGGCGGAGGGACAAAAAGTGATCACTGTGGCAAATCCGCCGCAGAGACCACTTTTATCTAAAAGTGAATCGCCCACTGAAGAAGATACCAGGGTTATGGCAGCTAGCTGCTGTCATAACAACACTATTCCTCTTCAAAGTGCTGACGTATAATGACAGCAGGCAGGCCGTAAATGGTTAACATTGTTTGAAGGCTGATTCCTGCAGCCATTTGACTTTTAAAAGTGATCAGCTGTGATCATTTTAATGAGCTCAGTTTGAAAAGAGCTCTCCTTGAGCATTTCAGTCCCTGATAGTGCAACTCAAGCAAACCATCAACTATGGGTGGCAAGGCACTGTCAAAAGATCTCCAGGATATAGTTGTATACAGGCACAAGTCAGGAGATTGATACCATTTTTTTAAAGGCTTTATCAATGCCTAGAAGCACAGTGAAGTCTATTATTAAGAAGTGAAAGTTATTTGGTAAAACACAGACCCTCTCTGGATCAGGACATCATGCCAAACTGGATGAAAAAGCCAGGAGGAAAATGGTCAGAGAGGTTACCACGAGGCCACAGCAGCTCTCAAGCAGTTGCAGGAATTTATGACAAAGAGTGGTCATTGTGTGCATGCAAGAATAACATCACAAATTCTCCACAAATGTGGCATGTATGAGAGCGTTGCAAGAAAAAAAGCCACTCATCTAGAAAGGCCACATGCAATCACAACTGAGCTTTGCCAAAACGCACATTGAAGATTCTGAGGCCACATGGAAAAAGATGGAAAATTAGTGTAGCGCTAATACTAAAAACAAAGTGCATGTGAATACTGGTGAGTGTACTCAAAACACAAAAATGGGGAATAAACCAATCAATCACAAAAAGAGCAATATTGTGAAATTCTGATAAGTGAATAAAGATAATAAAAGTCCAATGATAAAATGAACTCAAAATATAACATGGATTCAAGTCCACAGAGGCAAAAAGAATGGATAAGGCCTCTTCCTGTCAGGATGACACCAGATACTGGGAGAGGTATAGGGTTGCCTGTGGTCACTTCTGAACTCTTCATAGATAAATAAGTTGGGTACTCTTACCAGCTGAGGTGGACACACATGTCGTACGACAGTGGGTCAATTAGGCTTAAAAACCTTAGTTGATCTGTATCCAGTACCGTGTGAAGGGAAGGGTCCAGTACATCAAAGTGATGAATCGCCAATTCTCAACTGATGAACAACGCAGATGCAGCAGGAGCTCAGTGGAATCAGTCGAAGATGAATACAAAAGTCTCCTTACAGACTCCAGCAAGGAAAAAGAATATGGGGAATGCTCCAAATCAGGGGTGCCCAACCAATGGCCCGGGGGCCACATGTGGCCTGCGGAGCCCTCTGATGTGGCCCGTGACCTCCTTCTCTGGGATAGAATAGAATACTGCTATTAAAGATCAGTTTATTACTAAAATCACAGTGTATATATGGGAATATCTGTTCTCTGGTGGTTACTGGGCTGCTTTCAAATGAGTCAGCAGATGCAGAGCACTGCTGGTGCGAGTTACCTGCACTGAGCCATAGACTTCTATTATTACTTGCGAGTTTGGTGAGATTTCTGAAAGTGCACCAAACCTTCAGAATATAATAGAAGTCTATTGCAAAGTGCAGAAAGGCCAAATGTACACAGTGTTGCACCCGCGGTGCGAGTAAACCACAGCGCATTAGTGTGAAAGCCGCCATGAGCCCCTTTTACACGGTCAGTCTGACCAAATTGGACCATCCATTCTCCTCTAAGGAGTGGCATCCGCCGGCTCTGCTCATTGTGGCCCGCGACCAGTTACCAAGTCGCTTAAGTGGCCCTCGCTCTTCAAAAGGTTGGGCACCCCTGCTCCAAATGGTGCAGGTCAACCAATAGGTTTATTTATAAAAATGTCATACATCCGAATGACATGTATAAAAAGTGATCACAAGAATACAAAAAAGGTTTAAAAGCAATGTGGGATGCAGAAAATGCTGGCCAGACGAGTTTCGAAACAAGTGGTCTTCAACAGGGCCATATGTCTGTCTCCCCACATTGCTACTGTATTTATATGTTCAATAAATGGGGTTCCACCCCTGAAAATGGTGGGGCCGGAAGTGAGCAAACTGGCGTGCCTCTCAAGCCTCAATGTCAATCAAGGTGTCGGTGGAGGGAAGGTGATATGTAAACCAACAAATGTCCTACAATCATAATAGGCCTGAAAACGAGTAGGAACATCGGTGGGGAGAAGCCTAGATAGGCAATCTGTGCAAGCTGTAATTGAAGTGCATCACCATATGCACTCCAGGCCTCACCATGAAGAGAAAATGAATGACAGGCCTATCAGCCAATAAGAACATGACTAACTAAAAGCACATAACATGACCGCTGTCCAGGCCAATCCTAGCTTAAGAGATCACGTGATACCGGTGGTGCGCGTCATATGGGCCTACGCTCTCATCGCCAGGAGCGAGGAACCACCGGAATCACGTGTCCACTGCATCATAGAAGAGGGTGAATGGCATACGCAATGACCAATGGGAACTTTGCTGGATGGGAGCAAGAGGCACGGTAATATCATGATCCAATCACTGGCTGAAAGAATCACCTGCCGAAAGGGCACGTGATACCAGCAATGCGTGTAATGTGAGCCCACGCTCCTACTAACAGGAACGAGGTATCACAGCTGGGAGGATGTATCCGTTTGTTGCCATCTCCACTTAGCAAATTAAAGTGCGGTTACATAGTGATGTCATCACGCCAAAAGTGGCCGAAAAGCGTGGTGACGTGTCCCCCTTCATCTCATTCATGTGGAGGCAACCGTCATCAAGGAATGCTCAGTCTGCAGTCAGTAACAGCTATGAAAGGGCCGTAGCAAACTCACACACACAGTCAGACACAATATCAGCCAATGTATTATAGCTCATGTGTATGGAAGAAAAGCAACTATGATTTTTTTTTTTATAATCCATAGTGGAATACACAAAAAAATAAACATAAAAATATAATAGTATGACATGCATAAATGTAAAATACATTAATTGATTAATGTATAAAAAAGGTGAATGGAATAAAATGTACAGATGAATATAAAGATTGAAAAAATAAATATAAAAATAAAAGTAAAGATGAATGGAGGGGGGGAGTTATATATAGTGTCACAGCTGGAGTCCCATGGACACCATATGCCACTCACGCCTGGATGATGAAACAATGTATGTCCCAATCGACATTCATACCATGGGGTGAGTAGCAATTGCGCTTATGTATCCAATAGGTCTCAAGCCGCGAAACGCCCCGTAGGCATGAATCC